>NW_020799101.1:42283018-42305685 GCF_003259725.1 Athene cunicularia | reverse complement strand
CGGCCACCGGGGACGAGGGCGGAGCCGCGGCCGCCGCCGTGGCCCGGACCGCCGGCCGGTTCGCTCCTAGAATAAAGGTGGGGGCCGGTTCCCATTGTTTTTCCAGGAGGAAAGGATCGGCCAAGTCACGTAAAGCTGCGCCGCCTGCCTGAGGCCGGGAAGAGCGGTTTTCCCTGAACCGCCCGAAGCGTTTGAGTTTAGCGCCTCGGAGGTGAAGAGCCGGGCTTAAACCCGCCACAGCCCTCATCCCAAATTGACCATTCCAGCAGAGAGATGCTCCCCCCGGGGACCTCCTTCCCGGCATTTCAAAGCTACGTGATGGTAGAAGAGTCCTCAAATGCTTGCTCGGGCTTAGAGACCAACTCTTCAGCTCAAAATTAACTGGGTTTAGTAAGCCATCCAAGAGGGAAATTGCCTTTCAGGGACGTAGGATGGAGGTGATAGTGAAGCTGCCTCTCATAGCAAGGATTTTGCATAGCGGTTCCTGTACGTCTTTGTATCATTGTACAGATGTGAATGCCAAGACATGTCCAAGATGCAAATCACAGAATCGTCTCGGTTGGAAAAGACCTTGAAGATCATCCAGTCCAACCATGAACCTCACACTGACTGTTCCCAACTCCACCAGATCCCTCAGCGCTGGGTCAACCCAACTCTTAAACCCCTCCAGGGATGGGGACTCCACCACCTCCCTGGGCAGCCCATTCCAACACCCAACAACCCGTTCTGTAAAGAAATGCTTCCTAAGAGCCAGTCTAAACCTTCCCAGGCACAACTTGAGGCCATTCCCTCTTGTCCTGTTGCTAGTTACTTGGTTCAAGAGACCCATCCCCATGGGTCTGTAAAGGGTGATGAGGTCTCCCCTCAGCCTCCTCCAGACTAAACCCCCCCAGTTCCCTCAGCCGCTCCCCGTACGACCTGTGCTCCAGACCCTGCACCAGCTCCGTTGCCCTTCTCTGGACACGCTCGAGTCATTCAATGGCCTTTTTGTAGTGAGAGGCCCAAAACTGAACACAGGAATCGAGGGGCGGCCTCACCAGTGCCGAGTACAGGGGTGAGATTCCCTTCCCTGTCCCTGCTGGCCACGCTATTGCTGACACAAGCCAGGATGCCATTGGCCTTCTTGGCCCCCTGGGCACACTGCTGGCTCCTGTTCAGCTGGTTGTCAATCAACCCCCCCAGGTCCCTCTCTGACTGGCAAATATGGAGGAAGGTCTTGAAAGAAGAGTTAACTGAAGATGAGGATTAGCCGTCCAAGCTGGCTGTTTCCTACTGAATAAAGCTGACTCTTTAAGTCAGATGTAACAGCAGTTCATATGGTAGAGCTGGTTTTCACCGACAGCTTGGCTACTAACCAGTATGTTGTGAGCAGCGTGACATTTCATGCCAACTACAAGCTTGCTGAGAGGCTGGGGAAAGACCCGGGCACTGAAACCCCAGTAACCACGGCTATACTGGTCGGAGTTGCTGGCAGCTGGCTCTGGTCTATCGCCACCGCCCTGGCAGCAAGGTGGCCGTGCAGCGAGAAGCACTCCTGCTCGCTGTGCGCCAGTATGTTGATGGTGTCATGTCATCTGTTCCCTGCAGGATCTGGGGGGTTGCAGTGCAGAAGGATGGGATAAGTGAGGAATTCATTCTTTCCACTTTTGAGGCTTTTGACTCATATTCTGAATTGCATCAAATACCTGCCTTTTGCCAGACCACCTAGTATTAAAAAAAAAAAAAAAAGCAAACAAAGCTAGGAAACAAAAGATAAGTGCAGATTTAACCCGGGTTAGCTCCCCGCCCTTTTAAAAACTAAAATTTATAAGGGGTTCATAGCACTTGGCTAAAGGGAAAAACTCTGTATTCCAGAAGTGATCAAACTTGTAACAGGTAGTGGATAATTATGAGAACACAGAAACTTTCACAGACATTAATATTCTTGCTGACAGCAGACCGAACTGGCAAATATATGTACATTTGGCAAAGTGATGCAAGCGGTAGCAGATCACCTTAATCAGATGGATAGAAGAAGGAGGTGCATAAGGACATCCTTACAGATTCTTCACACGTGCAAGGGCTGATCGCCAGTGCCATTGCTGTGTCAGTACCTTTAATGTTTTATCTTTGATGTTGGCTCAGCACACTCTAGGACCTGCGGTCTCTGCATAGAAGCAGCTCCTTAGGCTGCCTTGGGCTGCCAAGCTGTCTCCAGGTCACACAGAGGAAGGAACATCCACAGAGACGGGAGTGGAACTCAGTGGAAAATCTATAAAGGTATGCTAACTTATGAAAGATCGGCTAGAAAAAGGGGTTCAAAACATGTCAATGAAGCAGAGCACACTAAGTTTGTGTGTTGCATTTGGTAGGAAACTACACAGAAAATTGTCTGTGGACTAAAAGCACAGAAATATAAAGAATTATAAAAGGTAGGTCAGGGCTGAGCTGTGTGTTCCATGGAGGGCATGGGCAGAGCTTTCCCAGCCACAAGGTACTGCAGAGACTGCAGTGAAGTGCAGCAAGTGGAATATCTGACACAGAAGACTTCAGTCTGAAGTCCAAATCATGGACACACGAGCTGACAATCTGAAAGAAAGAACCTGATGCTCAGGAACTGCTTGTCCTGGAGCATTTCACCAAACATAGCATCCCTTTTAACAGATATTCCACAAGCACTTTCTCTCTCACACATAGTGAATGTTTATTTAGAGGGGGAAATATCTGAACAATTGGCCAGTTCTTCAAGAGATGGCAACAACATTCAAGCAAATCATATACTGACTAAAGATGTAGATTCCACTGAGCTTCTACCCACTGTGGATTTTGATTTAGTTAAAAAGTAGTCAGAAACAGGATCTGGAGATATTTAGCCCTGGAAGGTTTTTTTTTTTTCTGTCTACCAGAGTACCTGATTATTGTTTCTGATATTACCATCCGCTTTAATAAGCAAATTCCCTCAAACAGCAGTTGGCCCTAATATATCCCTCTTCTATTCCCATCTCCTTGGCCACATATTGCTTACTGTGCTAAGTGCTAAATGGCTCTTGGAAAGTGCTAAGAAGGAGTTGTGAAAGGTCTAAGATGAGTTTCACAAACAACTGTCTGTACAGTGAAATAGTCCCATCAGTAGGGTGGTGCCAGGAGGCCCATCAGCAGTCTGGTTGAAGACCCCTGTTTTGACAAGGCTGAAGAGCTGTATTTCACAGTTGCCTTCTTAAGATAATTTAAATGAGACATTTCCACCTTGTAGAAGTGAAGTTTTTTTGACCTTAACTGAAATGAAACCACTGGATACTTCATCAGAAATATTTGACAAGATCAGTATGTTCCTGCTAACCAGGTCAAGTTCATCTGCTCCGTCTGCCCCACCAGAAACCACCTCAGTCGGCAATCTCAGCACTCAATAATTCTCAGAAGTGAAGAGTAGTTCCTGGAAGACGATGGGAACAAAGCCCCAGGACCACTGGCCCCAGCGTGAACTTGGCTTCTGAGGCCCTAGCCAAAGTCAGAAAGAAACCCAAAGCATCCATCCTGCAAAGAGGCACTGAGTCACCAACACAAATTCAAACATTCCCCAACTAATCACTGTTGTCCATCCATGGGCAGAAAATAAAATGGACCAATATTTTTTATCTTCTTCAAGAAGAGGCAGCATGCTAGGGCCACCAAAAAGCATTGGCCACTATATAAACTTCAACCTGAAGGTAGAGAAGCTTCACCATATGAGAAGGGACTTACTTGCAAGAACGTTTCAAGAAAGGAGATCGGACGGGGCCTTTTAAGTGAAGCAATTTCCGAAGTGAACCGGCTCAGTCTGTGGTTGCAGCTTATTTATCTACTTAACTATTGGAAGGTGTGGGTCTGGCCCTGCATACACGTGCACTGGGATCACAAGACCCCTCTTTGCTCCATTAGTCACTGTCAGTTGGAGGATCTCTGTTATGCTGGGCTGTGGCATGTAGGTTTAATCCAGTGAGTGCTGACATGGACTGGCTTCCAGACCAAGTAAGCAGCCACTCTGGGACCAATGGGTGAAGTTACTTGTTTTATCTCCAACTCAGAAGGTTTGCAAAAAAGCTCCAGTCTTTAATTAGTGATTACTATTTTATAGGATGATTCAGATACTATCAATTTCTGTATAAAATAGATGTAGTATCATGAACATTGAGGGCTGCCTTGCTAATTGTTTTAATTTTGCAATTAAATTTTTGCAGTTTAATTACTGCAGGTTAGATGCTTGCTAATACATTTAAAGCAGTCCAATGAATTGGTTTTTTTATACTAACAACACATTTTGAGAGCACATGTTTCCCTTAAGAAGCATAGCATCTGCAACTGTTTTACTGAGCTATTTGGGTTCGGAAATGTGTTTATTACCAAAAAAGCCACAGAGCCTGTTATGTCCTATGTAGTATTTGCCATGTAAGCTATTTATAAGGCAAGTTATAAATAAGGAAAGTAATTCATAAGGAAAGTTAGTTATTTATAAGGGAAAGGCAGGCTCATTATCTCATTTTATAGTTGGAGATGTAGCACAGGGACAGGTGAAACAGTTTCCCTGGTGTCATGCAGCAAGTCCAATTGGTCCCAGCTCCTGCTACCTGCCCACCCAGCCCTCTGCCCACTGAGCCACACACTCCTCCATGGTGCTATTTGTTCTTCTCTTCCCCACTCCACAGCAAACAGAAATGTGGTGAGCAATGAGCACCCGTACATGAAGTTCCACGGCCAGTTTCGTTCTGATAGTCATAGCTTGCATTTCTGGCATAAATCTCAGGCTTCTTTAAAGTCATGAAAAACTGCTTATTTTTCAGCCTCTCCCCTGTGCAGACTTTAGTATAGATACTCTTAGGAAGGAAAGAAATCTGGGGTAACTGTATAACTGTATGAAGTTCTCAGTTAGTAAAGAGTTTCTTCATTTTATCATTTACGGCAAGCAGAGCTTGTTGTGTTGCATCCTTCCAGCTATGGGTCTACTGCAGAGAGGTCTACAGCTTCCTCAGTAATGATCTCCGTAGAGCTTCCTAACTTCCCAACTTTTACTAGAACCCTATGTTTTCTGATTGATTTTCAAGACAAGTATACATCTGCTAATCCCATTTCATCCAGAAGAAAGGAGACATTAGTTACTAGATTTGGCCGGTGAAGGTTAACAAACCCATATTTGCCATTCACCGGTGGCTATGCTTTCCTTCTCCTGGTTGAGAAACAGGGTGAAAAACTCAGTGGGTTCCAGAATTGTTCTGCGTTTTCGGTTGTTTTGTTTCCTCAATGAAATTCAAAGCTCTGGTATTCAAAGAAAGTGCAGCCAGCTCTAGGGAGAATTGAAAACGCAGAGGAAAATGTCATTTTTTTTTCCCCAGCTAAATGACAACAGAGACTAGCAGCTACTGAAATGCAAAATGTCCACATGGATATAGGCAGACAAGCAGAGACTGCCTGCACTGACAAGGGCTTAGGCACCTCCTGGAAGCCTCCTGGGATCTCCTCACCAAGATGTTCACAAAGAGCTCAACAGGAGAGGCTGGGGACATAATTCATGGCCTTTTTCCATCAGCTGTCACCAGGTTTCTCTGTAACTTGGTAGGTAGGAGAAAGTTTCTCTGCTTTTACTGTCAGCTCAAATGTTGGCATCTCAGGGGTTTACAGCAAAATAAGTAATTCTGTCTTCATTTTTGGGGTGGCAGAGTTCAGCTGTGTCAACTCTGAGCAGATGCTTTGAGCATGTTTCCATCTGCATCCTACATTCACTGCCCACTGGCAGGCCTGACCATACCTACAGCATCCCTGGATGAAGTTGGTCACAACATGGTGAAGCACACTGTACAGCCACCTCAGTAGCTCCACAACTTCATTCCCTTCTGCCTAAATGGCTGGGGTTTTCATACCTTCCCAGGCTCTCTTCCTGTTCCACTCCCAGCAGTCAGTGAGAATATTTCATCCTTACCATCCAACAGCTATCGCATCATTCTCCAGTCTTGCCTTTCTTAAACAAACCTTCTTAATCTTCTTCACGCGAAGTGGTTCCAATGCATCTTCTCAAGTTTGCTGCTCAGCTGTGAAACCTGCAGTTTGTGTCTGGCCTTCCCCATGCCAGGAAGATCAAACTGGTCACCTGCTGTGTCATGCACCCAGCACCCCACATTAGCTCTGCCTTTTTTTTGGAACAGCATCATACTGTTGACTCCTACTCAGTTCATAGCTCACACCCTGAGCTGCTTTTCTGCAGTACTGCTGCCTGGCCACTTATTCCCCATTTTCTCTTTGTGCTTTTGATTTCCTCCTCTTAAGTGTAGCACTTTGCACTTTTCTTTACTGAGTCGTTGATTTTCTCCAATTTAGCAAGATCATTTTGAATTCTCAGTCCATCCGCCAAACTGTTTGCATCCTCTCCCAGCTAGATGATGTCTGCAGATTTTATGAGTACTCTTTATTCCCTCGTCACAGGTTGTTAATGAAAATACTGCATAAAATGGATTCCACACAGATGTTGGAAGGACCCCGTTCAAAAACTCCTTTAAGTCTGACAGAGAACAATTGATAACTGGGTTTTAAAGCTATTTTTTTAACCAGTCATGCACCTACTTTATGAGAGGATTTAGTCTAAACTATATTTTCTTTGTTTGCTTAGGAGAATGTCGTGTGGAATAGTGTCAAAACCTTGTAAGAATCAAGATGTATGGCAACTGTTACTTCCTCCTTACCTGCAAAGAAGGGTGTATAGAGCCCACACTGACCTAAGCCAAGAAAGGTATTTTTACACAGGCTTGAACTACTTTATCAGTTTCCAATCTTCAGTTCAATCACTGCAATTTTGTGTTTAGCTGTAGCCTGAGTAATTGTCTCCAGTATCTCAGAGATTAAAGCTCATTCAAAATTTCAGCAAGCTTCAATAAAACATTTTCCTCCCTCGCTAGGACAATACATAGTCAGAGATTGGGGATTTTTTTATAATTCTGAATTCAGTGAGGGAGAAGTTGGCACTAATACATGCTTAGCAGTGAAAAACTCCTTTGCAAACCCACGAAGATGTAGGTAGATTCTTGAAGATATTTCCTCTTTGTAAAATCCACATTCAAGGAAGCACACTGATATGTGCTAATCGTTGTGTATCCCATCAGTCTAACGATTTTAATTTATGTACTGTTCTGCACTACTATGAAATTCCTGATGCAATCAGTATCATTGCAAGAAAGTAAAGCTGTTCTTACAGATGAGTTACAAATCCTCATTAGCCATCAGATGTTACATTAGACAAGCGTTTGCTATATCTTCAATATATTATGCAATTTTTAGTGCTGTTTATTGGTCACCTCTGTACTTAATAGCCTCCATCACCCCAGTATCTAAGCAACTTGATCCTGCATATCCTTGTGTTAAATAGTGGCCCACCTCTCAGAGATGCTTTTCTTTTTAGGGAAACTAGTACTTCATCTGAAGGAATGAATGGTTATGATTCTGTAATATTGGAAGTGACTAATCCAGTGTTGTAAATGGGATAAAGGGAAATGGAATGTATTTTGAGAACAAACAGTAATCATTGACATAGTTATTTGCATCCCTAGATGTTATAATAATGACTAAGTATCACTTCCCCTCGTTTGCATAAGGAAGAGTAGGCAGAGAAATCCAGTGATTTGGCTAGCACACCACCAGCAAGCCCTGAAGAAGAGAAGATCTGAACATAGATCGCTTTTCTTGCAGCTTATTTTCCTGTTCTCTGCTACATGTTTGACATACAGTGTTACAAAAGGTGTGATCCCTTCCGGTACTAAAAACTCTGTAAGGTCTTCACTAGTTCACGGCAGAAATAGTCAACAGGAGTTGGTCAAGACTTGTGTCGGATTTGGAAGAGACGGGGCACAGTGCATTGCCTTCAGAAGAGCTGGTTTGGTTGGGTGACTTGGGATTCCTGACAATTTACATATATTAAGTGCCAACAGCCTCAATCTGTGCTGTATTGCTGATGGAGCTAACATATTTTTGCTGCCTAAGGAAACTTTCTGCTCTTCAGAAATTGATTGCAATTGTAAGGACTAAAGTGTTTTCAGTGACCCTTCTGCTTCATGACAAACTTATGTGGATTTAAATGGGGAGCACTTGCTATGAGTGGATCCTAAAAGTGTATTTGTACAGTGAGCAGCTCTGCACAAACATTTCTAGACAAGCAGTCCCCAGGAAGTCAGAACCACTGCAACAGAGGGATGAAGTGTTCGCAAGCTGAAAAGCAAATATGTTTAATGTCTTAATTTTTTTAGAAGAAAATTAAGCACCTGAGGTATGATTTGCTTTGTACTAAATAAAGGGAGTGCAAAATACCATCAGTAGGACAGGTGACAGCATTCTGAATTGTCTTTGAATTTCACATTGGCTGCATACCACAGGACCAGGGCAAATAGCAGTTAATACAACCTTTACTTAGCTTCTCCTGACAAATATAAAGTAAAGGGTGAGGCAGTCTCATACTGACATATGGCCAGATATAGGCAAGATGTACCTAGAAAAGGTAATCAGTCTTTATTGTAACTATGTATTTTCATGTGGTTATGGGTCCAAACTGAAGAGCAAAATGGGTAGATCTTACAGACTTCACAGTCCAAGCATACGATAAGCTTTAACAAGGGTCAGTCTAGCACTTCTTTCTAGTTTGCATATCTAAACGCAGGAGTTAGACTTTACAGAATACACAAGCTAAGAGTTACTGGGGTTGTGTAGGGCTCAGGTACTGGAAGCAAAGGGCAGAGGATCAGAATGTCTCACTGCTGGACATCTCTCAGGCCAAAGAGGAGTACGAGAGCTGGTGAGGACCAGACTCTCCTGCCAGAGGGGTCATCCTGGCTCATCTGTGGGCAAGCACCTTCATGTGTTTCAGGGTTGGTGGAAAAAAATGAAAAAACCCAACCAGTTACTAAGCCCCCTGCCTGACTCTCACCTGACAGCTTTGCAGGTGTGCTGTACCCTCCTCCTGATCTTTGCCTTTGCCTTACAGCAAAAATGCTGCCGAGGTTGCAAGGTCTCTTGTGTGTGAATAGCCCTGCTGTGCTGTGGGTTGACTGGGACCCTTTGGGCACCACTGCGATAAAGATGAAGAAATATTTGTTTACATTTGAATAGGAGATAGGAAACTCCATAATTCTGACTCATTTCTACAGTGCCAGAAAACTAGGAACACCTTTATCTTTTCTACTCCATTTTCCAGCTGTTTTGGAGGGGGGTGTTGTCTCTCTCCCCCTACCATGTCCAAATGTTTTCATAACTCTTAGTTCTTCTCTCTGGTTTTGCCTCCCTGGTCCCACTTCCCTTCCTTTACTTTCTTCCTACACACTTTGCTTCTTCTTCAGCTTTTCTCATGGCTTGTTCTTCTCAAATTCTCATTGTAAGTCCTTTTCAGGCTTGTCCCTCTTACAGGCTATCCCAAGCCTGACTTCCCACAAGGGAAACATTTGGGCTGGAGGAGGGTATTGGCAGGAAGGGAAAGCTGGGGGCCAGGGGAGCAAGGAAAAGGATGGAGGGAGAGGAAGGCAGGCAGGGACACTCACCGGGATATAGGCAGGAACAAGGAGAGGAAAGAAAAACATCAAGGAAGGATAGAGAAAGAAGATGGGAAGCTAGGGAAAAGCATATGCAAGAGCAAGGGGAAGTAGAATATGAGAGAGAATAGGCATTAGGAGGCAGAAGAGAAGGGAGATTTCATGGAGGGGAGTAATTAAAGGTAGAATTACACCTGCAATGAGAAAAGCACTTGGGGCTGAAGGGAAAGAAAGGGGGAAAAGGAGTGAAAAAAAAAAAAGAAAAGAGAAATTCAAATCCTAAAATAGGTGAGTCCATGAGAAAAGAAAAAAGAAAAAAAAAAAAAAAGGAGCTAGAAAACAAAAGACAACAGTAATTCTAAAACAGCATGAAAGAAGGCAAAGATTGTTTGAAACATGGGGGAAGACAGAAATAGGGGAGGAAAGGAGAAGAGCCTCAGAGTATTTCAGAATTCCTCCCTAAAACAGCTCTAAACTGAATCTTTATAAAAATATCACAACAACAATAAGAACAACACACTTTCTTAAGCACTGAAATGTTTTCAAGCACACTCAGTCACCTTTCCTGATCCCAACCGTTACTTCACTGTAAAATCCTTGACATACTGTAGAGCCCTTCCCGATACAAAGGACATAATATAAAGCCACACACTTGTTACTGCAACAGCACTAGGGAGGCAAGAAGATCCCTCCATGTGTAAACCCCGTTATCCTCCCCATTACTTAACATCATTTGCCTCAGGCAGCAAGTCAAATCCTCCAAACATTCAGTGCAGTGAGAGATAGGGAGTGAGGAACTCACTTAATCTTCTCAGGTGGATTTCACAGTCTGGTTTTCTCTCTTTGTTCTCACTTTCTTCCTGGTTGTGTTGTTTATCTTTTATCTTCCCCTTTCACATTTTTCAGCCCAATTTCACTTTCTGCCTACTGTTGTCAAGCAACTTACTCAGTCTCAGATTGTATTTTCCTCACCCACCTTATTCTGATTCCCTCTGGGAGTCCTTTTGTTGCCCATGCCTCCTTTTCACCTCCCTCTCTCTCCAGGTGCCCACATCTAGAAGCCATCTCCTGCCTGCCTCTGCCAACACACGTGCCCCACACGTAGCACCAAGACTGGGTACTCTCCTTGATGACCTCATGCAACTTCCCCAGGTACCTTCAGTATTTCATTCCTTCTCATCAAAGGGAAATATCTAAAACATTACAGTTCCCCTTTGAACACCAGTAGAAAGGACTATCCCCCTCCCTCATGTGTAGGTCCATGACACGTTAAGTTCTATTCACTTTCAACACTTGACCTCATGATCTCTGGTCCCCTCTGCTTCATATTCAAACATCCCTAATCTATTTTGACCTGTTCTGGTCCAAATATTTGATCCAGAGGTGGCAGAAGTGCAGGTTCCTTTTTCTCTTTTTACCCTGTTATTGCTGGCAGGTCTTCCCCCACCCTGGGGTGCTCTGCCATGCTTTTAAACTGTGATGAATGGTAAGGCTGGAAGATCAGGAGCCAGGCAGGAAGGACAGTGCCTCACCCAGACAGTTTCTGAGCCTCACCGTAGCTTGCAATCTAAACCCCTGCCTTGCTCTGCAGCACGGGGACTAATGCACAGCAACCACCCTCTTGGCTTTGACCATGGAGGTGCTTGCCATACCCAAGAGTACTGCTCAGCCCTGTGTTTCCCACCCCTCGGTCAAGCCCTGACAGCAGGCCTTGGGAAGCCCATATAAATTTAGACTTGGATATTTTCCTATGCTCCTCCCATCAGCTGCATGAAGGTTGTCAGAAGTACTGTTTGAACCAGGGGTTTCACAGGGGATGAAGGCACAATGCATCCTCCCAAATTAAGAAGCCAATGACACAGTGGAGATGGTGCTCAGCACCATGTGTGCCTTCCAGCTGAGTTGCCTGGTACCCTTCCAAATCCAGACACCCTGAGACCTCCAAGATCTGCTCTTCTGACACCCACCATACTCAGGTATTCTGCACCATGGAGGTACTCTTGGGCAACCTCTTCTCCACAAACTGAAGTTCTCTGGTTCTCTCCATATCATACTGTCCCGGACTCCAAAAGCCAGCATGCCTTGAGCTAACTCCCCATCCAGAAGGTTGTATCCTCAATACCAGCATATTGAGGCCAATGGACTGGGGTTTGGAAATCTCCCTGAATGTCAAGTACCCACTGCATGCCCCTCACAAAATCAATGTGCTGCAGCGAATCTGAGATGTCCTGTCAACACCGAACTGAGGTGTCCTACATCACCCCAAATGGAGGCTTAAGGGACCCTTCTAAATTGTGGCAGCCTGGGGTCTCTTTCCTGAGACATCATCCATATCCCTGGGACTGAGGAATCTCAGCTGGTTCCAAACGAAGCATCCCAGTCCCCCTGTAATTGAGGTGACCAGTCCTCACCTTAAAATGCTGAGGAATCTCAGCCTCCAAATTATTCTCTTCTGGGTCCCACTGCATGGCAGCACCCTGGACCGCTCCAGATGCAGGTGTACCTCCCAGGCACCACCCTGCCCCAGCCCACACACTGTTGAGATATCCCAGATCCCCACTGACAAAAGTGTCACAGGGACCTTCCTCACCCCACACCACTTGGAGTCTCCTTCAAAGTGGTACAAGCTGAGATGCCCTCAGCTGAAGAAACATAAAGGAGCTTCCTGTGTGCACTGAGCTGTGGCAACATGGCAAGAAGAAGCCAGCAGCTGTAGAGGACTCCTTATTACTGCATTCGGTTTCTTCTTCCAGGTGAAGATAAGGAACATATCTGAATAATCCTAACACTGCACGTTCTGTTCTGGCACAGGCATATCCCCTCTGCAGATGTTAAAAGCCCAGGGTTAGGGTGGCAGTAGCAGTAAGACATGTAATGGCAAAGGGCACATTTTCTCACTGCATGCAGTTTCAGACTCTGAGATAAGGGCTGGAGTTTATTAATGCCGATGCTGTATATTATGTTTTCAGTGGTGGAAATAGTCAGTCTTTTGCTTAACTGTCTGTGCAGTGCCCAGAAACCATGATTCTCATCTGAATAAGATGTTGGTGCTGCCGTGCCATGACAAGCATTGTACATCTGGGACAATCCCACCTTGCAGTGGAGGATCCCCCTGCTTCCCAGCACAAGCTCCTGTGCCTGTATCATTTCAAAGCACATCTAGGGGGCAGCTGTATCTTGAGCCAGAGGATGCAAAATGACACTATTGTTTATCTGTCTAATCACACCATTTTAGCCTCAATATTGAAACAAAGAAGGATCCTCTAAACTTTTCAGATGTGTAGCAGAGAAGCAGGACAGACTGGCCTCAGAGGCAGATTCCCCACGAAGCAGTTCACACGAGCAACCAAAGGAAGAGACACAATGAACTAGGAAGCCAAAAATCAGCAAAAAAAATCTCTGCTGCTTCTGCAGCTGCCTGATGGTGAAAAGGAGCCATCTCGATGCCAGAAGGAGATAATCCGCTGACAGCCGGTTATGCTAGTAAAGATAAATAAACACAAGCTATTCGATCCTCTCCAAGGACTCCACCGTAGAAGGGGTGTAACTTCCCCGTAGCTCTTTACAAATAGGAGAGAAACATTTGTTTCTGGGGAAATAATTAATTTCTTTCAGTTCTGGATGAAAGTATAAGTGCTGAGAGACGTGGTGGGCTGGAAATGGTCTTTTAGCACTTTCACTTATTTTGACATTTTCCTTTAATTTCTCCCTAAATCTGTAGAGAAGGCATTTCTTCTCCACGAGGGCAGGCAGAGTTTGAGGTCTCTCATTTTATCCATCAAGGTTAATATTCCTCATACATTCTTCTCATCTCTGCCAGGAGGGATTCCCTAAAGAATCTTAAACTTTTGAGTGAATTCCCCAGAAATACCCATTGATATAATTACTCCCTGGCCCTGTAAGTTCATTTTTGCTTGTACTGAAGCTCTAGAAAGCAGCAAGCATCCCATGCAAGTGAGGGAAGACATTGGTTCACATGAAAGCAGGGAGTTAAAAATATTATTTTGCCGAGTCTCCATATTATATTTAGTAGTGCTGTCATTGCCGTGGTCTAAGGATAAAGAAGGACAAATCTGGAAGGTAATATGTGTTTGTATAATGAGATCAACCAGTATTGCTGGAAAACACAAACAAGCTTTTAGGCACACAAGCCATTCTTTAAGTTGAAACTGGAAGCTGCTAATTTCATACAGATATTTGTAAACAGAACTTCATTGTTGTTATAGCATGCATTTCTTCCTCTCTGAAGTGCTGTTCCATAGGACAGTTCCCCTCCCCGACCTCAGATGTCCCCTCAGGAACCAGGGATCTGCGGCTCCTCTAAGTTCACATGGTGCAGGAAGAAGGGTTTGGAAAGAGGGGTGCCTCTTCAGTCCTTGCCAGTAACATCTGAGGTGGAAACGGAGCAGCCCCTCCAGCTCCCAGCAGCCATCCCTTTTCTCCTGTGTGCCTCAGCAGAAACAGTAGTACTTCATACACGTTGCCAAGCCGGTTACAAACAGATGTCCTCATGCCTGGAAATAAAGCCTCAAGACTATGATGCTTTCTGAACTCTTCCCTCTCCTCTTCCTCCTCCTCCTCCTCCTCCTCTATGTAGCAGTGGCCTCTAGTGGAAGCTGCTGGGTGGGTTGACCCTGGTTTCCATCTCTCCAGGGAAGAGGCTGGCTGCGATGGGAGCGTGCTGGAGGGCGGCCCCAAACCCACCGCAGGGGCCCAGCAGAGCCACACTGGGCGCCGGGACCACGAGGCACCACTGGGCAGTCCCCTGGCCGGCTCTGCCTGGCACTGGCTGCCTGAGAACTGTACTTGTGGCGGCGGAGAGCAAGGATGCTGGTTTGGTTTAGAAGGAACGTGTAGCCTATTTCCTCCACGGCCTTCACACAGCCCCCTTATGTGATTCCTGTTTGAACAGTGTGTTTTTATTAAAAGATAAACTGCCTCTCATTCCAATAAATGTGATATGAATGACAATGTAAGGTCTGCTTTCATTCTCAGAAGAAAAAAACCAACCCACAGTACAAGAAGTTTCACTCTATTCAGGTAAAGAGCGAAGCCTATATACCATTGGCACGCATGAATAGAGAAGAAGGCTCTTGCCCTGATTTTTTTTCTCCTCCACCAAAATATTACTAATTCCTTTATTCATGAACTCATTAAAGTGACAATAGTGAAGGAGACCAAAGATGCATCATCTAGCTCAGCCTTTCTCTGATAATGTCCCAACTCGGGTACTTAAGGAGAACTGTAAGAAATGGGTTGCATTCCAGAAGGATCTTCCTCCTGGAAGCCTCTGGCAATCAGTGGTAAAAGGTCTTGCTGAGTCAGATGTAGCATACTTCAGTAGATTTGTTTCATGCCTTTCTGGACAGATTTATACTTTCAGGCTCCATGAAACCTTGCAGCAATGAGTTCCAACTGTAATTATACATCGAGCGAAAAAAAAATCGCTTTTTGTTTGTTTTAAACATTGCCTAATCATTTCACTCAGTGCCACTTACTCTCGCATCTTGAGGAACGGTGAACAATCGCTCTCTATTCTCCTTCTGCATGCTGCTCTCCATCTAGCAGGCCTCTTATGTTCCCTCTCAGTATTCTCTTATTTCAGCTGAGAAGTCCTAGTCCCCACGTTTGTTTGTTTGTTTTTTTTTTTTTTTTCTCAAGGTGAAAGTTATTCCCTATCCCTTCTGTTGCCTTTCTAATTCTAGAATATCTTTTTTGAAACAACGTCCTTCAGCTTGCTCTGAGGGGGCGGGCATGCACTGGCTTCATAAATAGGCAAAATACAAGCTTCCATTGAATTTTACAGACTTCAGATAACTTTCAACTCCTTGTTTAACTAACTGGCTGATGGCAAGCATTGAGTTGGTGTTTACAGGAGCCCCACTGATATTACCAGTGAGACTAAGATGACCTGGAACTTTGCAACATTTTCAAACTATGGTAGGCTTTTATTCAAATTCACTGTGGTGTTTCCAAGTCCACTGCAAGAACAACTAATCAAATTATGTCATGTTTCCACTTGATCGCCTAATAGAGTCTTGAAAGAAACAGCCTTTTCATTCTGTCCCTCCTAGTGAGAGAAAAATATGTTTATGCTTACATGTACTATTCATATAGGGAAGTGATGCCAATGAGATTTGTGAATATATTGACATTATCTAACTGTCTTAGCTGAAAAGCATGATGTTGGTGTATCTTACTGTTATTAATCAATTTTGAACACAAAGAATGCACAAACAGGCTTAATTGCTGAATTCCCTAACTCCTGAGTGATATATTTTGCAACTTGCCTATCACTCAAACAACAGAAGACTTGGGTGGAAGATATTAAAATCCATTATAAATAAAATATCTGTGTAGACGTCTCTCCACATACATGTGTCTCTACATTTACGATGCGGTAGCTGTATTGTAAGACATGGCTAAGTAAAAAGGGCATCGTCTCACTGTGCCAATGCCTTCCATGTCCATCAGGTTTGTTGACACTTTTTTGATCTTTACTTTGCCCCTTCCCGCTCTGTTCAAAACACAGCAGCATTAAAACTCCAGATTATCTGAGAAAACAGATGATGCAGCCAAAGCAGAAACCCAGAAATAGCCAGAGCTGCCCAGGAAGCTCGAGGAAGAGGGTGTCATGCTGTCAGGAAGGACTGGTGACTGCAATGGCTGTGAAGGGCAGGGGGCCGCAGCTCCTCAGAAGATGCCGTGTGTGGCAAGGTGCTGCATGAGCACAGCAGCACTCCCACGAGCCCCCACTAGTTCAGCATCGGTCACCTCGGGGCTATCTGCACCCATGACACGCTTAATCCCAGGTAATCTAGAGTTGACTAACACTATTTATTGTTAGGCCATGAAAACCCACTCTGAATCCCTGCACTGGCACTGACCTCTCTGTCCACTGAGTCATTGTTAACTCTCTCATTCTCACATGCAAAGGCAGGCACAGCTCCGCTCCTGGATTCCCCTTCCACATCCCTCCTTCGTAACAGTGGTTTCACAGCTCCTCTTCTCTCCTCCGTCCCTGTGCCTATGTTGGGCTACTTTTCAGCACAGTAAAGTCAGGACAAGATGTCATAAATACACAGGATTCCAGTAGTTTAGTATTTCCCCAAGCTTACTACTTCTGCACTGCTTTCAAACACTGATATTCTTCTTGCTACATCATTCTATAGAAGATGCTGCTCAGCTGGTAGTCTCAAACTGGCAGCTCAAATATATGCCTAGTTAAATACTTAGAGAATTGTATTGCTTTTTAGGTGTTCCATCCACTTAAACCCCAAACTCTTTATGTATCTAGTGATATGGAAGGGTTTAGGGGCTAAATTTTTGCAAATATTTTTGAAAACCACAATCAGCATTTATATTTCAAGTATTTCCCATCCTGAAATTATCATCATCACCTAACTGTCCTAAGGCCCCTTGATTTGCAGCCTCTGCCCTGTAGTGACCTTTTACATTGTATGTTCCTCATGGTGAGCTCTGCTTTATCATGTCTCTCCTTCGAGGTGCCAAAGAACTAAACAAACATGATGGCCTGTCTACTGGTGTTGTACCATTTATAGGAATGGACTCTTTTTTTTTTTTTTTTTTTTTGCCACAATGTCTGATTTCTGTGCATGCGGGAGGTCTACCTGTTGAGATGTCTAGGTGCTCGTGTTACAACCCAGTAGTTGCTGTCATGGTCTATGGCTTGTGTCCTTGGTCTACCACTCTGCATTTCTATTTGCTTATCGGATTAGTGGCACACTGAAACACTCTGTTTCAAATGTTGTCATTTTCTTTCAGTGGGTCCTTGAAAACTTACTCAGTGGTTTCATTTCTATGTACAGCTTTCCAGTTCTACTAAACTTTCTCCTCTCCGAGCTCCTCACAAATAAAAGTGAGAAAATTCTGCTGAAGGCATCTGGAAAAGGGTATTTTGATGAAGACTAGATGTCCCTAATGCCTAGTGGTCCAACAATCTCCAGCTAAAAAATTTAGCAGGGTGACCATGTTACAAGAAAGCAGCCTGAATTAGGGGGCATGACGTTGTTTAACAAAAAGGGCAATGAGCCAAAAAGAGCTTCTTTTACCTGATAATGGAGCTGCAATTGCTCCTAGGATACTTCATACTGCTGGCTTAAAAATGAGAAACTGTTCCCTGGACCGTTTGCATCTTGGCACACAATTTCTAGCTCATTGTGATTCTAAACAGTGTACGGGATCCGTAAGCGTGCTTAGTCAGCCTGGCCAGCCACCTGAGAGCCATGAGCAATGTCCCCTTTATGACTGCTCACATCTACTTAAAGAGAAAATATCAACAAAGGGCAAGGAAACCCATTCCCCTCGATTCCCGGAGATAGTATCGCTGCTCAGATCTTCCTTCAGTCTGGAAGCAGACAGACCACCAGACTCTCTGAAAGCAGATGCACCTCCAGAAGCAGAAAGCAATGGCTTGTGAAGGGTAAGATACACTCTGGCCTCCCCAAATTGCAGATCTGATACAGAATTACTGGTTGAAATAGCCAGTATTTTGCTGGAGGTCAGATCAGATAATGAGCTGCCAGCCTTCCTGACTTTACATACCGAAACGTTAACATGAGTGAAACCCTAAGAAGGGAGCCAAGGAAGAAGAAAAGCTCTGGGAGCTCTTGGCAGGTTTGAGGGGTCTCACGGGTCCCCCCTGCTCTCTGGTGCAACAGGCCAGGCTAACCCCTCTGCACTACAGTCCTCTACTTTCTGTATGAAATAACCAGTATCTCTGATAAGCAAACCAGTAAGTGATCAGGGGAAGAGAAAGCGAGATGGCTTCATCCTTTCAAGGCTAACCTCAGAAGAGCTTGCACCCCCAGTGAAATCCCACTACAGGCATGATGCTGTGCTGCACTGACAGGCCTGCTTTGGCTCTGCTGCTGCAGGCAGCCTGGAGAACATGAATTTTGCAAAAGGAGCAGGGCAGCCCGAAGGCTGAATTGCCTTTCCTAGAACAGAGATCCCAGGCAATGCACTCCTACGAGCGTCTTTAGCTCATCCAGTCAACTGCTGCCTCCCAAGCAGAGCATCAGAAGAGCAAGGTTTGCAGCCGCACCACTCCTGGCTGGACCGACCGACCGACTGCTGCTGAGTGAGCAAGTCGTTTCGGATGGGGCAGGGTAAGCAGGAGTCTGCTTCACTGGCTACTGTAAGCAATACCTCCTATGTAAGTCAATAATCCATGGTTGAAATTGGAGGTTGTTGTGTTAAGCAACATAGTTTGTACTTCTGCTGATGTCCTTAACGGCGTCTCGTGTGCGTCATGTTTTCAGGCTCTGGCCTCAACTGGTGGTCTAAACCGCCTGTTTAATTTTCCTTATCGCCTGGAAGTGAGTGATGCCCTATCATTCCCTGACCCTGGGAAGAGGAAGGCATTTGCTTGTAGAAGCAGCTCTTTGCCTGGATCCTGCTGGAGAGATAACCCTGTGTTCAAACACCGATGAGAAAAACAGGCAGGTTCCCAACTGTTTTCTTAGGCTGGGGTATGTCTTGCCTGAAACGGTCTTATGGCTTTCTCTTTTAGGCATGGCTGCACAGGCTATCTCCCCTTATTTGCAGCCATCTAGCATCCCTGCCAAAAGCACAGTGAAAAACAGCAATAGGCAAGTAACTAACTCCTGGTTTATTTTTTTAAGGTAATTTTGTTGCTGAAAACCAGTGAAAGAGAAAGTGCTATGTGGCTACTCTGTTGTCAATTTAATCTGTGACCTGTAGTTTAGGAGCCTTTGCGCTTGCTGTTAATTCCTTTTAACGTGAGTGGCTACAAGAGCGTTTCTGCATGTTAACTGATGTCTTCTTGGATTTTGTTCTGAGTATTCTCAGCAAACAGCACTGTGAGATGGGCTGGCTATAGCAAATCTAGCATATTAGGATGTAACTTGTTATTTTTGAATGGTTAGTGCAATAATTGTCAGTAATGACAACTGATTATTCTTGAGATGCCCCTGCACTACAACTTCATGTGGACTGTGCTTCTTTCTCTAAAACTCACCCAAACTGGAGAAATAACATTCAATGAGAAACATCATCGAGCACCTGCTTCCAAATTCTCATCAAAAGCCTGTTGATTTTTGTGAGTTTTGCACTAATTTTGAAAAGGCGTCAGACTTGCCTTGTATTTGTAAGTGCTTTTAGGAAACAAATGTGGCAGAAGGTGAGGACTGGGTGAGCATCCAGGGTGATGTGATCAAACAGAAAGGGGAAAATCTTGACAAACCGAATCATGACTTCTGATGAGCAGCACAAACACCACATTTGGAGGCAGAGGTGCAGAGGGCAGCTTTGTGCACAAAGACTCAGCAAGCAAAGGAGGGAATTTTTTCCCTAGGCTTCTAGCAAGATTTCCTTTCACTGCAAGGAAAGCATGCTAGGTATCTCTGTACGAAGCCAACAAACAAAACCCAGCCAGTTTATTCAAGCATTTAACTGTGCATCTGATGCTACTGTTGCTTCCAATTTCGTACATGAAACCAGTTCTGATGCTACTAGAAGGTGAATGCTACACCTGTGGAGGCCCTTCTTGCTGACGTGGAAGTGAATCTAAGCAGCAAGGAGGCTGGGATCACTCCTCTTCATCGTCACAAGACTGAACAAAGAAGTAGTGTGTGTGTGTGTGCTGTTTTTAAAGGAAAAACTTTCAACTTCTCTGTGATGATCAGGATCTGTGGTTAAAACAGCTGAGTTCAAGGTATAAAATGGTCCAAGGTACTCTACCCAGCTGTGACTCAAAGATCACTGTGGGCAAGACATCCTGAATATAAGCTGGATCACAACATACTCATCACAGTCTGAGTTCTAAGGCAGACCATGTAAAATTTCTTTGCACATCTACGGTAACAGCTAATGATTATTTTTTTCTTTGAACTTTGTCCAAAGTTCATCTCTAAAACAAACTTTAGTCAAACTGCACATATTGACCCCTCAGCAGAATAAACATGCCGAATCTCTAGTAACGCTTAATCACTCATTCTAGCTTCTTTTAACTTGCTTGTTAACCAGCAAGATAACAACCAGTGAAATAAACAGGTTTTACTCGGTATTTATTTTTCTGGCGCCTCTCTCAAAAACTCTGAAGGACAAAAGCAATGCTGGTCTGATTGATTTCAGAGTAAGCTGACTCCTCTTCTTGCTTCAAACCCTAACTGAAGGTAAAATCCAGGCTGCTCTCTGGGTTGTAACACTTGGCCTCCACGGCTTGAACTGCCAGTAGTAAAAGTTTACATGGCGAGGGAAAAATCTGAGCATCGGGGCTGGGATTTTCAGAGGGGTTTAAAAATTGGTTACAGACTGGAGATTAGAGGGATGAGAGAAGGGAGAGGGCTGGACCCTGCAAATTGCAGTAAACTAATGTACAGATCTGACAGTAACCAACCTGATCACAGTATGACTTGATCTATCAAGTGGCTGTAGAAGTAGAGTAGAAAAAAGTATTAAAAGCAAATGTACATTTATTTAAAACTGTGCAATATTTTTATTGTACTAACAATAACACTACTTGTCACAGTTGGACACATTAGAGAACCTACTGTGATAAGATTTTCTGGTTAGTCTCATGCACGTGACCTTACCTGTTAACCCATGAACTGTGCACCTATCAGTCACTATTTGATGAGCACTCTGATATTTTCTGTGATTTTTTAAGTACTCCATTAACCCTGCTGTTCAGGATCACACCTAGCTTGCAAAAAAAAAAAAAACCAAACCAACAAAAAAAAGGAAGGACTGCCTCAAAAAGAAGCTGAACAATGTGACATTAAAAAAAAAAAAAGGCAGACATTTTTGGATGACTATTTGCTTCATACCTTCTTTTTGTGCCTTTAAGGTTTGTGTCTTCAAGCTCATATCTACAAACCCACAGGCTAGAAACTTAATTAAAAAAAAAACAACCCATGTTTCTTGCATAATTGTATGAGTCCAGGAGCTACAACTTTGAGAAAGGCACCAAATGTTGTAAAGTTCACAATTAAATCACACAGAACTTGGCAACCAAGTGATGGAAGTGGAAAATTAACAGTAATTAAATAAACAATGGCTTGGTAGGCTAATTTTTTTGACAGTTGAGAGGGAACCTTGCTGTAAATCCCTGCTCACATTGAGCACACCAGAATCCTCCAGATGATAAAACTGTGCATTACTGCCCAATTACGACGAGTCCCTGAGTTACTCATCATGACTGCTTTATGGATTTAGTTTCACAACATAATAATGAGTTCATCGTGGTTTCCTGAAGCATCTGCAGAGATAATGCAAACACTTACTTTTCTTCCCAACTTGTGAACATTTTGAAGAAATAAAGTGATGCGAGAGGCTGTTAAAAAAAAAAGTCAGTTTTGCATTGCATCAAACCCCAGCCTTCTGTGAGAGCTCATGCAAATCCCGCAGCGTCCAGAACATGTCCCACTGTTTTAGCAATGATGGCTCCGATACACAGGTGAGGTTTTAAGTATTTCTGGAGACATTTGGAAGCCGGAGAGGCGCAGGAGGTGCGTGCCATGCCTGTAAGTTAAGCTAGTTTATCGCAGGTAAGGACTGATCCTCCATGGGTTGGCTGCTTGCGTTTGGGCAGACCCCAGCAGCCTTCTGGCTGGAGACTAGGGGGTACGAGGGTCCCCAAGCTGCCTTCTCACGCAGCCCCAAAAACGTACGTGGGTCCGACTAAGTGAGGAGCCTCGCACGCTCTAGGATCTTGATCCTGTTATTCGCGGCCCCCCCTCAAGTTGAATTCACGTTTATTTGCCTTTCACGTCAACGGGCACCGGCAGAACCGCTCAAATTCATGATCTGTGAAACTTTCTGTCTCGCCACGGTTTTTTTTTTTGGGAGGGGAATTAAAAGAGGAAGGTATTGGGGAAAAAAAAAAAAAAAGAGGAGGAAAAAAAAAAAAGGCAGGGAAAGCTGATGCGCTGCCGTTCCCCGCTGCTCGCACGAAAGCAAATGGCAGCGTCACCCGGCAGTGGAGTAGTAAGTTAATAAATAAATAAGCAAACCCCATTGCATGAACGGCAAGGCGGAAAGCAGCGGCAGAGCGAGGAGGAGGAGAGCGGAGGGCAAAGCCTCCCCGACCGCACGGCGAGCGGGTGCGCTATTTCTGCGAATAACATGGCAGGGCCGGCGATGCGCCGGGGAGGGGAGGGGAGGGGCTGT
>NW_020799101.1:42278170-42282968 GCF_003259725.1 Athene cunicularia | reverse complement strand
AGTTTGCGAGCGGGAGCGGGAGAGGTGGAGGAGGGTGACACTTGGGGTAAAAGGAGGAGGTGACACATTGGGGTTGGGGGGAGGAGCAGGGGAAGGAGATGACACATTGCACTGGGGATGGGGTGGGGGAGGGAGGTTTATCCCCTCCCCTCCGGTTTCCTTCAGGATGATTATTTCCAGGCCCTTTTCTCTCTGTCGGGTCCTTCGCCGCGATGCTGTCGGGGAAGTTTTATTATTATCTGGGAAATGATGCTGCTTTCGGTGATGGATAATTCGTAGTAAAGCCGCTGCTGCGGTTTTTTTTTTTGTGTGTGTGTGGTTTTTTTTTTTCTCCCTTCCCTCCTTCCTTTCATTCGTCTTTGTGGCCCGAGCAGCGCCGGGAAAATTCCGTTTCTTCTGCAACTTGTTATTCTGGAGCCAGGCCTGCCCCCCTCGCCCTGGGGCTGCCCTTCCCGCACAGGTACGGAGCTCGCGGCCGGGGCGCCGCCGGGGTTCCCCACTCCTGCTCCGGCACGGCTGCCGGCATTGGGGACGGCTACTTCTTTATTTTTGTTTTTTCCCTCCCGCCTGCGCCTGTGTAGGTGGAGTGGGGCTCTATGTGGGACTCTGCCATTTGGTCTAGTCCTGTTGTGCATGTTCCTTTCTTCACTTGCCTTCCTGTGGGATTTTTTTTTCTTTTTTCCTTTTTTTTTGGTGGTGTGTGTTTGGTTTTTTCTTTTCTTTATTATTCCGACCTTCGTTGTTGGTAGAGCTTTTCCCCCAGCTACCTCTGCAGTTTGGTGGGTGCTGGCAGGATTTTACGCCGAGGTTTTTAGGTGGATTCGTATTGGATTAATGCATGGAGCTCTTCATTCAACTTCTCCTCAAGTGTCAAAAAATAAGGCTATGAACAGATGTGTTTCAATATGGAGAGATTTCCAAGTTCCTAATTCTTGAGGGTGGAGGAAAGAGTGCCATTGGAGAGTGGCTTTTGTTTTCGATTGGTGAACAAATGTCATCACATTTCAGTCACGTGCTGTAATATTCTTTGTTCAGCTATCAAAGTATGATATCTGCTACACCTGTTCCCACTTTTTAATTGTAAGTAACGGTGATTGTCTGCAAATCTTTTAATTGTGGATAGGAGCACTTCCCCTCTTTCTCCCCCTCCTACCCCCTGGATGTTTGTTTGGGCCCAAGCGCTGAGCTTGACAATGAACTTTTGTTCACTGTAGAGACTGCATGTTAAAAGGTCCCACTGGGGGTAATAACTTGCGTGTCACGAGAAAGTTGTGTGCTGTGATGTACGGTTGGGTCTGAGCGTGGAAAAATCAGGTGGGGACATGCGCTCAGCGATGGCAGGGCTCTAGTAAGGGGTGGGTAGGCTCCTCTGGGCCACTGAAGTTTTCTTAACTAGGTATGCTGTTGCTTGTTACCGGTGAAAGGACAGATACTCCTGTACAGCCGTATAGAGAGATAGATAGTTGCATCTTTTTGGCTTAGCTGTAGATTTTTAGGTATCGGAAATAAAACGGATTTTGGCTGTCTGTTTACCTTTTTTTTTTTTTTTTTTTTTCCTTCCCATTGTGCTCACTTCCAACAATGCAGGCACCTGCTTAGTTTCAGTTTTGTAAGTCAGCTTCCTCTGGCTTTCCTGTGCTTTCCCGGAGCTATCTGGTGAGGCTGGATGTGCTACAGAGAGGGGGAATGTTTAACTTTTATGAAAAGAGACTTATTTTCAGGCTTAATTCATGAAGAAAATAACATGCTTCTTCAAAGCCTTGGGGGAAAAAAAACCCCATCCAACCCTAAAAATCTAAAATTTGTGACTTCTACCTGGTTAACGTGTCATGCTAAAACTTTTATATTTTAAGCTTGTTAGTGATTGTGTATAATAAAACTTTATATTTAAATAGTGACATTAAATTACTAGTAAGAACAGGTTCTTGAAAGAAAGAAACAAAAATTGTGCATAACTACCCATGTTAGTTGGAGAAGTTAATTACCACACTTTAGCAGAAAGATCACAAGCTTTGGGTATATTATTTATACCTGCGTGCTGTTTCTTTGGGGGCAGTTTTTATTATTATTTTCTAGAAAGGAATTCTGTAGCTGAGTAAATGAAACTCTGTACTAAAAAAAAAAAAAGTGCTTCTCATATTTTTAAACCTTTCAACCTTACTGTGGTAGAGAAATTAGATTATTTTATGATAGTTACATCAGCTAGAAGTTTGAGCTGACAAAGAGGGAGTATGATGCGACCTTTTTATCCCTTGATTTCGTGTTGTGTAGTAGCATGTATAGAGTCTCACTTCAAGGTCTTAAGAGACCCGTTGTCCAGCAGAAGGTAGGTGCTTGCTCACCGAGTACTTACCACCAGCTGGAGGTCAACTATGTCATTACTCCCAGTTTTTAGCCATACTGACCTGAGTGACAAGGAACTTGGAGTGGATCCCATTATGGGTTTCAGTGATTTTTCAGTTAACTGGTAAAGCTAACGTGGTGTGTAATTCAGAACGCCGCGTTAAGCAATATTTTGTTGTTAATAATTATTTTACCATTAGTCATCGTAAGATTTCTACCTGAAAGTTTGTAGTCTTTGCTCTTCTCTATGTGCATCCTGAACTGGATTTGTTGTGAGGCAGAAGAAGGCATTTGAAAGTGGTTTTCTTCCTTTAGGGGGTGAAAATGTAAAACTTTCCTTCAAAGAACTTAAATAAAGCAAAAGTAGGAAACTGAAACTTATGCTGCTCAGAGAAGAATGCTGTTGTGTTTTCTAGCCTCAACAGTAAGATCACTGCTTTCAGTTTAGGTTTTGTAAAGATTTCTCTTCACTCTAGGCCATTCAGCTTCAGCTGTGTTTCAGGTATTGGGCCTAAATAGCTCTTATTTCAATACTACTTCTCTTTTTTAGAGATCAGGTTTTGTGTGTGTCTGTTAAACTTCACGGGAGAAAAATTCTAATTTAAAAAAATTAAAAAATCATTGGACTAGATTCTGTAAAAAGGAGACAATTTGCATGCGTGTTTGGTTTTTTTAGGCAAACAAAATGTATTCTAATGGCTCCTTAGAAAGTTGTGAAATTCTGTGTGCAGTTGGAAAGCTTTAATAGTGAGCCCAGCTATCACTTGGGTGGCTCATGCAGTTTGTTTATAATGGTCATAATTGCATATGAATGCATCGTAGCTGTTTCGTTCCTTTCTACTTATTCTCGGAGCCATGAAGAACTTCATTCCGTCAAATGAATTGATACCATTGGAATTCATTTACAATGGAGATTTCTCTTTCATTTCAACACCAGTTTGTAGGAGCCTCGATGGGCTATCTTATTTCCAATGTTATGGGCATGTTGCGCGGGTACCAGAAACAAGATGAACATCATGTGAGAAACACATGTTGGTGACTTAACCTTTTTACTATTGTTTCGGGTTTTGTTGTTTGTTGGTTTTGCTTGTTTAAAATCTTCCAGAAAGAACTTACTACTGTGAGAGGGCTTTGCTTTTCGGAGGGCCATCACAGAGTGATACGAACTGTAAAGCAGACCAGCCTTCAGGAGAGGCTCCTTGTGTAGAAGGGGCAGCGCTAAAAACCTATTATTATGCTTCTAATAGTATTTCTTCACCGTCCCCTTCACCCTTTATGCTCACAACTGTGCGGTCACATGTGTAGCTGTGTACTAGAAGTGTAAGACTCCACAAAAGGCCTGGCTCCTGTACATTTGTGAATTGCCCTTGTTCAATTACTCTGTGCCAGAAAGCAGCTCACATCCTGTTTCTGATGTATTTTAACTGCACAAAGGTTATTTAGGAACAAACCATATACTGGAAAGGTGGGGCAGTGTGCAGAGGGGTTTTGAGGTGTCTGAGAATTCAAGGGGCAAGATATTTACTTCTGTACCCTGTAAATAGAGGGTGAACTGAAGGATAGTTTTTATAGGTATCTTACATTAATATTTCATGTTCAGTATAGCACAAAGCCAGTGTCTGGCTTGTGCTGGTGGTAGGGATATGCATTATGCAGGCAAAAAAGAAGTTTATTTACATTTGGCAGGGGGAACTTTGTATTTTCTTTTTTTCTTATTGCAAATACAGTCTGGTTTTGTGTTGGGTTTTTTTTGTTTTGTTTTGTTGTTGTTTTTTTTTTTAAAAGCCCCTGTGTTTTTTTTTAAATAATTGATGACTCCTGCACCTTACCAAGTTCCTCACTGGATTAAAATCGGTAAAGTATGATTTTAAGTTTGTTTGACTCTCTTTGTTATGTCAAAACCTCACAGAAGCAAAGTGGCAAGTGTAGATACTGAATGGCTATAAAATGTACAAAAATCACGAGAGTTCTTAAAAATGTACTTAATACTGAGGAATGATGCACTTGCATGAAAATTAGACTTTACAATTAGAATAACCTGTCCTTAAAATAATTTTTAATGATGTAGAAAGTTCCGAAAGGTCCCTTCCTTCAGTCCGAGAGGATTGCCATACCTACTGCCCTAACAAAGCCCCAACTTTACCACAGAATCTTGTTTTAATACTTTGATCATCCCAGGCTTTTGAGGAGAGAATGCACTATTGACACAGGCTTTTCTGCAGCATTTATTTTCTGTTGCACTGTTAATGTAATTTTATTATCTCCTGTTGGAATTATCAAGTACCTTGTGCCTTAAAAGCTGTTTGCCTAAATAAATTATTTGACCTATTATTTATTCCCTTTTACCTGAGATTTCTTGTTTACTGTCATTGCAAATGCTCACTCTTTGGTTAGAGATTTGTATGTTCAAAGCATCCTTTATAAAACCTACAGCAAAAAACATCCCCCCCCCCCC
>NW_020799101.1:42273778-42278120 GCF_003259725.1 Athene cunicularia | reverse complement strand
AGACAGCCCCAATACTACTACCCTCCCCTCAGCCCATGCCTAATGTTTCTTGTTACTGGTGGGAAAGCATTTTTAGCTAGCACGTGAGGAGTGAGGCTCTGCTTAATATGAGCTCTGTTGTAGGCTGTGTTCACACAGCTTCTATGCTTTTTTTTAATGTCGGATTTCTTAAAATGCGTTTTCCAGATTCTGCCCTGCCACCTGACAGTACTGCGCCTGCAGGACAAAAGGGAATGTTACCAAGTTCACTTGCTACAGAAACTGTGTGGCATGCCTATAAGTGAGGGGCTCTACCATTGCGTGTGGAATTAGAAATATATTTTGAAAATGTAGCCAGTGTGTTTCTTGAATGGGAGTACAGATATGTGAATGGCTGAAAGAGGCAAGGGCAGACTTGAGCCTGTGACTCTAAGATGGCCTGTGCTTAGACTCGGTCTCCAGGCCTGTGAAAGGAGAACTCTAGCAGAGCAGCCGAGCTTACGGCCAGTTTAGTTGCGTTGTTTCTGCCTGTGAAATACAAGCTGTCAGTATGAAAGGGAGAAGGAACATTGATTCCTTCCCTTGTTCCCCTCCAACCCTGCAGATCCAAGCATCGTTAACTATGTGGGTCCCGAAGGCAGTGTAGTTGCAAACAGTTAATTGAAGAGCTCAAGTGGTATCCTACTGAAGCTTTAAATTGTTTTAACAAAACTTCTGAGTAATTGGCAATAATTATTTTCTGATAAACTGGCTGATAGTAACTATGGCAACAGCTGCCTTTGGCCTATGGACAGTATTGCTGTATTGACAAAACCTTTAGATGCTCCTGAGGCCTCTTGCCTCTATAGGGAAGTGCATCAGGATGACTTTCAGGTGACTGAAGCATCACTGTTTGTCTTTCTGTTGCAATGGGATGCTGGCTTTCTCTTGGGTCAGGGTCTTCGTCCTTTTTCTTTTGCATGTTTTTACGGGTGCTGCCTGCTAGCCTGGAAACGCTGCTGCAAGGGCTGTCTTGTTCTACAAGGACTAGTGAAAAATATAAGTACCTAGATGGAATTATATATGCATGTTATTTCTTTTTTTTTTTTAATAATAATAATCCAGAGCTCGTAGAAAAGGGAGGGAAGAGAAAGGAGGACTTATTCATTTTGATCCCTGGTTGTTTCCTGCCTCGATTAAACCTTCTTAGAACAGACTGGTAGGGGGAGCTGCCCTTCCCTTTAGTGAAGTACAGCGTATTCTTCTCTGAGGCCTACGCTGAGATACAGCTATTTAATTTTCAGCTAAGCTCTGCTTATTTTTGAAAGAGAGGCAAGCTTCTGCTTCAGTACGTTGTAGCAATGGAGGAAGAGAGTAATTTGTTTCTAGATTACTAAATTCTGGGCAGGGGGAATATGCCCCTCACCAAACACACTTTTCCTATTGATATTCAGAAGTGCACTCTTGTTAATAAATGTAGTGGGGTGTGTGTGGTGTAAGAAAAAAAAAATCTTACTGCTGTTTAGTATAAAGATGTTAAAAAGCTGTGGCCTGTTCTGCATGTTTGAAAGTAGCTGGACTGCTGATTATTCTTTGGGAATTAGTGGTTAGCTGTTTATTTTTACTGAGATCTTTGTCCTCTTAACTTTGGTGTGTGAGAGCTGGGTATTGATCCAGCTTACCTGATGATTAGTGGCAGCAGGCTCCCTGTACAGTATGTGTATGTTGTGTGCTGGCCCGTGGAAGTGTGCAATATGGCCTACATCTGGTCTCATCTTCAGTAAGAATGTGGCTCATGGAAACTACAGGCCCCAGTATGCAGTGCTGTGTTTTTATCTGAATAGCCTGCCTGGATCATGATATACTAATGCATCCTGGAGCCTGTAGTTTTCATGAGCAGAAGTTGGAGATTCAGGGTGACAAGTGAAGGATGCTGTAGTGTTCTACAGGCCGAGTTGTCGATACCTGATGCAGTTCTTAGTTGGTCAGCTTAAACCTGTGCTGCTGTTACTGGAGAGCAGCATGTATTTTTATTTAAAAGTCGAAGACAGTTTATAGTTGGGTAGTATGTTCAGGGAAGAGCAGTTGATGAAAGAAGTCTTCCAACTACCTAACTGTTTTTGTGCAAAGAATATATTAATAATTACCCTAATACCTTGCTTCATTTGTGATTGCAGGTATCCTGGTTGATATTCTGGAAATTTTTAATCTTTTGAGGCTATGTTATGGGTGGAAACATTTGGCAGAAGCTTAACTCCGTTAACTGTCAGCATGGCCACCATGTTTTCCATTAAAGCTGTGGCCCAACTCTCACTGTGGGTTTCTTTCAAAACAAAAGGAGATTTGAACAGCTCTTTACCTGTCGAGGTCTTACTTCTCTGCTCTGTGTCTTGAGGCCGAGTGATGACATGGCTGGAAGCTGGTCTGTGATCCGTTAATGACATCATCACTGGTTTCAAAGGAGACGCAGGGTCCCAAACTCGGGTGTTGGCAGTTGCAGCTAGAAGCAGAGCACATTGAGTGGTTTTTGTCTGGTGTGTTTGAGCCCTGACCACGACATTTGATCTTGCATCGAACTTGCTTCAAAGTAGGTGAAGGGTTTCTGGAGTAGGGGTTGAGGAATAGTAACTTTTCAAATTTTATTTTCTATATCCATAAGAACTGTGTCTTTTCATGCAAGATGTTAATGAATAACGTTCAGTGGGATTTGCTACAGTTAATGTGGACGTTAATTTGATTTCAACTGTTACGCCAGTAGCAAGTTTAGTAGTTGCTGTAGTCTTGCATGCTATGTTTTGGGTACTGAGCTGTCTTAATTTTAAGTGAGCAAGCACTTAACTGATCCCAGTCAATTTCTTGTTTCTTCAGTTTGTGTGAGATAATAATAAAAAAGGTTTATATTTAAGTCCTAAACAATATGGAATAAGCCTTTTTGATGTTTGTTTTTAAAAATTAGAGCTCCAGAATGGCAAAAAGTCACATGTATTTTACATTAAGCTCTGCAGAGGTCAGAGGGAATATCTGAAGGCCTTGAACCTATATAAGTAGTAGCAGGATCAAGACCTCTGAACTTTTAATGTTAGAAAGTCGCTTCTTTGTGTTTATTGTAATTAGCTTATATCTAGGTCTGTGTGGCAAAATTCTTCTTTTAGTAAAGTGTCTGGAAATTGTCTCAATATAAATTTAGAGTTCAGATTTGCTTCATAGTTGTGAAAAAGCCAAAAAACAACACAAAAAGTTGTTTTTCACCTGTACAGATTATAAATATCACAGATATTTAGGTGGTAATAGCTTCTTGAGTCAGAGGATGTTATTTTGTCAGCACTGATGCATTGTACACACTGTACATTGCTGACACTTTCTGTTTAAAACTGATACAAAAACATAAATGTACAGAGAGAACCTTGCATATGCTGAAACTGTAATAGAGTTTGTAAACAGTAATACAGTTTTCTTTAACTTTTCCTAGCTCCTTCACAGCCTGTGTGGAGCAAATTGCTGACAGGACACATGGTTAGCTGAAGTAGTTACTATTAGTATATTGACATGATTAGAAAGGCTGTCATTGTTGCTGTGTGAGAATGAAATTCCCTTTCATTGGCTGATTTGGCCTACACAACAGGCAGGAGAAGAAACCAAGATAAATCTATATGTAGTGGAATGATGATGTATCTTGTCTTTCAAGGACGTTTTACCCTCTGTAGAGAGTCTGCAACAGTGCCCTTTAATGCTGCTGTATCAGGGTATTCTAGATAAGAAATGTGGGTAATAGGGATGTACAAAAAGGTTTGATGCATAGTTGTAAAGAAAAACTCCTCTATAAGTACTTCTTATCTCATAAGAGCAAATGTGTCCTGATCTGGGAGGAAATCCTGGCACTGCTCAAGTCGATGGGAAGCTTCCCAGTTGAATTGAGAGTACCAGAATTTCATTCTTTTCACTCAGAAATGGTAGTTTTTAGTGGATTTTGCAGGGCTGAAGCACTTGAGAAAGTTTGGAGAATCCAACATCTGTTTAAGATGCTGCTGTGGGCCTGGGGTGGGGGGGAGCGGTGGGGAGGATCTTGCACCAGATTTGTCATCTCCTAGTGTTTTCGCTGTTCCCTTAAAAAGTGGATAGTATTGAGCTCCTGTAATGCTTTGTAAGAACTTGGAATCTATTTTTTTCAGGCTTTTTGCTTAATTTGCTAACACGACAAAATTTTACATGAAAGCTAGAATTTAGTCCTTGACAAAGAATACTTTTTTGTCTCTGTCTCTTCCATCTTGCCAGTGTGACAAAACTGTCCTAATTGAGACGTTCAGTCTGAAATCCGAATAACCTGACTTGTGATAGATTAAAAATCAAGACAGAAAAAAAACCCCCAAAAAACAGCGCCCCCCCC
>NW_020799101.1:42262938-42273728 GCF_003259725.1 Athene cunicularia | reverse complement strand
CCCCCCCCCCCCCCCCAACTAAGAAACCTTTTTCATAACTTTATGAAAGAACTACAGTGGCCTATATTACTAATAACAAAGCTTTTTGCTAATTTACATCTAGCCGGAGCTCTAGGTACCTTACTATTTAACTCCTGCTTAGCTTGCAGTAATTGCCTCCGATAAGCATCTTTATCATGTAAATCTATTGTTGTCTGTAGTATGAATTTGCTGTATTAATGATGCTCTTGTCAGTGACCCCAAACGGAAAGGATGTGGCTACCTGAGCTTCCCTTATTACCCTTTCAGAGAGTACAGTCTGGTCAGGAATATATTGGGAAGCACTAGCAAGGTTTGTGCTGTTTCTGAACACCACATATCTGTCCTCGAGTCAACTGCAATTCTCCTCCCAAGCAGAATCCCACCATACTGTACCCCTTATTTTGCATTCTTGGAAAACCTGCTGAAATCAGTGGATTTGTCACCATGAAACTTGTTTCGGAATTAGACACTTAGTTTCCATTTCCCACCTTCATTTTGGCATGTTTCAGCAGCTCTACTTTTTCTTTGAATTTCATGCTCTAAAGTAAACATGGAAATCTACCCCCTTCACATAATTCTCATCCCTGTATGGCAAGTTCTTCTTGGCTTAAAACTCGCAGTGCTTCTCCCACCTTACTTCTTTTAGGAATTCTATTTGGGTGCCTGGTTGTTGATGCAGAACTCTATTAGATTGTGCAGTGTTTAATTTAATCAAACGGTTTTTCCTGTGATGATGAGCTGCAGTTTTTGTAGTCAGTCAAAACCTGATGTTGTTGGCCTGTTAAAGGCGTGCTCGGGGTTAGTTCCTAGCTGTAGTAACAGTATCTTCTCAGCTGCAGAGTTGATTACTTCAGCATAGGTCTATCAGTGTGGGAATACCCACTACCTGAAGCTGTCTTGCACTGACATTGTCACCACTGCAAAATTGTGTGAGCTTAAATACTGATTTTACAGTTTGCTCCTTTGTGATGTAAGATAAACATCTACGATTCCTCAAAACTTGGGATCTTCTTTCTGTTTTCTAACAATCTGCACTTCTCTATGATTGTTTTTATCCCAAAAATGCTGATTTTTTTTCTGTATGCCAAATATATCGTGAATTTAATGGATGATTTCATCATCATGTATATAAGCTGTTTTACTCTAAAGTTTTTGAAATCTTAAACTAAGGAAGATGACAAGTATCTGTTAAATTCCTGTTTGCTTGTGTGTAGGTAGTACTATATAGGAGACATGCCTGTATTTTTCTCTTGAGTATATTAAACTCCTGCAGCTTTTCCAGAAACTATTATGTAATAAGGGTAAGGTGGTAAATACTATCTGCATATATTTTCCATAATTTTTCCCATTTTCCTACATATGCAGGATACATTTTAAGTCTTCAGCTATGAAACCTCCATTGTGTTATGGTTAGTTTTTGTTTTCTCTACATTGCTTTCCATGCTGTGGTCTTTGGTGGTCCAGTAGGCAGTGAGACTCATTGGGCTTCTTGGGGATCAGAAGTTGTATTCTAATTGGACTTAAAATCACGCAATAAACTTTCAAGTATGTTTCTGGTCCTCATATGGCTTCCCCCCACCTGCCTCCCTCTACTCTGTAATAACCAGAGTCTAAATTGAGAGGAGCTGGCATTTTTCTCAAAGGCATTTTAAAAGGAGGAAAAAAAAAAAAAAAGCCATCCTTGAAACAGCAGGGAGAGGAATATGTAAGGATGATGTAATGAGTGCATGAGAATTTCTCTGTGTGTTTGCGGAGATGTGTTTAAACATCTTCTGTAGCACAGTAATAGGGCCATTAAAAATAGGGGCATTACTTTTTAGATAACAAAATTTGTTTAAAGAGTAACTTTGCCAAGAAGTTACCGTAATGATGGACACTACACTGCTCTCACAGTACTACCGTGATTGTAAACATATTATTGCGAGTGTTGGTCTTGACTCTACTGCGGCATATGCGGTAGTAGTCTAGTGCCCTGTGCTCTTCTATCTCATCCTAGTTTCTGCTGTTCTGGTAAGCCTTCTCGCCACATGGTGCCTACCTCCATCTCCTAGGACGGTGTTGGAGTGGGGCTACAGTGTGCGTGGAATCAGTAGGTCCCAGGAGGGCAGGTGAAGGCTTTGGTGATGTTGGTGTGAGGGGATGTGAAAGAGGAGTGTTCCTCAGTAGCATGTTACTGCCTTCTCTGGGTGAAGTGCCCTGGGGATAAGTCCTGGCTCATTGGGAATAAAAGTAATTTGAAGGAGAGGGAAAATTGACTGCCACCAGCAGCCTCCTTCAAACTGCCAATCCTTTTGTTTAGAAAGTGTAATCATACCATGCTCCACCATACCCTTTCACTCTCTGTCAGCATTGTGAAAGTTGAAAGTGGTATTGCTTTTCAGTTGGTTATAGCAGCCACTAAAAATGGATAGAACTGCAGTTTAGTCTTCCTAGTTTAAGTAAACAATGTTAAAAATCCATGGCAATCAGTGCGAGTAAAAATGTTTTGGACACTTTTTCTAGTTGCTGAAGTCTCCTTGTACAGCAGTCTTGCAGTTGGCTTTTGCATTAAGTGTTAATCATGTGTGGTTCTATGTTAGATTGGCACAATGATTCAGTGTTATGTTTATGTGATATAGTGTGTAAATCTCTTTACTTATATTGAATAATCATGGTTTTCATAAGAAAGAACTTCTATTAAGTGTATGGTTACTTGAATTCTTCCTTTCAGATTAGTGACTACCATCAGTACTCCCACACTGAGTGTGACTACCCCAGCTACAAATACCATTCTCCAGATGCTACAGTTCCCATTTGTGTGCTTTTGAGGAGAAGGAAGAAAAAAATAAAAAAGGCTTTTAAGGGGTAAGGAGGGAGAATATAATAAAAGGGGAAGGGAAGACAAAATCTGAGGTTGATAACTGCCTATATATTTACAGGGAGCAGCGAGAGTGCCAACTGACTGGAATGTAGGGGAAGGAAGATCAGAGCACATCAGTGTAATAATTTTGGAGTGCTTCCTGTTGACTTGTTAATACTGCATGGAATTTGGCCCAGGCAATCTGCTGTTGTGAATCAGCATAGTTTATTCACTTGAGTATAGGTGTGCCTGTTGTTATTTGAGAATCTGCTTCACTTGAAAGATAACAGGTCAGTCTGGTAAGTAGCATTATTCCCATGTTTTGGATTAGAAACTGAGGCAGAGAGAAATTGTTTTATTCTGCATTGTGATAAATTTATTGAAGATCTTAACTAGGAATGGAGGACCTCGCTTATGTGCTTAATCCAGTAAACTGCCTCCTTCCTGCAGGTCCTGAATTTTACATTGTAAACAAAAACGAGCCTAAAAATGATTTACTGATTTAAGTATGGGTGGTGTACAAATAAGTAGTGCTTGCCCCAAAGGAGGTGAGATTCTTGTAAGACTGGTTGTACAAAATAAATAGGGTACTTTGTTTTTGAAGTTTTGGATATACTTTTTTTTTTTTTTTTTTGGGCTGAATGAAAAGGAGAGGTTTGAATGGGGATGGGAGACCTTCTGATGCATAGGAGAGGTAATGATTAATCATGTGAATTTGAAATCCAATAGAATCTGAGTTGCATAGATAAGCACTGGTGCCAAGAAACAGTCCTGAGTTAAGTTCTGCAGAACCTGAAGAGGGGTACAGAAAGATGGTGGTGGTGGTTGTTGCTACTGAAATTTTTTTGGTCCACTTTTCTAGCTCTGTTGCATCATACTATAATTAATATAAGAAATTGCATATTACTGTGTAGGCATGATTATGTTTTTACAGTTACTGTTACATGGGCACACATCCTAAGTGTACCCAGAGGGTCAGAGTTAAGGTTAGTGCTTACATTTACCACTGAAACATCTCCAGAATGTACTTGGTCTATGGCTGGTGTATGAATGAGGTTCCAGTAACTTTACTGAATAACATCACAGTTTCTGTGTCATACTTCCCGAGTCTGGTACGAAGAACTTAACATAGCTAGTTGTGTGGAATGGTTCAATGCACAGCGAAAGTAACGTCAAGTTACTAGTGTTGTCAGTGCTCAAGTCTTAACCGCTTGTTAAAACTATTCTGTGTACAGCTTATGTGAGCAGAATTCTCCAGTTCTCCCAAGTGAGTACTGTTCAGGGACAGATATCTTGTTCTGTTAATTTGGACAAATGCCTTTTCCAAGTGGAAAATCAGCAGAGTCAGCAATACCCAAATTTCTGCATCTGTCCCAGTTGGCTGAGTCCAGCGTTGCTTCCACTAACTCTTTTAGTGCTGCTTAATAAGGACACTATATTCCAATACAAACATGAAAGGTATGGCTCCCTTTCTGTTACGTGCCTCACTGTCTACTGTAAATAGGTCACTTAAAGGTGTGAGTCTGATGTTTAGAACTCCCAGGTGTTGGATTCTGTGACTACCCATGGCATTAGGCTCTTGGGCTATGGTGGCATATTGAATCATGATCTTTTAAATGCATGTCTCTTGTTTTGGAATATCTTGAGGTACAGCCCTTAATGTCACTGTTTCTGGCATCTCCTGGTGTCTTAGTGTGTTTGTGGAGCTCGGGAGCTTTGGTATACACCCCTCTAAATGTTTCGTTAGAGTTGTTCATGTTTTGAGACTCTGGTTCTGCATAAACCTGGGCTTGACTTTCAGCAGTAAGCTGGTTTAGTAGTCTCTTTACTGAAGTGTTTTTATGTTGTGACATCAGAACTCTGTAACTGTGGAGACAGCTTCAAGACCAAATACAAGGCAGCTTCAGTAACTACTGCATCTCATGCTCTACGATGTGACTTCTGTGAAGTAGAATTCTGGGTTTGGTGATTTCTTGATTTATAGATAGATGTAATGAAACTTCCTGGAGTATCTTTTTGTGTTAACAATTTAGTGATTGGCATGCTTCTCCTGTCCATGTGGTTTGTCCCACTTATTTCATTAAGCAGTGACGATATAATGTTTCTAAAATAATTTTCAGATATATTGTCTTGGCATTAAAGGCCTGAGATCCAAAGAGATAGTGTTGGATGGCACTGTGTTTTTTTGGAGAGGTGACTTTCAATTCTTGTTGTCCATGTTGCTAAAGGAAGCAGTTCTGCTTTGTATGTGAGTGTCATGGAAATGTGGAGTAAACCAACATGAGAACTGTGGTGCATCAGGAGGGTCAGCCTGCATCATCACTGAGACCAGTGACTTGGAATTGCAGGCAAATGGATGTAAATTTGGAGGATCCATACAGTTTTCCAGTTCTTTCTCCATCTCCATGCAGCCTAATGTGTGAGAAGAGGATGCATTAAAATCATTGCCTGGTTTTTGGAATATATTGGAATCAACTGAGTTTTCCTGTGTAATAGTTGAAGTATCAGCAGATACAGGGAAAGTAGAAACTCCCCGTGAACTCAGGAGAAGAGCAAGAGGATAAGCATTTGGGTTTTTTTACTGTGAGAGAAAAAAAAAACAAAAACAACATGAAATGAGATTTGAGAGGTTTCTTGGTACTGCTTGGAGTGGACCTCTTTTATACCTTGCTTAGGATTTGCTCTCAGTGAGAGATGGGACACTTCAGAACAAAACTTCCAAAGTTATGTGACTGGAAGACAAATTACGCATCTGTGATGGGCTTTACTGGTGGGATGGAGAAGAGAGAAATGTTGCCCTATGGATGATCAGCAGAAGCACTGAAGTATGAATAAACTTGATGTACACACACACATACGCGCGTTATCATTAAATCTTCTTGTGGTTCTCTTGGGGATACCAACGAATTCAACCTGAAGCATTCAGACCATGACAGTATGGGGTGAGGAAAAAAAAATAATCTAGTAAATCTGAAGTTCCCAACTACAAATAAGCATGCCAGTTTCCTTGAATTGTAGGTTTGTAGTGCTATTTGTTGTCAGAGTAGTTTGCACAAATGATCCTTAGGATGACAAGGGCATTATGTTGCTGTTTTTTTTTCAGCAGGACCAATTTCAATGCTATTACTGACTTAGCTATCAATCACCCCCCTCCCAAAACAAAGCGAGAGAACCTCAAACCAACCTGTGTGATTCTGTAAGCAGAAGGTTATTTAAATAATAAAATGATACCACTCCCTATGTGAAATGAAAACAAAATGTAGCACAGCCTGAAATTCTTATTCTGTTGTCTTTTGGTGTGATTTAAGAGATTTCTCATGTAAACTTGATTGTGGTCAGCTTTCTCACAGTGTAGCTGAGCCGTAATTTTATTGAGGCAATGTCTGTGTCTTCATGAAACTGATCACAAAGCTTCTGCTCTTTTTTTATACTTTTTTATCCTTGATACTTGGTTGTTCTTGATAAGGATGATAAGCTTATTGGGTACATTCATCTTCATCTTCCTGCCTACAGCACTACTGAAAGGTGGTGTATACTGGACACTTGCTTTGCTTCCAGACCCGTGGTAATTTGGGCTCTAGAAAATGGAACCTGTGTTTCTCACAGATTGAGACCTGCTTGTTTATCCTACATGGCTTTCAGCTTGGCTATCTTCAAAAGCTCATCTGTCAGAAGAGAAGGAAGCTGACAGTGATGAGAAAGCAGACATTCACCAAATTGTTTAGGCAGTGCTTTCTAGCAGGATTAGCAGTACTTCCTAGCAGAATTCTGTTTGATGTTTGTCCTGGGCCTCAGCTTGAGGTTACGCATTTTCTGCGACAGTAGAACTTCTTCAGCTAGACTTCCTTATTAAAAAGTAGAGCATCCAGTACTGCTCCAGGGTCAGACAGGACCTGATGACTTTGGCAAGTTCTGTTCTCTTGGAGAGGAATCAGACATTCATCTACATGTTCCCTTTGAATCCATTGGTTCAGGAGATCTTTCCTCTGGTCAGCTGGGAGGAAGCCAAATTGTTGCCAATCTTAAATGGGTCTTGGCAGTTTTTCCAGCAAACATCCATAGCTTATGTTTAGTGCTGCTTTCCAACTTTCTGGGTCTTTCTCAGTTAGGAGAGACTAACTGCCTGAATCTCCTTGGGTTGGCATCCTGATTAGTGAGGGGCTTATAGGAGAATTTTTTAGCAGTCTGGGCTCTGGAAACATAAAAAACTCCCACACCCTTGAATATTTGATCATGTCTTTATTGCAGTGTTGCATTATATTACACAATAATCATAAACTGGTTTGATTTCTGCTTTTAATATTACATGCTTGAATTATGGCCTGATTTATTTACCAGGAGAACCAACCTCCAAAACAACCCAAGACATATACTGGTATGGCTGCTCAATGTGATTAAATGTAAGAACTAACATACTGTGCTGGACCAAATGTCCATCTAATCCAGCATCTTGCCTTTATCAGTGGCCAGCAGCAGCAGCTGACTGAACGGCGTAGGAAATGGGTGAATTCTGTCAGCTGCTGAAATATTAACAGTAAATTTCTGACAGACACTTGTTTAGCCGCTGCCTGAGATGGAAGCTACATTTGGGCTATTGCACTGTGAATAACAACATCAAACGATTTATAGGTGAATTTGTTTGCTGCCTTTTGGAACTCATTTATATTTGTGGCTTCCATAGTGTTCCACAGCAGCAAGTTCCATGCAGTTTAACTGCATTTTCTGTGTGTGTGATGGGCTGATGCGAGAAAAATAGTTTCATTTGTTTTAAACGTGCTCCCTAGTTGTCATTCCTCTCCGTACCATTTCTGGCTCTCCCCTTTTTGAGGTGGAGCAGGCAAGATTACGTGCAGTGTGCATCACAGCAGAATGTTCCCTGTTGTTCTGTGTTCTAATACCTTCTGAGATTTTCTCTGACTTCTTTCTGCTAGGAGTTAAACTGTTTGCTTGCAATAATCTCAAAATCTTTTTCATAAGTGGTAATGCTTAGTTTAGATTCATTGTTGTGTATTTATAGCTAAGGGTTATTTTTTCCCTCTGAGTATGTTACTTTGTACTTGTCGAGACGGGACAATAAAATGACAGATGAAAATCAATCATTCAGTATTATCAGATCCCCTATAACTCTTTGAAGTTTGCTTTAATTTTAACTATCTGGAATAATGGAAAGCATCGTAATGTCTGCAACCTCCTTTTTTGCCAGATCAGTTAAAAGTATGTTCACAGGCTCAACCCTGATCCTTGTAATGGTAACTCCCCTGCTTTTTGACTGTTTAGTGTTTCTTTATTTTCAGGCTTTTAATATGTTCTTAAGAAGGGGAAGGCCCCCTCAGGGATTGTGGTGTGAGGTGTACAAATGGGCTCATCTTCCTTCTGGTTTTGATGCTGTGTGGTGTATGAACTTTTTGCTATTCAAGACTTATATATTCCAGTGTCCCTTTTCTTTTGCTTTGAAGTTGGTTGTCCAAAAGCTTCATTTCATTAAGATTGCAATCTTCTTTATGAATGCTTAGAAGAGAGCATTCCTCAGATGTGATGATTTTTTTTTAATGATAGTTTAAATGACCAGTGCTTTGTAAGCTTAGTACCATGAATTATATCCCCTCCAGTAGGTAGTGGCATTCCCTGCCTATTTTTTCAGTTCTTTCCTCTTCCAGTTTGTGGAAGTCCCTGTCTTGCCTTTTTTAACAAAGTCTGTCATGTTTTTGCTATGACCAGCTGTGAGTTAAGTTTTTGAATAAATAGCAGGAATCCGCTGCTTATCTCTTTTTGTTATCTTAGTAAGATTTTCATAGTTTTTATTTGAAACTCTAGTTCAAAAGTCAAAACTTCTCACTCACCCAGAATTGATCTCAGTGAGGGATACTATGATCAGTTTTAAGGCAGTTTAACTGTCAGGCACAGGGCAGGTGTTAACTCTTCTGGGTTTAATCCTTATTTAACTAGAACATCTCAGTTTGATTTTGGGAGGAGTATTAACTAGTTGAATTTTTAGGAATGTGGGAACAGACACTTTTCAGAGAAGAAATACTGCTATAAAGTAATGCTTCTTTTGATTTTATTATGAGTCTACATGTTAAATTACCCCTCCCTTGCTGCTCTAAGTATTGATTGGGGTTTAAATAATTAGACTGACAGTTTTACATGTGTTCTTTCCTTACCATATCTGAGGGGTAGGAAGAAGGGCTGCGACAGACACTTTCTGCCCAGAAGACTTCTAGCCTGGAGGACAAGAAGACTAATACTTCGTGTATGAACCTGCAGATGTGACATCCAGACTGTAACAATTTACCCACTGTAGGAATTGCATTCTTTACTTCAGCTTTGCTCAGTGTTTACGAATTGTGCAAATTTTCAGATATTTAGGTGGTTTAGATCATTGTTGAGGGAATCAGCCCCCTTTCAACTTCCTTGCTATTTGTGCATTTGGTATATTGAATTATAATTTTACATTATTATATTCAACTCTTAGCAGCTTGTGCTCTTGTGTGGGTGCATGCTTGTCATGCTTTGCAAGTTGTGGAAAAATTATTTTTTTGGTAGGTTAGTATTGTTGTGGAATTAGAACAGTCACTACTGTACTGTGTGACTGCAGCAGGAACTTAATAACTGCAAAAAGTTTAATTCGTACAAACGAGTGTTATCTAGACTGCTTGTATAAGAACCTTTATGCAGCTTTTGAAAAAGTAAGATCGATGGGTTTAAGTCTTCATGAATGAGAAGTCTGAATAATGTGGTTTGTTTTTGTAGCATGTGTAAGCATGCTGAAGCTTGCTTTGATTCTCCGTCTCTACCTGGACAAACCATTATTTTGTGTATAAGTAAACTTTGAGACACTTCTAAAAATACTACAAGAAGTGAGTACTTGCGTTGTTATAAACCAGGTATTGTTATTGTGTGTTTGTATTTGGAAGATGAAACTCTTTAAGTGACTTGACAGAGGCTGTTCAGATAAACTAGTTGTGAAATTGGCAACATGTGCTACTGCTGATCCCAGGATCCTTTAGTCTGTTCACTAAACAACCATCCTGTCCTCTTCAGGGAAAAAAAAGTACTTCTTAGCATACTGCCACCTTCCAGGACTAAAGGCTGCAGTGTGTATGAAAGGATGATATACAAGCCACTTCCCCCACAGAACCTGTGCCAGATATTATGTGCTTGTTAATGCAACTTGAGAAAATAGAGCTGAAATAATTGAAATTCTTAATGTTTCTCCAATAGATGGTTCGAAAATCTACCATTTAGCACAGCTTAAAATGACAATAGGGACTATTATTCACTAGGAGTGACTTCTGAGACATTAAATGCATCTTGTTTTAGAATTCTTTAAAATGCTCCTGTTTGCTTTGGGAAGTTAAATACCTTCTGCCTGGTACAAGGATCTATGTTTACTTGTAGTGGAGGGGGCTGAAAAGAGTGTGGAGAGTGGCATCCTCCTGCTTTTCCTCCCTTCTAGGGCAGGTGTTTCTTAGAAGACAAGGGACTGAAGTAAACCTTGTAACCAGGTGTATTGTGCAGAATAGAGAGGGGGAAACAGCTGCTCAAATTTTAAGATCAGAAAACAAATCTGTGATGGGGAAGAGAAAAAAGGCCATTCCAAGGTGCACATATAAACTTGTTCTCACATATCCATCTTTTTTTGTGTTAGTTGTTGTCTAATAGTGGGTTCTTTAGGACTCTTGTCATAAATGTTTTATGTATCAAGTGTTTTCAGGGTTTTCATTGCAATGAGCTAGTTAAATCAGTGTTTAAATAATTATATACAAAAAAACCCACAAAAAAAACCAAACAAAACCACATTGCAGGTACTCTGGATTGTCTGGGAAATCTTTTATTTTTGAATGGCTGTGAACTGTTCCCTGGAAGGAACAAACTGTGGTGATTATTTTGGGGGTTGGGGGGTGTGTGTGTGTTTGATTTTTTTTTTTTT
>NW_020799101.1:42242698-42262888 GCF_003259725.1 Athene cunicularia | reverse complement strand
ATTTTTTTTAAGTACAATGAAACCATTTTTTGCCTGCAATATTCAGGTAAGATGTGTATTTCGGTACTTACCTCTAATTCTTAGTGTTCTTTAAAGTTTGTGTTGGGTTTGGGTGTGGCATTTTTTTGTATAATGTAACATTCTGATATGTTTGACCTCCAGACTATTACCCCTTTTTGTTTGGGCTGGTGAAGATTAATTTTGAGACTATACCGTAGTTTATGCTGTTGTGTTTCCCCGGTAGTTTTGTGTTGGTGTCATACAACTGTGTTGCATCAAGTACTTTAGTGAAAATGTAATTCAGGGTAAAGCTATTAGAAAATGTGGGGTTTATCTCAGTGTTGTTCCATTTTACCTGGATGGGAAAGTTCATGCTATATAGAGACAAAGGTTGAGGTATTTTTTCTCAACCCGGGTGTTGTAAAGCTACAAGGTAGATTAGGAATCCTAAAAGCATAAAAATGCTGAATTAGGTAAAGGCTTAAAGCAGTTGTCAGAATGGGATTAACCTGACAGAGAAATCAAGTTCTCTGTAAGAGACCACTTTGAAGGTACTTGGGCCACCACTTAATTGCACTTTTATTTAATAGATTTATATGAAAATGAACAAGGGAGTTAGGAATTGGTGTTGAAAGAGCGAGAAATATGTGAATATTGACCTAGTGTTGGACTTGTGTATCTGTTGAGAGAATGGGAAAATCTGAATGTTCAGAGCCCAGCAGGAAGCAAGCAAGCAGGGATTTCTTCCCCTTAGAGGTATGCTGTGAAAACGGTGATGCAGCCTGGCAGACTAAGTCCTGTTGCATTCAAGAACAAAAAACAACAGCTGACGGTGGCTTAGAAGCTGCAGGGTAGCTGGTGTAGTAAAGAAGAAGAAAAATTAGGGCCAAATCTTGCACAGTAAACTGTGATACCCTCGTCTTTTTAAATACAGACACCATAGCTAAAGGAAGCAGAGTAAAAAAGCTGATGCTGGAATGATCTAGTAGTTTAAATCTGAAGGGGAATGGGAAGAAGGGGTGGACTCCTGCTCATCTGCAGCAGCACAGCACACAGAGCCTACCTGATTTAGGCCTAGCGACAGTTGCGTTGGAGGCCTTGGGAAGGCAGATAGCTCGGCAAGCGTGTTTTCTCAGTGTGACGTACTTGGGAGTGTGTACAGCCTGCATGCTAAATGCGAATGGCTGGATTTGACTTTGCTTATAACAGTTCTAAGAATGTAATGAAATCCCTTCTCACTCACGCTTTTATTTTGGGATAGAGGGGGAGCGAAAGGAGCTTTCAATATCCTGTTTAGTTCAGAGTTTGAAACAAGCGTGTTTTACCTAATTCTGTTTACAGCCTTTTTATTTAGACTACTTGTAAAACATGTTGATGCCTTTAAGTGCTCTATCATGATTTATCAGTACACAAACCTAGAAACTCATGAAAACCCTAATGCTGTTTATTTTCTTTATTTAATCTATACACAGAGTGTACTGTACTTATTGTTAGAGGGTCTTAAGCTGGTCTTCCTTGTTTGTTTGTTTTTTAGTGGGTCTCTTTCCTCAGGAGATCAGGAATGCCAAAATGACCACGTAGTATAATGAAATAATAGCTGGTGAAATAAAATGACTTTGACTAAAAAGCAAATCAAATTAAAATGTAGAATGAGAATGTTTTTTAGTGAGTGTTAGCAGGCTGTACTTAGAACAGGTGTTGTATTTATTCAAGAGTAGAGGAAAATGTGATACCTTTCTGGTAGCAGCAGAGGGTCCCAGCTGCCTTTTACAGGGTTCAGAGCACCCAACAGAATCAACAGAAGTCTGAGACTTTTTTGCATAGATCTGTGTGAAATTAAATTGTTGGTATTTTTTTCTAGAAAAAAAAATTCTAGCACCTGAGAAGCATTACCTTTTTCATCTTGTTCTTAAAGTCTGAAGACAGATTAAGAAACAATTGGTTGTTCTTTGATACTTCTGTCATGTGAACATCTGTTCAATAACAAATCATTTTCATATTGTCTTCTGACAATTATTCGGAAGCCTGTGACATAATAGAGCTAGTGATCTGTAGTGTTGTAAAGGCAAGAATTTATGTATAGTTTCTCATTCTGAGCCATCTCACTTCCTGTTAAAACAAAAGTTTTTCGAAAGATAAAATGAGCTCCTATATTCTTTTTTTAGTATCATAAAATACAGAACACAACGTACATTAGCAGCTAATTTTCAAATTCATGCCGCTGTACTTTATATACATGAAATGGTTTATTTTTAATGCATGTGCTAAAACAATTAAATTGAAGATGCCAGTTTATTATAAGAACTGTGCTGGACAGGAAGCGTGGACCAGTACTTGTTTCAGTATATTGACATGAAAGTTGACCCATAGCAACACCAGCACAGGTTGTTTTAATTTTAGTGTTTAAAGTACGTTTTGAATGATGATTTTTCTCCTTGACCTTTTTACAGTCTTTTTCTGGACGATATAGTAAACAAGTAAAGAACTCTTATTCCTTGTGCCATAATGAGGATAAGCAGAAAATAACAGTGATTTCTATTCTGCCTGAGTAACAAGCAGAACATACAGAATTCAGATGACTGGCAAACTCGGATGCCTCTTTTTCCCCAGTTGTTCCCGTAGGTCTTCAAGTCTCAAAATGAAAAGAATGTGAGAATGTGTCTACGTGACTGGATCACTGAAAACATAACTTGCAAGCCAAACTTCTGACCAGGTGGGGAAAGTGAGGGATGGCTCCTTGATGATTGCTTTAGTTAAGAAGGAGAGCAGCCAAGTGCTCCATCTCTTGCCCACTCTTGCACACTGGAACTCGATGACTGCTGAAGGAGGGAAGGAGGGCCTCGCTTCTGCTGCTAGCCCAGTGCTCCTGCTGCTTTAGGTTGTGCTTGGTGCTCCCCAGACCCATCTGTGAATGGCTTCAACTTTGTGGAGTGTGACATGCCCTCACCCTCCACTCCCCCCAGAAAAAGTGTGGGGACTGCTGGTGTGGGACTTCACAGCTGCAAGACTACATAAAGAAAGGAGAGCGCCTTGGTCAGATTAGCTGCCTGTGGGAGTGTTCCACCTGCAGGATAGATTAAACTAGACAAACTGGAGGTAGAACTATGAACTCTGAGCAGATCTGGGATTTAATTAAACCACTTGATGTACTGTTAGTCTAATCTTTCCTTGTGCATGCTTGAACTGTCATTCAGTTAGCAGGTTTCATGGACACGCTGAGGGAAGAACTTTACTGAGAGTACAGCATCTGATATTTGAAAGAACTTTATAAATATGGAAGTATAAAAGGTTACTTGTTATTGTAAGGTGCCCTACCATACAATCACTAATCACAGTTTATCTGCATTTTTTGATGTTTGTTTATTAGTGCATGTGTACCTAGCTTCTGTCTGATATTTGTGGGAAGGTAACATCAGTAGAAACTTGTGTAGCTAATCTCTGTACATCTGTCACTAGAAATGTCCCTGTTGCTCTTTGTAATTCTTAGCCTCTGATGCTTTAAACTGAAAGTCCTTGTGACTGCAGGGTCTTCCTTTCATTGTAAATGCATGTTAGATTTTTGTACAACAAATTTTCACATTTTGGTTTTCTATTTCTTAATTTTAAAATGCATTGTGTAATTGTGTCTGTTTCCTACATGTTGCCCTTCATCAAAATATGTTTAACACAGATTTATTCCCTTAACTGATATTTCCTTTAAGTGGTTTTTCACTATATTTTGTAACCATGGAAATGGTGTACAGATAATATTTATAAGGTAGAAGGAAAAACAGGGTGTCTAATGGGACCCCTGCTGTTTTGAAATCTCTTCAGCGAAAAAAAGTCCGGACTCCTGGGATTCTGTATAAATGTAATAGGAAGTCTTCTGTAATGCGGAATGATTTTCTAGAATATATGTGTTCACTTTAAATAAATTAGTTCATACATTCATGTTGGATAGTCCTTTAAAAATTCATATTCTTTCACCTCAGTTCTCCCAGTTGTGTAACCACAAAACTTTGCTCTTCATTGAAACGCTAGATTTAAGAAACCTTTAATTGATTTGCAGTCACTCTGTGCTAACACTGAAACTGAAAGCATGTTTTTGCTTGCTGCTGCTGTTCTTAAATGCTGATATTTTGGACTAGCACTTTCACTGTTTCCTCTCCAAAGCCTGGAAGAATGAGCAAAGTACTCATTACTTTGAGTCATATGTACTTCCTTTATCCTGCCTCCCCTCTCCAGGAGCAGAATCTTTCTCTTCCTTAACCAACCGCTGAGGATATGTGTGTTGGGGGGTGGGATTGGTTTGGTTTTTTTTTAATTTTATTCCTCATCTTTAGTGTTTTTTTTTTTTTTTTTTTTTTTCACTTGTTTGTCATTTCCCCCTGCTGGCAGATTGAGTTAATAGCACTTCTTTCTGCTGTGGAAATGGAAGGCTGTAGTTGTCCTTGAATGTCACTATTTCGTGGTTGAGGTGTTGGCTGCTTTTCTTTTCTTTTTTTTTTTTCCTCTGAACATTTCTGTTACAGAGATAAAATTCAAATAATAGTTTCAATAAGTAGATGTGCACATACCTGAAGTTCTCCCCATGAGAAGTACAGTAGCCCTTCCAGTGATAGTCAGAGATACCTCTAGTTCTGCATTTCATGCCTGCAGTCTTGCAGCACTACCCAGATCGTCTCCTTTTGTACTCTGGACCTCTTCCCAAAACTCTTAAGGCACTTCTGCCTCACTAACGCATCGTTCCCGCAAGCCAGTTCTTTCCAAGATAAAGTGGATTGCTCAAAGGGGAAAATAGTTTGGCACTCAATATGAAATCTCTCCTCATGTTTAAAAGAATAAAATTTGAAAAAATGAAGTTTTTGAAAAATCAGACATCCCTTCATTCTTACTGGAATTTGGGGGTGGGGGTGAACTTCAATCAGTATGGGAGTCGAGTTTTTCTTAATTTTTTTCTTACTCCTTACATCTTCAGTTGTTAAATCAGTTACTAGGATTTATTCCGTGTGTTCTTTCTAGAAAGTAGTTCTCCTTTTCCCCAAATAGTTCTTTGTCTCTGAAGTAGAAAGGAAGGCTGAAACTTTGCAGTGACGGGAATGAGACATTTCCAACACACCTTAAGAACAGTAGGGATTAATGGACTAATTTTTCTAGGCATGTTATTAAAAAAAAAATAATCCAAACAACTGAAACGTCAACCTCCAAATATCTTTGAATTTCTTATAAATTTTGAGACAAAACTGGGACTGGGCTAGTAGAGCTAGGAGGGGACGACAGTTGTTTTCTACTGACTTTCCATCTTTTTTTTCCCCTCCCATCTTTATGTATACTTTGTAAATAAATTGAAAATAATTGAAAAAGAAAAATTGCAGTTTTAAGATTTAACAGATGAACTGGCATCTTTTGAAGTTTAATTGATAACCTTTGTTTACTTTAAAAAACAAACCCTATTTCCAGAAACCCTGTGAAACGTGGCAGAATTCAGCAAAATGTTTTTAGAAACAAACGCCAAACTCTGCCTTCCACTGATCTATCATTACATCATATAAATCTCTTTTTTTTCAAAAAATTCTGTAGCTCCTTGCTTCAACTGTGAAACTTTACTGTTGTACTGTTACTAAAGCATAAGATTGCACACTTAACTAGGACTGGGGGGTTCCTCTTAGTGTATTGTACAGATTAACAGTCCTTCTAAATAATGAAGTAATTAACTAAAATAAAAGTTCAGGTTCCCCAGCTTTTTACCTGAGCAGGAATTTAGCCACACTGCATAGAAGGTGGGTTTGTGTTTCTCTAAAAACTGATGAATGGTAACTCACTAAGCAAAGTGAGGCTTAGCATTCTTGTTCGTATTTCTCTGTATGCAGTACAAGAACTTTTGAATGAAACAATGCTGTAAAACATCCCCATACACTGGTTTCTGGGTACAAAAAGCAGAATTGTACTGCTGATAATTTTATGAATGTTAGAAGGGGTTAGATGGGGAATACACTGAGCTCTTAGTATCAAGTCAGGAAGAAATTCTGCTGGACTTACTAATGATCATAGGTTAGAAATGCAGACATTCTGTAGTTTTCTAGTTTAGTTTTTATTTAAAGAAAAATATGTTTCCCTGAATGCCTTGTTTATCGTATTGAAGGAAATAGAAAAGCAGGGAGTTGAATTTGTTGTGGGTTGTTTTGTTCTAAATTGCAGCACTCTTTTCCCTTTAGAATGAGGGAAAGTGTATGTGTTTGGGAAGTGGGAGGATGAGTGTTTTATTTTAAAGATAGCTTAAATGGTTAATCCTTGGTGAGTTAAATGATGCAAACTTTTTCCTTTTCAACTCTAAGTGGCTTTAGGACATGCTTCTCTGATTCAAGAAATATGCTGAGACTGTTCAAAGAAGAGGGGTTTGTGCGTGGGCAAAGTGTGCAAAGCTACATACCTTAAATCTGCTCAGGTGAGAGGCATTCCTGAGATTTTAAAACATACTTGTGCTAACTTTCCACTAGGCCAAATGTGGGTTTTTTTATTTTGCTAGAGAGTGTGATCTCATCCCCTACCCCACTCCCTAGATGCCAGGAAAGACTGCGTTCAGGAAGAGTTACTAATGCCTGTTAGAGCTGTAGTCGTAGGACAAGCAGAGCTAAGAGGGTAATCTTTGTCTGCCTGTGTGTGTTTGACTGGCATGGCAAGTTTTGGCTGATATTTTAAAAATCAGCTTGTGAAGTAGCTTTGCCTTTACAATAGAGATGGTCTTTTTAGCTGTAATGAGTCTTTTAGCTCAGTTTCTATATGTTAAATATAGTACTGCTTCTGCAAAGACGAATGATGGTGTCACACACTCCCATTTAAACTTAGTTTGATGGTTTTATAAACTGTTTTAGAGAAGGTGAAGCAATCTATCCCCAAATGAAATCAGCTTCTGGTGTCTTAAACTCCAAATTGCATCTGTTTCATGGCTAATCATAGCAGCAGAAAGAACTTGGAGGCAGAACTGAAGTTTGTAGTCTGAATCTTGTGAGTTGTCAGCATCCATCAATAGAAAATCCAGGCTTCTTGACCATTTTCGTGGGAGTTATTTACCAGTATTGCGTGGGGATAGGGAGGAGGAAGAGAGAGAAGTTATGAAGGAGTTGTGCAGACAAACTGGAAGGCATGGCTAGTATACTTCAGTGCAGTCTTAGTTATCTTGGGCAATCCTGTTGGCCCCTTTACCCCCTGCCTGGCATGTGTTCCTGGGGCTGACTGGGAGTTCTCCCAGCAGCAGCATAACGGCAAGATCAGATTCCCTGTGCTGGCACATGGGAGGCTTGTTTTTAGTCATGGAAGCAACGGCACCAGCGCTGCTAACAACGGTCATGGGAACGTGAGCCTTATAATAATGTAATTTGAAATAGCTTATATACCTCCTGTCTCTTGAGATAGCAGAAATCCTGTCCTGTTAAGGAATATGAATGGTTTCATTTCTGACTTGAAAATCACAGTAAAGTAACTATTATGACTTGTTTTCCTAGAAGATACTGATAGAATGCGCTCTATATACATACGCATTTCAAATATAGGAAGGAGAGCTTTTGTGTTGAGTTCACATGTAAAGACAGAGGTCCACAGGAAACTGTTAATCCCTTCTGTGTGCAGTGTATTTTGCACCAACACACACACACACACACACACACACACCCACACACACCCCCCGCCCCTAATTTTAATTAATGCTTTACCCTTAATACTGTCAAGCATTGCTCTGAAATATGAAAGAATGTCAGGCTCACAGTTGCCTGTGCACAGCAATTAGTCCTTTCTCATGAGTCCATCCTGTGCACTGAGCACCGCTGAGTTCCTATTGGCAAAAAGTAAAAATTCCATAATTAAATATTATAATGTGATATGTTACATAAATTTCCTGATTAAAATTACATGGTCTAACAGTAAACATGCTGGCTTCTAGAGTTGGGAAAAATGCTAACTAAAAATGGCTAAACATGACTTTTCATTTCTCCCATTTTTTCCAAATGAGTCTCTGGTTACAGTAGCATAAGCTTTATTGTGTAACTTAAAGGTAGTAATAAGTATCTCATTGATGTAATCAAACATCTTAATGTACAGATGCTTAGCATTTAAATAGTCTTAAACCTTCAGGTGCTGTATGTTAAAATGTTTAACCACCATGTGTAGTTCTTCTGATGTCCTCGGAGGCTACCAAGCCTTAAAATATAGGAGTTTTTTGTTTGACGTCTTTGTTTTCATAACAGTCTCATGAAATTAATAACTTTTCTCCTTATTTAAAAACTTCAACAACAAATTTAAAGTTGATCTGCAGAATATGATTGTTTTGGTAATGGTGGTATATTTTTCCTTACATATATTGTATAGAATTGTTGAAAAGAGCCTGGTTGGTTGGGGGTGTGGGGAAGGAGGGGGAATTACTCTAAGTGTATGTATATATCAAACTACCCTTCCTGTTAGTAACATTGACACCAGATTCTAAAGTCAGTCTAACTAAGAAAAATGTATTTCTAAAACTTTGATGTTTTATTTGGTTAATGCTAATTTTTAGCTTGTAGTAAACATAGGTAAGCATTGCTCAAGCTTTTCTTCTGTTCATATATATGTTTTCAGAAGGCGGCAGTGTTTTTAATAGAAAGCAGAGGTGGGTATAGAAATATGACTCTCAGAGCTGGGGTTTTAAAAAACCCCAAATATTGCAGAATTTACTGTAGTAATCTGAGAGTTAGCCATGCAGACCCCTACCTGGGTATCTTACAGCACGTGTTTCTAGAGCCTGCAGAAGGCAACCTCAGTAAAATGAATACCTGAGATTTCATGATACATTTCTACTTGCTGAAATTTTTCTTAAGAAATCCTGCAAAACGCTAAATTCCTCAGACCTCTGTTGATATGAGTGATAGTGAGCTGTCTAATCTTAACTTTCTAATCTGTTTTGTAGTGAGAGAGGCGGTGTGAGTTTGTGTATGTAGTCCTGCTGTGAACAAGAAATAATCTCATTTCATCTATAGAGTGGAATTTATCTGGTACCTTTTTCATTAATACTATTCTGTGTTGGTTCCCAGTGCAGAGAATTGTCAAGAACCGAAGCTGCAGATTTAGTTGGTCATAAACTGTTCTCTAATATATAAATGTTAAGAGCAATGGAAAAACTGTCTAAGATTCTTGAAGTTAACCAATCTTGGATGTTTGTTCTTCATCTCTCTGTCTCAGTTCCTTATCTGAGAAAACTTGTCTGTATCAGACACAAGTTTTTCTCTGCGGCTCTTGTTAGTGTGTATGAAGAAACCAGTTGTTTATTTGTTGTTGAGCTTAGATGTTGAATTAAAAACAGCATGCAAGCTGGAAAGTCAGAATGAAAAGAAATTATTCAACTGATAATTCATTCTTTAAGCTTGTCCCCTCTGCTAAATGAGGCGGAGATGCCAGTAAAAATACTATACTTGCATGAGAGCAGATTTAAAGTATTTTGTATTTCCAAAGGCTTTGATTTCAAACGTTAACCTGTTCTGAACACTTAAGAAAAAGCCTGTAGTAAATTTATGTACAGCAGAGGATGCAAATATATTTCCATTCTCTGTCTAGGTCCTCTGTAAGTGACTTCTCCAAGGCAACACAGCAAATCACTCGGATAGTCACGATTAAACTCCTGGTGTTCCTAACTTTGTCCCCGGGAGCCCCTGGGTTCTCAGCCTGGGGTTGCAGCCTTACAGCTTAGATAAATGCAATCCAAAGGTTTGTAACTGTGCAGCTTTTTTGTGTACAGTTCAGCCTTGGTGAAGCTAGGGTCCTGCTATGGAGGCGAGTCTCTACGTAGGGGGAAACAAGGAAGGAAAGAACAGTTAATCATGCTGTTATTTTTAAGTGACAGTTTTCAGTTTATGTGCATACTTGTGCTACAAGTAAATTGATACTTTTTAAAATAAAAATCACACTTTCATTCAAAGACTGTATTTGCAGATGCATAGTACTGACTGGTTTGTTTAGCTTTCCAGAGTTATCTACAGCAGTGAGATTTTTTTTTTTTTTAAATTACTTTTTATTAATAGCATGGAGATACAGTTCTAGTTGCTTGTTGAAGAGGATGGCTAGTGCTTGCATGATGAAGCTTTCTCTGTAGATTTTTTTTTTTTTTAACCAATTAAATAACTGATTGATAGTGGGAGGTGGCAGTGACAACTAAGGTTTTAGTATCAAAGAAGAAACTAGTAGAGTTTGAGAATCACACCTGTCTCTTCAGCACCCTCAACAACAAGGTTATTTCAAATTCTGTATCATCCAGAGCAAATGTGCTTGTATATTTATATACAAAATAAATTTGTATATAGCCTCAAACCAGTCCATATTCCCCAGTTCCTAACCTACCACTTCAACAGTTGGGTGTTATGTAAATTAACCTGAAATGGCTCTAAAATTAATTTAACTTTTGTAATATTTTGTTGCTCAAAATGCACAATAAAATTTGAGACTGAGAGCGATGGTACAGTCACTACCAGCAGTAGACTTCCTGTTTTCTGTTCTGTTCTTGCTGTTCATCAGCACCCTGGCTCTGCTGGTTAGTAAATGTAAACTCCTCCACTTATGCTGGTCTCTCCACTGAGTGAGAGATGATTCTGTGGCTTTCTGCTACTCTATCTATTCATCAGGCTGGGGCTTAAACTTCAGCTTTGTGATGACTTGTGTGTGGATAGAAACATTTCTGCAAATATCTTGTTAGCTGTGGAGTTGAAGCTTAAAATATGCTAATATTCTAGTATTTTACTAGAAAATTAGAGTATTTTGGAAGCTTTTTTTAGGAAGCTTCAGGAAGAGTAATTGAGCAAATGAGTTATTACTTATATTTTAGCTATCTTTTTAGGACTATGACTCAAGAGCTTTTTATGATTCATACGAGGATGATTTCAGAGGTACTACCTTGCTCCTCTGCTAAACGTTCTTCCCCTGACACAGGCAGTGTAACGGGCAGTGTATCTTCTTGGCCTCCACAGTTCATGACCTAGCATATTAGCTTAAACTGCCATTGATTTCAGTTAACATTAGTACTCTGGGATTTGAGCTCTAGTGACTGCACTGACACACCACCTGCTCTACCATCTTTGTTGCGTTGCTATAACCTCTAGTAGAGGTGGTGGGCAAATGTCTGGGGTGGGTAACCTTGTCGTATTTGGTTGTGGCAGCTGGCAGGGCTTGTGATTTGGATGTTAATAAATGTGATGGAGAGGAGGTATTTCCCACACACAGGCTTTGCTCAGAACTAGGAAAGCTTGTACCTGTCATCTCTTCTTCCATTAGTGACAGTAATAGGTTGTATTCTAATCTAAGTTAGATTTGCAGGTCTCCTTAGTTTTCCCTTCCATGTCAAATGGATTTTCTTTCCAGGTGGTATTTTATAGTTAACTTCAGCTTTTTAAAAAAAATGCTAAAAACCAAATGCCCAAACCCCCAAAAAAAAGCCCAATGAAAAACCCCCTCCCCAAAACCCAAACTCCTACCCCCTCCAACTTTCCAAATATTTGAATTTTATTTTTCTTTTTTCAAACTGTAGTTAAACTGTGTGTAATTATATTTTGTTGTTTTTCTTTGTAGGAGGGAGTAGAGAGCTGAAGGGAATAACTTTCTCAAAGCTGGTAAGTACTTCTTTCCAGGGCTAAGATGGTTTACCTAAGAATAGATGATACGAAGATCTGGCATCCATTCCTGGAAAAGTTTGATGTTTACTGAAATGAAATCCTATCTATTCTTATATTCAGAAATCAAATCTTAAAAAGTAAATGTTACTGATGGAAGCCCCAGTCCTATAAATACAATCACTGTAGGGCTGAGATTTGGACCCAAGAGTCTGTAAGTACAGTGGACGTTTAAATTCATCCACTCAAAAATAATAATGGTTTGGGTTTTTTTTCTGTGTAATGTGAAAACCAAATTTATTTGTAGGGATTTTTGGCGCAGAAATACTTCTGCCTAAAATTCTAAACTATTCAAGAGTCCTTCCAGACACATAGAAGGCATTCATGGCTTTTGTGTGGCTCCTACCTTTGTTTTCGTGTATGTATGTGTATATATATCTATATCTATATCTCAAATATATACCTTGTCAGCTGTGTTTCTAGTGTAGTTTCCAAAATAGCTGTAGTTTAAATAGCTTTGTGATATTTTAGATGTTCTAATGTGGATTGTATTTAATTGAGATAATAATAGAGAAGCGCTAATGCACTTAACATGATTACTGTAGAATTTAAGGCTTCATTCAGTCTCTGAATATTTATATAGTATATAAGCATCTACTACCTTAACTGTGGTGCATTGGGGTACTTATCTGAGTATGAAATTTTAAGTCTTGAAGCAACCACATAAGAAATAAGGGATTATTTATAACAAATATATGCTAGCAATAAAATGAATGGAGGACTGCTGCCTCCCATAGCTGAATTCAATCCAAAGAATGGCAAATTCACCTCTTGTTCTCTGTGCTCTTTCTGGCTGAGCTTTGGGAGTATGTCTAGATGTACAAGAGATGCATGTACTCCACAATCCTCTGCTTTCCTTCTAGAAATCACTGATTCCAGCACTGAACAAGGCAGTTGCATGATTTCCTTCAAAAGCTAATGGGATGAAGGATGTTTGCAGACCAACCCATCCATGCAATTTCAATAATCTACAACCTTTTTAATTAAAATAATTCCACTGTCATAAGGGTAGGGTGGAAAATATAGTGTTTTATGATTAATTCAGGGATGGTTTTATACATCTTTGGATGTGGTATTCTGGGTAGTTTGTAATGCCACTGGACTTAAGTTTTTAAAATCTTCGTTTGAAGTTAAGTGTGAAAGAATAAAGGTTAAAAATATTGAAGACTTCTGCACTCATAAAATGTGTGGCCACTTGCTTACATAGTTCTGTACTTGCTTTCAAAGGAAATGTTAGCTATTTTTAACCAGCTATCTTCATAATTTCTAGACAATATTCTACATAAAATAGAAAAATACAGTCTAGGATTTGTTGGATGAAAGGAGTGATCCCATTTAAAAAAAAAAAAACAAACATAATTATTCCTGCTTGAGAAGGAAAGGTACAAGTGCATGTTCCTAGAGTGTTTCAGTTGTAGGAGGGTATAACCAAATAACAACTGTATAGATTTCATATTCAGCAATCGACAACTTGACCAGATTTTTAAATGAACATCTTACTTAATGCTTTCTCCCACCCACCAATGATTTGGATTCTTCTAACACTTCAGAACCTCATAATAAATTCTTCACCGTCCTTTGCCTGTTTCCTCGTCTTTAAAGTGGTGGTGATGCATGCCTCGGCGGGGATGGCATGCCAGATATACAGTATCTTATTTGTAATTTAACAAAGTGCTCATAATTGCTTAACCAGCTTCACTTTTCACTAGGGAGAACACTGGTGCTACTAGCTGACAAATACAGCAGCTGGCAGAGGTGATTGCAAAAGATGGTTCTTTACTGTGTAGCCTTCGCTGATGAGGCAGTGTTAGTTTCTCTTTACATACCAGACAGGTTTTGAAGCAGAGATTGTTTCTTATGTTTAAAATGTGCTTCAGTGTAACTTTGCTGGCACAAAGTAACTGGAAGTAAATGATACTGCAAAGTGAGTTGCTCTGAGGCTATAATGGGAATGCTGGAGGAGGGGAAGTAGGAAGGAGTCAAGAATTAGAAAACCTATATAAAAAAAAAAAAAAAAGGTCAAAAGTTTGTTAATCTCTCTTGACTTTTCTTGGAAACTTCAGTCAGGAACTGAAAAATTCTTCAGGATGTTATAGTATGGCACCTACTTCAAATTTCTATATATCAAAGGAATATATTTTAAGGAATCTTAAAATCTTCTAACTTTTTTAATTACAATGAAAGAAAAATCTGAAATTGTAACATATTTTGGGATCAAACTGAATGATTGGTGTGTTACTAGAATTGTGGTTTTTTGTTTTTTTTTTTTCTTGTCACAATAGATGTTCCTCAATACAACAGTGAATTACATCTGTTCATGTCTACACCCTGTAAACCTGGCTAGGGCTCAGCAACCAGTTGCTTCTGCAAAGCGCTATCACTTTTTTCTTAAACATCTTAAATTAATTTTGAAAAATCTTTCTAGCTGTTCAAGACATCTATGAAATTAGGTTGGATTAGTTTTTTTTATGAACCGTCAATACTATCATTTCTATCTGTCAAATTAAGTTGTGCATTAATAGTAGTTGCTCAATCTCTGTATGTTTTTTTACAGAAGTACTGTGTCATTTTTCCCATGAACTGGGCTTTACTGTCACATGTATTATAATTATGAATATTGTTTATATTTTCAGTTAACTGTCTCTTATGCATTTTTGCACTCGACTTTAAAGTTACTGTGGACTTATAGAGTGATACTAGCCATTCATCATGACTGCCTTCTCATTCATTGAAGACACACTGAGAAAGAAACTATGGCCACTTCTGCCTGTCTTTTTCCTCCAAAATTGAATTTCCAAGGCTTCTGAAAGACTTGTTGCCTCTGCAGCAGGTTCCAGTTTTTGTTAGCCAAGTCTCCCACGTGGTTTTCTGAAGCATGGTTTCTTTTAGAACTGCAATGCTAGGGACTTAATGCAGGCTATAGTTGTTCTTGTCAGTGAGTGGAAGTAATAATCCGGGATTCTGTTTTCTCATTACTGTTTGTGGTAATAGAACAGGGAACTATATGTAATTTCCATGTCCCTTGATACAAATTACAATTTTATAGAGAGTAGTGCTGCAAAGGCAGCTGTTTTTGCTCGTCTGTGTCACATGTGGGAGAGGCCCTTGCAGAAGGTCATTTCATGTGTTGACTAGAAAGTCTGATCAAGCCTTTGTTATTTAAATAAGTAACTTTAAGCTAACAGCAGACAGCCCTGACAAAGAATGAGTTTAAATATAATGCTTTTTAAAAGCCCTTTATAGTTTTCTCTTTTTTTGTAATGTAATTCTCTTTGGAAAGAGAAACAATTAATTTAAATAAACAAAACAACACCCCCTCTTTTTTTTATTTTCTGGAGTTCACAAACTTGTCCAGCACTTCAGTTTACTGTAGTGAGACATTAAAATAAAATTCTCTCACTTATGGGAATTACTGTCTTTTTACAGCCTACATGTCTAATCTAAGCTGTCAGTATCCTTTTTGAAAACAATGAAGTCCCATTATGAAGGCCTCTGAGATGGCTACAATACCTATGCAATAATTGTGAGCAATTTTCAAAAATAAAAAGAATAGGAACTATTTTAACATTCCAGCAGTTCTTTAATGTGTGGTGTCTGGGTGGAACAGTGACTGGAAAGATTGCTATATAATGTTTTCTGATAGCTTTTATGTGTATGTATTTATATATGTTTTTACACAGGTTCCATTGTGATTTGAGTTATATGGGATGGAGACAGGAATCTTAATCCTGTTTCAGAAGTTGATACTTTTAACATACTTCAGAACAAAGAATCTCTTGTCCAACTTTCAAGGCTTTTAGAAGCATGGCTGATAATGCTTTTCTATGTCAGAGGTTGGAGGATTTATTTGTTTGTAGTACAAATGAAGAAGGTAAACTCATACTCATATTCTACAAGTAGAATACCAGGATTAAAAGGATTTTAAAATTAATGGTTTTGAAAAAGTCCTGTGCTGCTTTATATCAGTCTTGTGTTCCTTCAAAACAGTTTTCAACTGAAATGACTAACTCAGCACAAACTTTAGGCAGTGAGTTTTTAATACATTAATGTTCTGTCAAATTACATGTAGACCATCCCATCTAAGAACAGCTCTATAATATCATGGAAGTATGTTAATGTAGTACATTCTGTTTAACAACTTACTGCTGTACGAGTTGCAGAATTTTAGTCTCCAGAATATTTTCTCATCCACACAGATTTCTAAAACATCATTGGTAGTTAAATTTTCTTATTTAATATGCAACTGCAATAGGATATTGGTAGGAAATAGCTGCCTGCAAACTAAGATAAGGGACAAGTATGTCAACTTCGGGATATGTGGGAAGTAACAAGACTGCAAGGCGGGCATTTTGTACAGCCTGTAGATCTCTTGTTTTCAGAAGATTGTTTGTGTTTAGGCTAGAAAGCTGCAGTTTAATATAGTTCACTGATGAATTCATACTCCCTTATAATCTTTTTTTGAATTGACTCCTCTCCTTCACTAACCAAAACAAAAATCTTTATTTTTCAATAGCACTGGTGTTAAAGAGGAAACCAGGAACTAAAGGCACTAGAATCAGCAAAGACACTTCTAGAGAAAGTGGAGAAGGTAGAGAATGGAGCTGCAGACTCTACAGGAGGCTCTGAAAGTGGAAATTCAGGTTCACCAGGTAATTTTTACGTTTTGTTGCTTTATACTTTCAAGTAATAGCAGCATTAATATTGCTGATAGTATTACTACTAATGGTAGTATTAAGTAATAACACTACAACTATAGTAATAATTGTTTTATAAGCTTGAAACTACTTCAGAATTTTGTATTCTGCATTTTGACCCCACCACCTGTTGTTTTTTAGCAAATGTGAAAAATCTACATATCAAGCTGTGGGTGAGGATTTTTTAATATATTTTGTAGCAGTGACAAAAACATTCTGAAAACTCTGTGTTCAGCAACTTCTGTCTAGAAGGGTTTTCTAATGTTCTGAAGCCAATTTCAGTGTTCAGTTTGGAATGGAAGAATATGGTGGAGGAACTTGCAAACAAAATGTGCATAGTGCTGCATAGTCTCATCTGGTGCTTCTGGAGTGTATTCTACTTTAGTACCTTCTAAACCTGTAATTGTATAGTTTTGCTAACCAAAACATTGTAGTGTTTTCCTCAGAAATTTTTACATGCTGGGTCTTTTTACTGGTAGCCTTTTTGATACTATATAGCAGTAGAGTTGCAGTTTCCATTCTGTTACAATACAAATGAGAAATATTAAAAATAATAATAAAACCTAATTTAGCAAATATAAAAGGACATATGCATGTTAATTCTTGGAACAAAATTGTTACAGCCATAAACAGAGTAGCTGCCAACTTGAAATGTTAAATTTGTCAATGAGGCCTTTTCTAGATAGTTCTCTATTTCTGTTGGATATCTGAAACTCACAACTATTACATAGTGTATAAAAAGAAATATATGATAGGTTACACTGATCGGTGTAACTCATCATATAACATTTGGAAAATGTTTTCAAATTACCTGGTGAATTGTCCAAATAAGTGTTCTAGGTTACTTGTTCAGTAGTTGCTTCAGTGATGAGCATGGTGCAAGAACCTGAACGGGTAGATTAGTAAAATGAAGCTATGTCGTCTGCAACAAAATACAACTTGCAGCTAGGGAGAAAAACTTGAAAAAGCTAAAGATGAATTTCCACAACTACAGAGAAGTATTTAGCTCTCCTCAGAAAGTCTGGGGCCCTTGCATTCAAAACTTCAATGAAGTTTTGTTATGGGCGTAAGGAAATTCAGAAATTACCCATGGCATTTTGCTGCAGGTATTAAAATGTTTAAGGCCAGTAAGTATTTTTTTAAGTACTATCTGCTGTATGGTGTTCACAATGCTAGTCACACTCGTGTTTGTTTAACATCAGTCCCCTTTACACCTAAGCTAACCAAAAATTTTAAGACTCTGAATTTTGAATAATCTTTAGCATCTGTTTGTAATAATAATGATGATGAACAGGGATAAAGGCTGGAAAGTATCCAAAAATTTTTTTTTAAAAAAAACCCAAAGGTTTTTCTGACTTTCTTTGCCTTAGCTTTGCCCAATCCTCATTAAAAGTGATCTCTGCACCAAAAATCAGTTTCAGTTAAATTTGATTTTAGTTAATGAAACTATACAAGCCATTATATCAGAGGACTGTCTTATTTTTTTTTTCCAAGATACTGTATATTCTCATAATTAAGGCTAAGAACAAGTCTTTACAATGGAAAATAACACTTGCAGCAATGTGTTGGATGCTTCATTAAACTTTTCTTGAACTATTCACGAGCGGTTACTGCTGTGTTTGTCAAATGGCCACTGATAGAAATGAAACTGGATTTGTCACAAAAAAAAAAAGTCAAATAAAATGCTTGAACTGTTTTGTATATCTTCGAATTCTGTAACTTACAGATATGAGAGAACCCTTATTTTGGCAGCACTCAGGATTTGTGGAGAATTGTCTCACTTGTCATCTTATCTAATATTTTTTTTCCTGAGGACTCTAAAAAACCTTGCCAACAATCATACAGTCATAGTTTGTTATCCCCTTTTAAGTGGTGGACAGATGTCTGTGGTCAATGTAGAGAGTTCAGCTCTGAGCAAAGCCTCCCAGCTTCCTGATGCAGCATGTTCCCCATGACTGCTTCCATAGTTGTAGAAAGGGTCACTCGCTATGTGGCTGGACTTTTGTTTGTAGAATAGCTCCTTGTTTCCTGCCTATTCCAGTTCACCCCCAGAACTCTGTCTGAAGCTTTGATGCTGATGCTTTGGCAAAGTGTATCTTAAATTATCAGTAAGGACCCAAAGGAGGTATTTAGGCTGCTTTTTTTTTTTCATTTTTTCATTTTGATGATTGCAGGATCCTCCATAAATGGAGTCTGACCAGTTCACTTGTTCTATCAGAGTGTAACCTGAATATTCAAATATCTTCCATGTTAAAGCTATATTGCTTGTCCTGAGAAGAGATGCATCAAATCCAAGTAGTTAATTCTGCTACCGTGTTGTCTTAATTGTTTTGAAACAATCTGCTCTTCATAGTTTTGATCACAAGAGGTGTTAAGGAGTTATATTTAGCTAGGTTGGATTCATGGATGACTCCTTGAGCTGATGTATGGAAAGAACCTAAAACATCCTTTTCCTTCTCTCATTTCATAGCAAAAACATCAGTAGTTTCTAAAATGTCTTAAATTTAGCTTGCATTTGGGGTCAGTGCAAAAGAACTTTTTTTTAATGATTGGATGATGCAGTATTGTGTGATTCATAAATTTAGCAATACTTTATGAACATTTTACAGTCACTGACTATTGTCTTATGACTGAGTCTGTACAAGCACTTCATATAAAAAAATAACAGATTTGTTGCTTGTTGAACTCTGATGTGGCAGAAAGCACTGAGGAAAAATTAGCTAAGCATGTAAGCAAAAGGGTAACATAGCACCTTAGCTCTGTGAAACTGAATGGCAGCTTGACGAAACAATAATATTAAATGTAGATAAATGCCAAGTGATGCACTCTGGAAAAACAGTCCCAGTTTTACATCTGCAATAGCAGGCTGTGAATTAGCTGTTAGCATTGCGGAAGGGTTCTTGTAGTACACAATACTTGAATGTTGCATGCAGTTTTAAACTTTGTCTCCAGGTGATAGAGATGAACTAGAGGCGTACAGGGAAGAGCGCACAAAGCAATGGAATGATTTGTGCGTGAGGAGACTTTCAATGTGAAGAAGCGATGACTGATGGGGGAATATGTGGTGTGAGAAAGACGTGGGAAGAAGATGAATAGAGAAACGGTCAGAATCATAGATCTCTCAAGTTGGAAGAGACCCGTAAGAATCATCAAGTCTAACTTCCAACTCCTCTTGACTCAAGGCAATACTGGTTTTCCATAATCTTATTTGCTCTTCATGCTTGCATAATCAGGAGGCAGATTCAGAAGAAGGAGGGAGGTCCTTTTACATAAGAGTCCTGTAGTTAAACTTTGGAATTTATTGTCACAGAACCTTGAGTGTGTTCCTCGGTTCAAAAAGTAATTTTGGCAGATTAATGGGAAAAAAAGTGTGTTGCTAGCTATAAAACCTAAGACACAATCTTAGAAGACAGCAGAGATGCAACAAGATGGGAGATAATATTCTATGCTTGTCCAGCATAGACATCATGCTGGTGCTCTTCTATTGGCTAGTACTAGAAGGAAAATGCAGAGGTAAACCTGTGGTCTGATGCTGAATTGTCTTTGTGTTATGCTTTTTTTTTTTTGATTAGTACCATTTTTAGAATGCGAAATAAACTAAACTTTTAAAGATAATTACTTGACAAAGTCTGAATTCTCTGAGTGGTATCAATGCAGGTGGAATGAAACATGTATTTTTCTTATTGTTTTGTCCTTCTCTTTCTTACTCCTTTTCCTGATTCTGATGAGCAAATGGGCAAGGAAGTACAAACTTTACATTGTTCTTTGCCACATCCCTTCCACACATGCAATGTGATGAATAAACATGACTGCAACTAAAAAAAAAAAAAAAAAAA
>NW_020799101.1:42200916-42242648 GCF_003259725.1 Athene cunicularia | reverse complement strand
TATTTTGTTTACGCTGTCTCTTCATTCTGGGCTCTGGTTTTCTTTGGTGACAGCCTGGTAACTTTTTCCTTGCTTAGCAATAGACAGCATTCTCCTGCAGCTGCCTGAGGGAAGTGAAGGAGGAAGAATAGTGAATGGTAACCATCTGTCTGCTTTTCCTTGGATGTGGAGGGCATCTCTTCTACAATGGTCTCAATCTCTCTCTGAGGGAGAAAAGTGGCAAAGATACTTCTGAGCATGGATCTTCCATGTGGTACCAGCCAAGCCAGCACACAGGCGGACCGTTAGTACTTGAAACATTCTGCTCTTGAATATACAAACAGCTTTTGTGCCCACAGCGGTTATCTGTGATTTGTGTTTCTTGTGACTGCAGGCAAAGAAGGCAGCAGTTCTAGAGGAGACACAGCGATTAGATTATTTTCCCCAGCTGGCTTAAATTGTCCTTAACAGGCTTCACTTGTTCAAGAGCTGTTTAGGAGAATGAGCAAAAGTGGTGGCTTGGTGGTGGTAGTTTTACTATATTAATGATTATGAGATTGAAAATTATATAATACTGGATTCCAGGCCTTGCCATTGAAATATTGTAAACTGAATATTTTGCATTTACAGAAGTTCTTCAGAGATGTTGAATTTTAAACTGTTCAACAAGATTCATAATGAAAATCTTCATTGTATTGTTGCATCTTTTTTTTTTTTTCCTAGAAATTGGTTGCCCAAATGAAGCAAGATCCACAGGTAACTTTATTTTCATACTGCATTATTTATCTTTTAAAAATCCATGAAATAACAATGCATGAAGTTTGAGTATTTTAGATATTTCTTGGTCATGTTCTTCCTTGCTAACACAGTGTTTAGAAGAAAACTATTGTGAACAAGTCTTTAAGCAATGACTTAGTTTTAAAACCAAAACTTTAGCATTTATGGAGCCTTTTGCTTCATACTCTTAATAGTTTAAATCCCATGACTCTTGCCATCAATGGTGCAGTTCAAACATGCAGTAAGTTTCTGATTCTGCTGGAAGCTGCTCTTTATAAAATCTATTATTACTAGAATTTGCTTTTTTCTTTTTCAAGTGTCAGAACATTTACAGTTGTGCAAGAAGAGATAGCTTATCCCATCCAAGAAATTTTATCAAAATAAATAACTAACTTAAGGCTGTGTTCAGATTGCCTGGCCTTAGGTATCCAACTTTAGCACTGTAGTGTCCAAAAAGTGGGCACTTGGCTCTGAGATGTTTCAGAGCAACCTAAGCTGGATAACTAGACTTCTTGCGTAGACAGCAGAAGTCATCCTTTTCCCAATGACTGTGTAAGGAGACGGGGTTATCTTGTACAGCAGTTAAGCACTCCAGTGTGCTGAATGGGGAGTTCTCTAACCAGTCTGAAATGTTGAGTAGAGGGGTAAAGGCAGCTCACTGAGGCTTCCTGTTAAGTGCCTCCATCGCCATACAACACTGAATGCTGTGTAATTTTCTGAGCATGTATTTTTCTGAGCCCAGTGTAGTGGGAAGACAGCTTTTTGTAACAGTCAAGTAGTTACACCCCTGATGGGGAGGGATAAGCAGGAAGTAGGGTAGTATGGGAAACTCTGCTTTCTAGAGCTTCCTTATTCTGATGGGATTTGGGTATGGTCTGCTACTCTTACCTGCTGTGCAAGCCTGCTAACAATTAGCCTGCAGAGCAGTTTGCTTTCAGCTTGTATCTGCTGAAAGCCAGGTCATGCTGCAAGCAGCCATGCAAAGTTTCTGGAGCCAGAAAGAGAAAACCTGGTCCCTGCTTCCAGTGTTCTTAATGCATTTTTATCCCAGATTGATAAGTGTAATCTACAAGAAGGGAGGATGACTGCTCAATATTTGGTTTCGCTAAAATTCTGTGTATATAAACAAGACTATTTACAAGCTGAGAGTGTAGTGCATTTCAAAGTTATATGGAGGAATATAAAAATAGGGAAGCTGTCCTGAGCATGAAGGTCCTGTAATGATATTAGTCCTGTGTTTTAATGTTTCCGTGTGGTGCAGCAAACCTGTGTAATCTAGTGTAAAGAGTTTGCAACACAAATGAGGACAAAAAAAAGTGGAAAGAGAACAACACAGGGAAGATTGCTTCCCCATCACGTTTCTACAGAGCTTCATAGTCTTTAAACTGAGGACAGATTTTTTTTTTTTTTTTTTAGTAGGAAAGAAATAGCCCTGGTAAACTGTTTTCTGACTGCGTCTTTATAGTGATGCTTACGACTTTCAAATCTTAAATTTAAGAAAGTGCTATTGTAAGCAAAGTGCTGATGCAAATCACGTGCTAAAGCAAATGTAATTCTCTTAAATACAGTCTAAGGCATAAACATACATAGAAAAGAAGACAAATATCTGTTTGCCTTCATTTGACATCTGTCAATTAAGATTTAATGGTTATGTTTGCTCTCCACAGTCAAATGTATGATAATGTCTTTTCATAAGTAGCATAGGTGAGAATGCTTTAGGTAACACACCACAGCATGCTATTGTGTACAATATGATACTATTGTATTACATATTAACAGACAGTTCTTGTTTAATTTGTAAGCTTGATGAAATGTGTAAATGCGCTTTATAATGCAGTAAGCACTAATGGATGTTTTAATGAAACCTTCATTCTAAACTGGGTTGTCTGAGTGCTAGAAAAGTCCTCTGCTGTTGTACTCAGTGACTTAAGTAAGGCTTTGTTGAGCCTCTTGAATTTTATTGGGGCTGTACATCCAGAGGTGCTGTATTTGTAGTGCAAACAAAAATACCAAACCAACAAACAAACAAAAAAACCTACCTTCCCGCTACTACTCTATGTTAACAAACGGAATATCTTTCTCACAGATATTTTTTCTTTCTAATCAGAACGCTGATTTGAAGAAACAGCTTCATGAACTTCAAGCCAAAATCACAGCTCTGAGTGAGAAACAGGTAGGGAAACAGATATATTTTTAACACCTCATTCTAAAGATGTCTCTTTTCCCAGCTTCCAAGAGAGCTGCTAAATTTTAAGTGCAAAATAAGTGTGGGCAACCAGACATTTTGGGTTTTTATTTGATTTCTCAGCAAAAGATAGGATGAGTTATTGCAAGTCTATCAAACAAGCAAATAGTGTAATCAGTGAAAGCTATAACAATTTCTCTCATGTTGAAACTAATGTTTTATATTAAGGGAGCTGGGAAAATGAATGAATTTTGTCACTTTATTATCATCTTGAAACTTACTCTAAACCAGACCATTCTGGTTTAGGCAAATCTTTAGATTTTTGTCTTAGTTGGTCCACACCGTACATATGGATGAGTATGCTGAATTTTTCTTTGTGTCTAGACCAACTAAATTCATGTCCTAATTCATACCTAATAGACAATCTGGAAATTAGTTGTGTGTGTTTACCATGATACATTACACCACAATTGTCTTGCATTTGCCATTTAGCAGGAATTCTCTTTGACAGATATAAAGTATGAGTGATAATTACAACTGAATGTTTAACAAAAATATTGTGGAACTTGAAGATGCGTCCTGTAGGTAACTATTTAGAAGAAAAGTAATGCTGAGAGATCTACAAAACCTGTTCTCACGTTTTTGTTTTAGAGCAACACACACAAAAAAACCTCATAGACAATCTCCCCCTTGCTCCCAAACTAAACTGACTTAAGCAGTCCCTTAATTCTATTGCTATTGTGTCAATAATGGAACCAAATTAGGTCAACAGATGACACCTTTGAAGAGGGAAAACTTGATAGAACGTGTGCATAGGTAAGAATATAGTTCTGCACTGGTGTCACATCTCAATATCTGCATTCATCTGTTATCTGTGTGTATTCTGAGAATTACCTTTCCTGAGGACATGGGCAGACAGTGATTAACATTTATCTAGAAATTTCGTTCACTAAAAATTATAGTATGTTTTAGTAGTGGAACAATGAGTCTAGGAAGGAACATGTAAGGATAATAAAGAAAATGATTTTTTAATGAGAAATCTAATTCAACAAAAACTGAGGTTTTGCTGATGTGATGGCATGCCTCTCTTGAAGGTGATTTATTCTCTAAAACCAGCATGAGCCTCTGCATGTGGCTATGTCTCACAGCAAGCAGTTTCAGAATTCTTTGGTAAGCTTGATGCCACAAAGCAAGTCATGTTGACTACCAGGTCACATGATCAGCAGGGATAGGCAATGAGATAGTGAGTGGAAGGTAAGAAAGAAGTAGGTTAAGTTACAGTAAGATATACCTACTTCTTTTTTTTTGATTTCATAACCCTTTAAAGTTACGGTACAGAGTGGTCTATACTAACATCACCAGAAATGCAGCTGTCTTTTCTGCTGAAAATTACAGCTCAAAGTACTAAAAGGCACTTGTTAGTGTCATGGATGTGGGCTAAGTGTCCAAAAGACTTTGACAAATAAGTTTCTGACTTAACTTCCACCACACAGCAAATACAGTCACTATGAAGTCAGAGGTCCAGTTTTCTTCTTTTTATTTTTATGGGTTTGAAATAGAACAGTGAACTTCTCTGACTGTTGAAGTTTAAATATTTTGTTGTATCTACCACTGGACCAGAGAGCTGCCAGTGTCCCAGATGATAGTGTTGTTAAAAGTAGTATGGCTGCTAAAATGCAATGGTCACGGCCCCACAATTTCTCAATGCAGGGAAATGCTCACTCTCTCTTATTTGTAGGAATCTGTTGCGTTAAGACATCTGTGGCTTAGCAATGCAGAGTTGAGCAGTATTTTAGAGACTGCAACAAAGCCCTTTTTTCTGTTCTCTTTCATTTCTCTTTAGGAAAAATAATTATTATCAGTTGTTTTATGGGGAGAATATTATCCAACAGTTTAATTTTCACACAGCATGGAGAAATGCGCAGTTTTGCATAGTAAATAAATAGTAAATAAACGCTTTACATTTCTTAAGGAGGAGTTCGATGTGTTGTCTGTACTCATTTAGAACGAGTAAGTAGTCTTGATGTCTGATACTCCATGAATAAACTCTGAGAGCCTAACTGCCCTGACTGTGGACAGTTATGGGAGGATAATTGTCACTGTTTGATGTTTTTAATGAAGTGTGAAAAACAAAAGTTCCAGCTTGTGTGTTGTCCCTACTTGGAGACAGTGGTGTGGAGCTGAGACCCTGGTGTTAGAGAGGCAGAATACTGCAAATATTTCTGGCTTCTGAAATACTATGTCAGCCTAACTTACCCTTTTTCTTTGCTCTCTTATTTAATGAAATTGCATGAAGACTTGTGCAAGAACCAAGTCAGTGGTAGGTTAGCTAAAAGCTTTTAGCTGCTTTAAGACTTTTCTCCATTTCTAAAGCATTGTGAGAGTAGTGCCGACACTTGCTGCCAGTCGCTGCAGTGATTCATAGTGGCCTAGGTTTCTTGCTGAGAATTAATAATGACAGCTCTGTTCAGAAGTTTGTGAAATTGAAGAGATCTGGCAAAGCACAAAAAGAAAGCAAGTAGGCTGTGCAGCGGGCAGGCTTAAACATAAAGACATTTGTTAGCTGATGTGAGGTTGAACTTTTACAGCATAAGGTATGTCATATATTCATGGTTTTTTTGAAAATGTGAAAGAGGTGAAAATAAATGCTTTGATTTGTTTCACCTAAGAGATGACGGAGCAATGTATGCTGATTGCGTTATCACATGGAAGAAAAACTTCAAAAAGGAAAGAAACTTATTTGATGATAATTTGCGTTTAAAGGGCAGTAAACTTGAATCCTTCAGACTATTATTTTCCTCTGCTAGTCGTCTTATGTTATTACCATGGAGTTCTAAACTGTGCTTACCTTATTTTTCTAATCTGTGAGCCATAATGTGAATTCAGTTTAACTGTCTTGTTCCTCAGCTATAAGTGGGAGTGCTGCAGTTTGGAAACCCTGAATGCACTGGGCTTAAAACTGGCCACCTCCTTCTTCCCCCACCCCTCACTTCAATAAATAGAAGTCAAGAGTAACTTTTTTCAAAACAATTTTAATTGCCAAATCTAAGATTGAGTTGTGAATACGAATCAATTCTTGCTGTGTAGCACTGGGGTTTTTTACTACATTTTCACATCTTTGTAAGAAAGTTGTAGTCTTAGCACACTTTCTTTCAATTTGTATTCTATGATAGTGTCTTCCTTTGGCATTCTCTTTTGTAGACTTTTACCCTCAATTACCTATCGCTACTCAGCTTTTGTCTGGTTTACAATAAAAAAACCTGAAGAATGTTTTTCCATGAGGAAGTTTACCAGTGTGTACTTTGGGGAGGTGGGGCAGGGATTGTTACCAGTGACACTAGTGAAAGACAGATCTACCTCAGGGCTAACATAAAGGAGCAGGAGGGATGTAATCTTGAAGTAACACCTTTTTTTCTGCTTCTTTCCCTCAATAGTTAATTAAAAAAACTATAATATGATCTTGCAGATATATCATAATTGAGTATGTATCATAATACTACTTTTTTCCAGTGATGGGGAAAAAGTCATGCTTAATTGACTAAAGAAATGCAAAGAAGCAGGCAGCAAACAAATGCTTTTTAGCAATATCATGTCAAATTGTCAAATGCAGAGATTTCTACATCTGTCCTTATCACAATTTCTTGGAAAAGTTGGAGCAACATTCTCTCTTAAATGTGGAAGAAAGCTTACAGGAAGAGTCTTTTGACCTTATGGCGAAAAGGTGATGCTAAGCATATACTTAAGAAATTGCATGGCTCTTTCTGCTATATTTCAAAATAAAATGAAAATGTCTCTTATTGTAGTTGCAGTGAAATTAATTGAATCTTCAAGAAAAGTCTTGTGAAAATTAGACATGTACTGTAATGCATTTGCCTTTGACATGGAAAGAATAAAGTGTGCATCCCTTTGTTACTTTGATTTCTCAAGAGCTGTATACACTTGTAGGAAGAAGTGCTCAAACATAGTTGTTAGCATAGGGATACTTGTGGTTTTATTTTTCGTGGGGGAAAATGTTTAACATACTTTACTGTGAAGAGCAGGTGAAACTAGAATATAATCAGAAAAAATGCCTGCCATAAAAGCAAGATTATCTCTATTATTATAGGTAAATCTAGTGACTTTTTCTTTTATTTAAAGCTTCCAGCAAATTGAAGTAGTTGAGGTTATTCGAAATCATGTATGTTCAGAGTGAGACTCGTTTTAACCTTGCCACTAAATAGCAAGTAATGGGAAAGGGGATTGGGGGGGATTTAAAGAATAGTAGTGTAATTTAACTATGGTTTTGTATAGTTGAAGAAATGTAAACATGTGGTTTAGACTGACAAAGGAAACTTGTTATTTAAGTCTTCAAAAACTGTCAGGAATAGGTTTTAGCATTAATGTTGCTATATTTATTACAGGTACCATAACTGAGTAATGAAAAGATTGGTAATGTGCATAAATTCATCCTGTGAGACTGTTCTTCTTGAACGCTTGTCAATCATAGTAAAGGTGAATTTTTACGGAGGCTTTTTGAACACATTATCAGAAAATTGTACCCGAAACATATTCCATCATATTCTGTAAAGAGGAAAGGAAGTGTTATGGTGAGAGGAAAGTAAGTGAAAAGAAACTAGAGAGCAGGAGGGGAAAGTGGGTACAGTTAACAGACAAAAAAGAGCACTTTGAAATGCTTCTGCATAAGAAGGTAGGCAAGATATGCCTGTGTGTTGTAGATACACCTAATAAATACCATTAGAACTTTAGGGCTCAAAATCTGAAAATAAATAATGAAGTCAGTCACTTCTCCTGCCAGTTTTGTCTGGAGTTTCTAATCCCTCCTTTCCCCAAGATCCATCAAGGGCATATTAAAATGCTAGTTATTCTGTCAGTAATGGAGGAAGTGTGCAAATATGCCATATAAATGTGTAGTAACTAACAACTTGAGGCAGGTGATGCTTAATTTTGGTTCCAGTTGTTTATCCGGAACTGTATGTATTACCTATCTTTTTTAAGTAAATGGCATGAATGATAAAGATATGCTAATTTTCATGTAACTGCAAGCATCCATTTATGCCAACTGTTTATAAAGCAGTCTTAAAATACATGAAAAACAATTTTACACCCTCCTAGAGTTTGGTTTAATAATGCAACCCTGTAGTGATACACTTAGCTCTGCCTCCTGCCATAATGGACTATTTGTAGATTCCTTTCTTAGGCATTTTGAAGTAGTCACTCATTTTTCCTGTCAAAAAGATACTGGTCTATCTGAATGTAAGGACAAGTAAGTTAACTGCCTCTGTGAATTGTCAGACCTTTTCAAACCCTCTGATCAGTGTGAACAGCACCTGATCAGAAGGTGAATGTTTGTTTGAGAAATCTGCATGAACTTACTATTTTAATCTTTGGTATTTATTTAATTTGCATCCAAATATTGTGTGAAAATGTGAATATAATGACTTCTCATTAAGTTATCATCTTCCATATTCTCAAGATATAGTGGCTGAAGCAAATTTTGAATGTTGTACAGATGATTGTAGATAGGCAGAGTGCATGCATCTCTCCCTGCTGCCTCTTTTGCCCTGAACTCTTTTGCAAAACTGATGTTATAATCATTTGCATATAACTGAAATATTGCTAAGCTCTCTCAGACCTTTTGTAATGATTAAATCATGATTAAACCCATACTGGCATCTAAACTTGGATTTCTCATTCTTCTCTTAATGTAACTCCACCTAGACTCCTTACTGTTGGTTTGTGAACTTAATTTTTGCATATCTAATGTACATTAACACCAGAGTAACAATTTAGGAAATGCAAGCGACCGTTTTATGATGTCATTAAAAAGAAGAAAAGCCCTTCACACCTTCCCCCTGTACCCTTCCTTTAGCACTGATTTTCTGGCTCAACTTCCAGTTTTTGAGTTCATGCTGTATTTTAGCCAAATTTGGATGCAGCTGAAGAACTTTTTTAATTGAACCTAGTTGGATACATCTTTCATCTTCATAGAAGCCAGGAGGGCATAACTCCAAAACAGCCTGCTCTGCTTGAAAATCAACATTGTAGACAGAAAATGGGCAGTTAAACTACAGTATTTCCTTGAAAATCCCCTACTGATGGTGAGAGCTGGTTATTAGGTGCTCCTGCATGTTTTGACTTGCTGGATAACCACACACATCAGTAGTTATTTCAAGGCCTACTATTCCCTTTTCCTTTTTATACTTGGAGGGAAGACAGGTGAAACATCAGATTGTGATAACGGGGGGTTCAGATGTTTTGTATAGCACCCTTAAAAGTGTCTTAGTTGGAGGCTGGGAAAAGGGATTAAATCTATTAATGAATTTTTATAAGTGAAAAAAGATTAAGTAGCCCATTCTGCTCTGTTCTGCATGCCTTAGTGGAACAACCTCATGGCCACAGCAACACTGTTTTGATTTATCCAAATATATTAGGGTTAGAAGGGAAATCAAATCCAGGGATCTTCTTTTCAGAGCCTTATGGATCTTTAGCTCCTATTGGAGTTGGTTGGTCCCCAGCTCTTCTGAAAATGTGTTGAATTTTGGAAGGGAGAAGTGTGAAAGACAGCGTGTCTAATGCTTAGAATACAGGCAAAAACTTGTCTTTGCTGTTTGTTCTCTGCAGCCTGGTACTTGACTTGAAAATAAACCACTTCCTGAGATTGTGCTTTTTTGCACTGAGTGACTGATGTAGTACAGTGATGGGCTAAAATATTTTATTAGTAAAATTACCTTATTTAATGGTACTATGCAAAAAAATAAGACTAACTAGGGTAGTCAGCATCAGGTGGTAATTTTCCAATGGTGGGTTACAAGTTATACCTTCATAGTGCATTGTGGAACCACTTAGTTCAGCTGCTCATCCTTATTTTTGAAAAGAACTGAGGCGAATATATTACACTGCTTCTGTAGTGTCAGTTTGGAATTGCTTTCTCTTAATTGTACTGGCCTTTGCTGGTGGTCCTTTGTGGTGAACACCGACAAATAAAGAGGAAAATATGCCTTTCTGGAAGTGATTTAGAGGGAAGATGACATACTAAGGAAGCATGAGAGGGCCAAATGCATGTACAGTTCTTAGAAAAGTTTATTTTAGAGGTTGACTTTTCTATTTGAATAAATGTTATCTGCCTTTATTGCTCACTATGAGGTTTTTTTTCTCATTTTATTGTGGAGACTGTGATAGGCTTGGGCCTTGAAGAGATTAAAGAGAGAACAAGCCTTAAGAGTTAAAAGGTAAGAATGACCTTAATGGGATTTCACTAAATCTCTGTGCTTTCTTTTCTATATTGACACTGTTGTAGGGAGAGAATGCAGTCTTCAGTCTTAGGAAACGTTGGTGTCTTCCACACCTTGCCTTATGCAAATCACATATTTGAGAATTGTCATTAAAATCCCCATTAATTGCACAAGACTGTATTCACACACTTGACTGACATCAGCATAAACCCAAATCAAGCTCTTCCCCACATTAAAATAAAAATATTATCACAATACTGATGCAAAATCCACCCCTCAAATGTGGGTCAAGTTAATGTGAATTCTACTATCTGTGGACATTACATGTAGTCCGTTTCAGTATTGTACTCATTTCTGGGTTAACTTCCAAAATACTTGTTGTGACTTTTAGATACTCCAAAAAGTGTATACTCTCTTTAGAGCAACTTTTCCCCTGCTGTTGCATTGCAATAACTAGTTAACGCAGACACCTGACAGGGTGTCAGGGTAGATAGGTGATGGTAGAGGCCTGATAGCTTGTGGGTTTTCTTAGTGCGTTTTTTGTTTTAATTAGGTTTATTATTCTCTGAGCTTTTCTTACTTACTCCTTCATGCTAAATCTGTCAAAACAGGTATTGATGTGCAAGGTATCTCAACTTCCCCCCCCTTATTGTAAATAACAGGTAGATCTAGGCAGTGGCGTGTGTAGAATTTTGATGGAAATTTTGGTGGAATGAAGTTTAAATTACTATGGGGATCAATAGAGAGGTGGAGAGACAGGAGTACTTCCCAAGAGGCAATTCAGGCAAAGAAACCTTGTCGCCTTTGCAAGGGTCCACCCCTCACTCCACTGACAATAGAAAACTCGTAGGAACTTTAGGCTTCAGCCAACTCCTGTGAGTTCATTACCTGTTTTCCCTACAACATTTATCTGATGTATTCTATGGAAAAGAATTCTTCTTCTATTCTTTCTTGTTTTAATAACAAGAAATTCTAAGTGTCTTCTTACAGTAGAGTTTTGAAAGCTAGCAGGGAGAAAGCTCTTGAGTTGTGATGAGCATTTCTTATTTGTCTTGTAAAATCCCTTCAAGGTTAGGTGAGGTGAGTTACTAACAGTTAAGTAGTTGTGATTTTTTTATTTTTTTTTTCCCCCTCTTCTTTCTCAAGATTTCTTGAGTAAAATGTTGGCAGTGTGTCATAGTAAATGGACACCAGTGTGTAAAAAAAGTTGGACCCAGGCTGCCCTATGAAGCAAGGAGAAATGAGCCAGCTTTTTTCTTGCCCAAGAAGTAAAACCTCAGTGATGGTGTTTGTACTGCTTATAGAAGGCAGACCTTGTTTACTCTTATTTTCCCTTTAAAAATAAACAGAGAAAAATTGCATAGGAACTCTAATATGTGATGTGAATTTTTGAGACCTATGCTTTAGAGCTGCTTAATATCCTGCAGAACAGCAAGTGGCTCTTTTATTTTAGACCTCTGAAAATTTGAATACTTGGCAGTGTTTAAGCCTGTAGAGTCTTGCTCCATATCCATGCACACTCTTTATAAATTGCTTCATTTTTGTTCTAGTATGGCAGCTTTTCAGAGCAGTGTTTTGTCCTTTAGAGTTGCGGCCAGCCCAGAGCAGTATGGAAGTGCCTGATTGTCAGCAGCTTTTTAGTGTCAAAAGCTCCACACACACCTTTGGGCTGGTAACAAATGCTTCAGCCATCAGCTTGGACAAAACTATGTTCTCGAATTCTCCAACTCATTCTGAATTTTGTCATATATCTCAGGAAACAGAATTACCACGTTCTCAGAGTAAATCATTTGGGGGAAACAGTTTTACAGCAGCCCAGAACACTAAGCTCCTAACATTTGTCCACTGGGCAATTAAAATAGTGTGGCCTAAAGATACTATATTCTCTGTTTGAAAGTTGGAAACAGAAGAAACTTTTCAATTCCTGTTTTTTCAAATGACAATGACTTACTGTCTGTCCAAGATTCAGTTCTACCTGCCATGTAAGAACTACTTTCTGAACATCTTGTCTTCTGTAATATGCAAGAATCCTGCACTTGAAGGTTGGTTTGATAGGTATTTCTTCCATACAGCCAGACTCTTCAGAAATGAGTTATTGGGATGCTTTAGTGCGTCAAAATGGTCCACTTCAAATGGATGAAAAGCAGCAAAATCTTTCTCTCTCTAAATGTTAGAATTTCTTCAGCTATCAGACTAGGAGTGGTGCTTTAATAGCTTATGGGGAAATGGGTATTATATAAGTGTCAAATAATTCTGTTTAGAGAACTGAATATTATCCTCTTCTTTTGAACTTCTACCCTATTATTTGGTTACTTACCAAGGTACTGTCATTTGGGACAAAAAATAAATTTTGTTCTTTAGGAACCTCAGAAGTTACTGTGTAAAGGATTTTGGTGCACAATACAGTGCTGAAGTGGAGAAGATTCATTTTAATCAGATACTAAGCTTCTTTTTCAAAAGCACATGAGACTAATTTATATTTATAGATACAGACAGAAATGATTTGAAAGATTTTGTCTTTAAATGTAACTTAGTGTATGTTAATTTTCCTTAAATATTCACTTAGACATGACTATCACAAAATAGATTTGGAGTTTATAACAGTTTTCGTTATGGAGAACTGGTGAGAGACTTGATAATTTCTCCCAAATTACTTTTAAATGCATTCAAGTAGTTGCATAGCATTTATGTGACAGAGTTTCAACAGTCAAGAATGAAATTTCTGCAAAGGTCTTAATTTTTGAGCAAAATACAATACAGTTAGATGAGAAATGCAGACACTACAAATTCAGTTTTGATCTGTTAATGGAAAGATCTTTTTGAGAGGATTTTTAGTTATGGTATGAAGTTGCATCTTTAGGAGCTATTATGAGTTTGTAGATCACTTTAGGTACTTGAATATTCTCTGCACCCTGGACTTTATCACTCTGTGCATCTCCTGTTAACAGGAGTGTTGAGTCAGGCCCTCAGTGAGCATCAATTCAGATTCTAAAATCCAAGGAATCCTATGGCTAGAGTCCAGTTAATATAAAGCCATTTTAATTTTTACCTTTGTCTGTATTATTCTTAGTTAGTAATCTGAAGGTCTTTAAATTCAGAGAACTATAATGAGGAAACTCTTCAAGAACTCATAGAAAGCAACACTTAGAATGCAGACGTCTCTGGGCACTGTAAGAAGTCAAGTAGGCACGCCAAGTGCAGGCAAGCAAGATGATCTGTCAGGCAAGCTAGCCTGTGAGCTGGACAGATCTGCAAGCAGAATTTTTTTTTTTTTTTTGAGGTCACCAAAAATTGCTAGATGTAATGTCAGTCATAAAACTAAAGCACTTAAAAAGAGAGGAAATAAATAGAAACAGCTGTGCTACCTGAGTTTACTTTACGATACGCTACAACACATTTTTCCTGGATAAACCAGGTAAAAACCCAGCTGATAGGTTTTTTCGTATGTGTGTTTTTGTAGTAAATGCCAAATGCTTTGCTTTTATCCTTTGCATTAGGAAAGTGCATTATGGTAATATAAAAACGTGCCAGGTTCTGTATCCCTAAACCTGATTTTTTCTAATAAGAACAGAGGCAATAATCAAAGTGTTAAATAAGATGACCCTGCAGCAGCAGGGGTGTGGGACAATGTGGCACACGAATACAGAGTACCTGCTTATTTTTATGTGGCAACATCACCTTGGGCGGCAGTAGGGCACTTCTAGGTTTAACTCTGTGTATAATATGCTGGATTTGTATTCAGATAGTAAGAGACAGTTATTGTCCTCATGTTCAAGAGGAAAGTTTATAACCTGAAATATTGCATTGCTTTTATTCTCTTTTTTAGTTTTGAATATAGATGTTACTTTTAAACTAAATTCCTTCAGAACAAGAGTTCGTATTTATTAGGCTTGTGCATCCTCTATGATAATCAGCCTGCTCTCAAAGCACTGGTGCTAGTGTACAGTGCATATTAAGGAATCTATGTAGCCCTTTTAGAAAGTAAAGGGTAGATAAACAGGTTTTGCCCTTTCCTCTTTCTTTATCCTGCTTATCTCTTTCCTCTGTATTAAGTGATGTAAACACTTTTTGTTCCATCGTTTCATAATGGGTTTTACATCATTTGGATTTAGCTAATGGAAGTTTAATTTGGAATTAAACTTGATGTACTTCTCAGAATAATCTTCGTGTGTTCCAAATTATTCAAAAGTTGCTTGAATGAAAATCCTGATCATTCAAAGTCTTGCAGGTGATAAAATCTCCTTCACCTTCATAGTTCACTTATTTATAACTTTGATTGGTGGATGTTTTAAAGTATATATAATTACTCTATATGGGAACATGTCTTTCAAACAGTGTGTGTATTATAGCATTTAGCAGATTGTTAGCTTGCTTTCTGACCTCTCCTGAGTTAGCAGTAGACCCACTTAACTGACACACATAGTCGTTTTGAGCCTTAGCTTTCAAAAATATTTTAATGGGTCAGATGTCTCCAGAATTTCGTTACATCCTTTATTTGCCTTTAAAATATTAATGATCTGCTCATGCAAAATGCTGATTAAGACTAGAAAATGCTGAGACAAAAAGTTCGTTTTACCACTTCTGGTACTCAGGGTTTCTCTGTGTTTAGTTACATGTCTCAAACCATATTAAATATTCTAAGACCTCCTGAGTTCAAGTCTCTTCCTTGAAAAGACATAGTTACATAATCTCTCATAAACGTCTGTATGCGAGCAGAAATGGGTTGTGGACTTAAACTTAACTCTAGTCTGAGGTATGCAGGGGGCTGGGTGCTATTTTCTTGTTTTATTTTTTTATTAGTTATACCTATAACCCACAAGATAGAGTGTCTGTGCTCTCATGGACTGGCTGGCATAGCTAGTAAATGTGTGAAAATAGAGCCCTTGCCCCCTCCGTCCCCACCTAGTATTTTGAAAATTATTTGTATAAATTTTTATAAAGTTAAATTTTCCTCTAACAGTATCTAATAACAGCATCAAATTTTAAGGCCACACAGAAATACTGGGCACTGTAATAATCTTGGACTCACTCGGTAAAATTCTGCATTAAGACTTGGTATCATTACTGTTGCATCAGGCTGAAAGATAAATGCAGTTAACTTGGACCAGAATGGGGACAGGAATTTCTGAACCAAAACCAAGAGGAAGGCAGGACTGCAGAGGTCCTGCGAGAAGCCCTGTTAGCAGCTGGTTCTGAGGAGAAAGCTTGCGCTAAGGTTGACGTTGTATTATTGGGGTATTTTTTCTTACCGGTAGGTTTGGGCATGGGCTATGTGTACCTCTGAAGACGTAGTAGGAGCTTGGCCTGTTCTGAGATGGTCTTTGTCTGCCTTACCAGCGCTGGGTGGGACGAGGCAGTTTGTACCTTTGTCTGTAGCTTACTCTCCCATATTAAAGAAGTCAGGACATAAGACATTTATTGATACCAAGAGAAAAGTTTGCCTCTGGTGCATGGATTTGGGTTATAAAAGCAGTTGCACCCAAAAGAACCTTAAACTCTTCCGAACAGTTGCAGTCCTGTTTGTCCATCTGATCTCTATTTGCTCAGTGCTTCCCAGTGTCCATTATTGCTTTCATACCCGCTTTTAAGGGAAGCTAACTGGGCCATGTGTTTACCTCATCCCTACTTGGACTATTGCTGCTCCCTGGAGAAGAAACCCTTTTTGCAGCCCGCTTATTGTTTCTGGAGGTCAGCAAAGAGGAGAAACTGCAGAGAGAGGGGTGGGATGCATCACCTGAAAGGATGGTGCAGCTTGTGAGTACCCTGTTTGTGCTGATGTACGCTGCAGCGGCTCGCAACTCAGTAATGTCCCCAAAGCAGTGCTGTGCTTTCCATGTGCTGGGAAAGCTGCAAAGACAGTAGGCATCGAATGTAGTGTCATAAGAAATAAAAATTGCCTATTATAAGGCTTTAGGTAATTTAATGTTTGCATTTAAACTGCTTTGGTGTGAAGTCAAATTAAGTTCTATAGGAAGCAAGGTAATAAGAAAGTATCTTTAAAAGTAATCTTTCTTTTTTAGCCAGTGCATTCTGTTACCTTGCCAGCCTTAAAAATTACAGGTTGTTTTGCAGTCTCTTATTTTGTAGGGCTGAGCGCATTTCAGTAAATCATTTAATTGCTGTGTGGCATACAATTTATAGAAAGAGTTAATCCCTGTCTGTGTTGCCTATTATAAAAGATAAACATTTCTTTAAGAAAGTTTTTTGCTTTTATTTTTGCAACAGGCCTGTGGTAACTCAGACTAGAGTAGTACCTGCTTTTTTAATAAATGTTCATCTTGTACTAAAAATACCCCTGAAACCTGCTTTTTAAAAACTGATATCTTCTTTGTCTTTTCCTAATGGTACTTGAAAGACCATAAGCAGGTTGCTGAAGAAATATCTATCCAAGAACACCCTGTGGTTGGGCTGCTGATAACACTTTGTAGTGTTATTATCTGGAGTTCTTGAAGCACTGTGCAGGAGTGAGTAAAGTCAGGTTGCACTTCTTTACTCTGTTTTACCGCTGGAACCAATAGTTTCAGCACTGTGCTTCCAAGGCACCAAATTCACGATGTTTCAGAGACAAAACTGAGTTAGGATCCCGTACCTTGTGGTTTTGTATCTTGGGATGATATGGCCACTTTGATTAAGCTTCAAATTAGACTGCTGCTGTGAAAGCAGTGACATGCCATCCTCCCTGGTCTCACTGTTTGCTTCTGTCCTGCTCTTGTGCCAGAACTAGTGCTCATGTTGCTGTGCAGTAACTGGAGTCAAAAAGTTGTCTGGCTGAAGACTGCTAACTCAGATGTGCTTATTTTTGAGCAGGATCCAGTTTGCTCACTTGGCTTGTGTGCAGTTGAATGAACACCACTTTTGGCATAAGGGAAGTGGCAGAAAGGAAGAACTGAAACAAAGGCAGGGTGAAATAGCTTTCATTTGACAGCTGCCTGAATTTTATCCCGGACTAAACAGCTGTGTAACCACAGCTTTGAACCCAGTCTGTGGCTTGGAAGCCTCCTCTTTCAGGGATGCAGTTACAGTAAATGTACCTGCAGCTGTGAATGGCAGAAAGGAAGGCAGGCTGTGTCTGTCTTGCTTCTTCCACTGGAATAGCTAATTCACTCATAGCCCTGTGTGTGAAGCAGGCAGAGCACATGTGACTACAACGAATGACTGGGATTTAAGTATAGAGGTTGGAGGCTGTTACAGGTGCACCTGGAAGATCTCTGTTAAAAGTGTTGCATCTTGTTTGTCACCACTGATTGTATTTTCAGCATAACCTAACACAAGAAGTATGAAGATGAAGCACAAAGAAATCGAAAATGTTTCTTAAGTGTTCTTACAAGAACTGAATTTGAACAACTAGAGTTGTACATAGGAAGAACAGCTGAGAAGGTTTTTTGGAAGCTGTTTGGCAGGGGAGAGCAACCTGAATTCTAAGGCATTATGGTTTTGTTCAGCAAATTTCAAACTGAATTAGTCAGAGACAGAAGTTTTAAATTCTGCCTGAGAACTTATGTTGCAAGTCTTGAGTGTTTCAGTATAAATCATGCACACTGTCAGAAAACAACAAGGTTTCTTTGAAATCTCATACAGTCAAAAAGCCTTTGTTCATGTGTTAATATCTGTCCTTGAATAAAACTATTCACGGACAACAGAAAATCAGATCCAAATGATAGCCCACTGGGTGGGTATCCTCACTCCTGCTCCTGAATTATAAAGAAGGAGGAAACCCCTAAATTCTGCCAAAAAGGATGTGAATTTTCCACAGCTGCTTTTGTTTTCATTGGTCTTAACACAGGCATATCTATAGTGCGACTGTCTTCTACCTGGATCTTTGTTAGAAAGTGTTGGGTTGTTTTTTATGCATGAACTGTAGTAGAAAGAAGGTTTTGTTCCTTCTAAATTCTGTAGAGTTGTGTCAACATAAACAGCAAAATAATTTGTTTGGGTTTTTTGTGGTTTGGGTTGTTTTTTTTTTTTTTTAGACTTTAAATGTGTGTAGGGATCAAGCTACTAAGGAAGACAACTTTTCTGAACTCATGTTTCAAAGTGTAGCTGAGTCTGTAACAGCTAGCAGTATGACTTACACAAGATCACTTTTACGATCAAGAATTCTAGAGGGTCTGATGCTGTAGGGCATCTTTATATTTTGAATCAATACATAGCAGTTACTCTTGATTAAGACATTTATCACTTGATCATTAAAAAATGCTAAAGAAACTCAATGCTAAAGCATTAAGAATATGGACATTCTGATTTGGTTGGCCACAGGTGTAGATTAAAAAAAAAAAATAAAAAAATTACCATTTGGCAGGCATTTGTAAGAGGTTTTTTGCTTTTTCCAAGCAGGGCAGCTTCTGATTTTTCTGCCTCTCTGCTCCCTGCAAATCCCCAATCATAACTTTTTTATATGGCAGCAGTGTGATGGGCAAGGATATCTGAGTGGAAAGACATCTGTGAAACTTTAACATGGTGTTCAATAATTTTTCACTGGTGTGCTGATGCAGTCAGGTTGTTTCTGGACAAACCAGCAGCCAGGTCAGCCAGAAAGGAATTGTAAATGACGAAGACTAACATCTTGGAGCTTAAAAACAAACAAAAAACTCCCTTGTCCCCCACCAAGCTACCCCAATCACTATAGTGAGGAAAAAAAAAAAAAGCTCCAAGAAAATTGTCTCTTCCTATTGTCAACCTAGATCCTCACCCTCTAAAGAGTGACAGACTCTGAGATGGTCACTGACAGTGCGCAGAGGTAGGCTCCTTTACATGGAGGAAGTAGGAAACATCCTTTGACCCTAGTTTACATTTGTTATATTCCAGCCCCCTCAAAGTGCACTGTTAATAGAGCTCATAGTTCAATTTTAGAGGCACAGACAAACTCCTACAGGATGCTTCTCAAAAGTGAGTTATGCCTCAATGATAAGAAATAAGATTGTTATGACCCAGGAATGTGAAAAAGATGGAGAAGCTCAGGCATGGGGTAGACTCAAGAGCATATAGTGCAAGCTTTATTTTTGTAATGCACATTCAGAGCTGGTACTACAATTGGTGTTTTGATGGGGTATGGTAAATGGAAAACTGTAGGTACAAAGGGAGCTCCAGAGGTCATCTAGTCCAGCCTCCTGCTCAAAGCACATATGTACTTCATGAATACAGAGCGATACCAGTCTCCCGAAAGGGATTGATGGCCTGGACTTGCGTTATTTGAATAGAAGTATAACAGTTGTTTTCCCATTTGTATTACTTAGTATCCCTGTCTGAACTCAATGCGTGTGCCATCAGTCTTAATATGTTCACTCATATATTTGACAATTTATTTTCCTGGGCTAGAAAATTCCCTCCATTGCAGCATTTTAGGAAGATGTTTTGAAAACACTGTTTGTTTGGGGTTTTTTTTAATACTTTTCCAGGGCATTAACACTGCCACAGCTCTGCTAGCACTGACACCAAGAGGAGTGGTTGGTGTATGCAAATTTTGTTTCCATGTTGTCTGCTAACTCTTAATGTGAAAGTAAGCAACCAGTGCTTTTCTCTTGTGCATCCAACCATTATCAACTGCAGCTGATCTGAGCAGGCACTATGACAAGGAGATAAATGTTTTCATTTGTCCATCTATAAGGTTTTATTCCAGTCTGAAAAGTCTCAAACTGAGTGTTCCAGTGTCAGTGTTTGAGATGAGATCTTTCTTAGTCAAGTCTGGTCTAGAACTGCTGCTAACTTGTTTTTTTTTTTTTTCTTAAAATTAGTGTCTTTTTATGAGAAAGAGAGGAGTCTGAAACTTACTGCATTTTCCCTTGAGTGTTAGCTCTGTTTATTCTCTGTACACATGTGGAAGATAACTCTAGAGATAGCTCTGTCCCTTGTACAGTTAATTAACCCCCCTGCTGTGCGCCTAGATATGTGCTCTTGCCGTTCAATGATGTGTGTGAATTGACTGAAGAACATACACTCCCATGCAGGCGTATGCAGCAAGAGAGAAAGCCTCTAAGAGACACAGAGAAAGATGATGAGGTAGCATGTGGCTTCATAATCTGTCATGCTGAATGCTACCTAAACCTTGCAAAAATAGGAGATTTAGTTACAACAGGTAACTACAGAAAGGCATAGCTTAACCATTGTATAGTAACAACTAGTCAGTTTTTAAGATGTTACTTTAGGAACAAACAATAATAGATGATAACATAATGTTCTTCGCTATTTGAAGCATTTGAAGACTCTTGAGTAACTACATAGTCTCATACAAGTAACTGTTGAAGGACTGACTTGTGCTCTTAAAACGCATTCAATCCTAAAACAAAGCAAGTTGAAAACTCCGGGAAATCAGTAAAACCACAATAGTAGAGCTGCCTGTGAAGTTTAATGAAAGAGAAATAAAGTTGTTCCTTTGGTTTGTTGTGTTTTGTTTTTTTTTTTTTCAGAACTAACCCAGCTCATTCTCAGGAGTTTTCACACTCCATTTTCTATACAAACTTCTACACAAATGCACGTATCAAACTTTTCACTGGCATGGTTTGAAGCTCATCTTTGCTGCTGTAGCTATGAGTCTGTATTAAGCATTGACAGTACCTTTTTACACATCCCTTTAATCAGCCACTTCTCATAAACGTTGTAGTCATTGCATTGTGAGCGTTTTCTAACGGTTTTTTTTGTAGTTTCTTTGCATTGTGTATCTGGAAGGGTAGGCAAGTTCTAAAACTGGGAAAAACACACCACAATGTATACAGCATAAAAGCAACCTGTGCTAGGGCCTGAAATCCTATCTGCAGATTGTTGGTAGTTTGTTACCTATGAGGAGACAGTAACTGGGATATAGCAATAGTGTCCCTACTCGCACGTCAGCTTGAATCCAAATGTTAGTCAGTCTAGCAAAGTGCAATGGTAATATGCAAGGTGCTTATCTTGCCTTCAGGGATGTGGTGGTGTAGAAATTAAAGCCTTTTTTATGTCTAGTATGAAGTGTGAGTTTTAGCCTTGCTTCAAACTCCCACCAAAAACTTTCCCTTTGGTCTCTGCTGTGTTGATGATGGGACCACCTAATCATTCATTCTGGGCAGCTGTGTCTACTGATTGTATTGGTTCCTTTGTGTGCCTTTGGCTATAGGGATTTTCCTGCTGTAACAGGGCTTGTGACCTAGATGTGGATTGGCCCTTGAACTTAAAAGTTTATTCTGAGTCCTGTTACAGTCCTTGCATATACATCTTAAGTGACATAATTTAATTCTCGACTAGGTTTTTCACTGGAGATGTGGAATCAAATGTGAATTTTGCTTAAGTGTGAGGCTGGCAGATGCCAGTCAGTAGTTAATGTGCACTAAATAACGTAAGATCTCCAGGGTTTTTCTGTAACTTACATGCTGCTTTATCCCATCTGCAAATGCTTCCAGATTTTGCACAGTTGATTGAGAAGGAGTCAAAAGAGTTTCAGTAAAAAGAGCCAGGAGGTATTTCCCCCAGATGCTGTGAAAGAGGGTATATGAGCACACTGTGGCTGTGCAGGGAGGGCATGTGGATGCTATGTAACGTGGACAACCTTCAGAGCACAGATACTCACATTTGAAAGGTTGATTTCTACTGCTGATGAAATGATAAAAATACAAAGGGAAAATAGCGGGCTTTCTGTTTAACTATAGTCCCCAAAAGACTGGTTTAAAATTTAATTACTCTTACAATACACTGATCTCTGTTGTTCACCCTAAAGCATCCCAGCTGCTCACAGGATGATTTTCAGTTCCTTGGGAGGAGGAAGGAACTGAGAGGGTACTCGTGAAGGCAAGCTGGGGGAGAGGGGACTAGTTTTGGTCATCTTCATTGTGAAGATTATCAAAGGAAGGAAAAAAAGATGCTTACTCTCTGTATTTCCCCCTTACTATTTCACCATATTCTCTCTTCACAGAATGTTTTTTACAGCACGTTCTGTTCAGTGAGTAGGTAAAAAAAAAAATAAAAATCATAGTCTGAAAGTTAGGAACTGCTCTGAATTCTAATTCCTGCTTTCCTGTCATTCACTGGATGTACTTACAAAAGCCTTCTGCTTCTCTGTGCCAGATCCCTGATCAGTTAAACATGGCTCAGAGTATTTCATCAAGTGACTAAGTAACTGAAAACACATTAATTTCTGTTTACAAACTACCTAGAGTATGCAAAGAGATACATTACTATTAAATATAAGTGATGTGATGGTACGCACATGGGCATGGACACAGAAGCACCCTGCTGTCCATACAGACTGTAGCTATGTGTAAACATTACCCCAGTAGGTCTTCTAATTTTTCAGAAGATTTCTTTTTCAGTACTCTGTTTTTAAATCCTTCCTGTATGTGGAAAAAGTTTCAGATATATTCTGGTCTTCCAAGGGAAAACACGCATCAGGCAATAAAAGCTTTTTCATTAGGGGGTAATGTTTGTGCAAGTGCTGTGGGGTGGCATTGCTTAAATAGTGTATATGAGGAAGGGAAGAACCAGAGCTTCTGCAGGACCCCTGCTCCTCTCCCCCCAAAAGCAGTTAAAAACAATTCAAAGCTAATTGTAAATTTAAACATTGTAAGAAGCAACATTTTAATGGTACATACTTTGCAAACAAATGTGCCTTAGTACTAACAGGGGGTTTTTAAGCTGGGCTGAAGCTCCTTGCAGCAGGATGATCAGTTCAAAGAAGGCTGATCAAAGACTAGCAAACAGTTTTACTTTCTGTTGAATTTAAAGAAGGCATAATCTAGATAGCATGAATGTCTTGATGTAAGGTTTTTTTGTGCTGCTTTGGGTAGGATGTGATGTTTCTCTTCAAGTATGCTCTATTAAGAGTTGTTGGAATCAATCTGTCCTTGAGCAACTGATCTTAGGTTTGAACTGGATTTCAGTAAGAGTTACCGTGGTGCCCAATGAGAAAGCTTTGTTAATGCATGGCAAAGACAGAAACAGGTTTAAAGCTGTTAACCACAAACTCAAACTTGCTCAGTTCCCTTGATTTACTGCAAATTCAATTATTAAATGGCCTGATATAAATAATTAAATACACATTTTAAGGTTCTAAAAGAGATTAATTTTTCATTGTTTTCCTCACACATAGCCACCCAATCTACAATTTATAGTTCTGAGAGCTAGGAAAATTATTAGAGGATTGTCCTTCAGGATGCTGAAGTGAAATGCTCACATCAGTAATCCTGTTTGGAATGTTTGCTTCTGGCATCATCACTTTTAGATATAAATATTCATATTTCACCTGGAACAAAAAACTGCTGATTTTTGAAAGTGGGTCATTTTCTTTAAAGATGAATCTTCTGGCAGTTTTCATTGTGTGTATGTAAAGCTACATCAAAACTGGGGAATTACGCGGCAGTGTTTGTGGATGTATTCAGCTGAAACCTGGATACCTTGACAGCCCCCCCACATGGAGAGGAGAGAGCTCGTTCACAGCCATGTGAAGAAGGCTGCAAATGGGAAAAAAGTGTATTGTGGTGTGGACATCGTTTGCCTTGTTCTGCTGGTTTTTTATTCACTTTAATTCATTGAGAAGTAATTATGCTAGAAGTCACATAAATGAAGGTTTTATTCCCTAGTGCATGAAATGAAAGCACAAAGATTGTTCCAACATGTAGAGTTGTAGAATGTAGAATTTCTACTTTGTAGAATTTACTTCTGTAGAATAACTGATAAAAGACTCTCCAGATCAATTTGTTAATGTTTGTGTGGTGCTTTGAAGTATTAAATTGCTTCATAAGCAATAGGGACAAACCAGTGTTATAGCCTACTTTGGTTGCTCATACATAAGGAAGGGCAAATTCTGTTATAATACCAGTGGTTTGGTATAATGCCATAGTGGCTGGACACCATCTAGATATGTGTAGGTAGAGAACCATCTGTTTGGATGAACCTACAAATATAAACACCTATTTAGGACAAGGTCTTTATGTTCAGTAATTTCACATGTGAATCTGGAACATACTTTCATGCTTCATTTTGCTATGTAAATGAAGTGTGGAAGGGAAGAATAATAGAGTCGGATCTACTCCTGGTAATCTTCACTCTGACATATTTACTTAATCTTATTTAGAAAGTTTTGAGCTTCTTCAGAAAAACCACCAGATTTTTATATCCTCCAGTAGTTCTTTATTTTTGGTTCATCTGTTTCTCTTTAATGATGGTTTTCCTTTGCTTTGAGAAAGACTCTTAGAATACAGTGGAAATTCAATAATAGGTTTTAGTTATCTGCTAGTGAGAGGTTGTTCTCATCATTTTGTGTTGGAAGGGCAGAAGATGAAAGTGTGTTTCTCTGTTGCAAGTTACTGCCCTGTCAGTAGAGGGAAGAAGCATGCTAATAAATTATTATTTATAGTATGATATCAGACTGTGAACAGGCATAGTTGAGGAACAGAGTTATCTGCTGTTCTATCGACTGATTTATTTTTCCTAAACTAAATTTGGGAAAATAATAGGTTAATAGGTGCAGTGGATAGAATGACTAACTTGTGCATCAGTTTACACTGTTCATTCAGGAAATTTCAGTGTAATCCAGACCACTCATGAACATCAGAATAAATATGGCCCAGAAATGATACTCAGAGGGGTTTTTTATTAAAATCCTGACCTATTTACCTCTTGGTGTGTATGATGGGAGAGCTAAATACACTATACAAGTGTCACAACATGGGTGAGGAGTTGGTTTCCACAAGCAGCATTATATTACACTCTCTCTACTGCGCTTGTGTCATTGGTAACTATTGAACATTCATTTCCGATCAATTGTAAGGATGCCTTTCTGTACTGCTACTGTGGTAATTAAGCTGAGTTAATTTTACAAAAGGACAGCCTTTTTTTTTGTTTTGTTTTGTTAAAAACACCCATCTCAATTGTAATTTAGGAGGAGAAATTCTGGGCCCAAAAAAAAAAAAAAAAAAAGTTGAATAAAATGACAGAAGATAAAAAAATTAGATCAAAATTATTGAGCAGTGTCTTTCAAAGTTTGTTCAAATTTGACTTGATATGAAGCAGAAGTACATAATTTTTATTGAATAAATTCTGCATGCATGGATTCAGCAGTATTTAACAACAAAAGTTTAGAAAAATTTATTTAACGTCTATAACTTACAAAAAGAAAGATCTGCTAAAAGAACCAGGATATTTACATAAGTAAGGTACCAGCGAGTTTATCTGTGGGTACTCCTAATTATTTAGTACAACGTGTAGCATATCCCAGCCCCTCCCCGGTCTCGATTATCATCAGTTAAAATCAATGCATTTTCTGTTCACTTGAATTGGTACAGGATCGTCTCCCACAGAAGACTCCTGTATTTTCTGAATAATATCACTAAGAAATAAAATAATTGAACTCTAAGTCCCCCTTCATGTTTTAAACAGTAGATTTACCTCTGTTGTCTGAGAAAAGGAAACAACAGATCTTGAAATGGAAACAGGCTGGAGGAGAACCCAGAAACATGCTCCAGCCGTGGACAGCTTGTGCAAAGCAGCCTTCAGAGCAGCAATACCAGCAGTCATCGTGAACAATATTTATTGATAGCTTACTCTTAAAGATACTGAATAGTAGAAGGGTGACAGTATTCATTAACACTTGTAATCATTACACCAACCACGGAACTTTATGACTATTTAAAAACTATTATTCTTAATGAACTGATTTAAGATACACATGTAAGGCATAAATTACTATGTAGTGTATTTCTTTCATGAGTGTAAAAATGCAGGCTCTCCGTGGAAGTGGGTGTGTTCTTCAGCCCTTTTATTGGTCTTGCTCTCAATTTTCACCTATTCAAAAATGAAACTCACAAGCACATTTGGAAAGGTGTCAGTTAGAAAATAGAGCCAATTCTTGAAGTGCTCTTTGAGGTGAATAGCCACTGAATTGATGAAAAATTGTCTTAGAATATTGGGAATGAGAAACAAGTTGAGTAGCTCAGGGGTTTAGTCCATATGTAGAAGAAAAAGTAAAAGAAAAATCCTTGAAACACACCATTTAACCACAGCCCTAAGATAGTTAATCCAGGAAATTTATGAAATAACATAATTTGCTATATTTTTGCCAACTTGTGTGTTACATCCTAGCTGTGTAAAGATAATTTATGTTTCTGATCAGCTTTATTGATTCTAATATATGTGTAACAAACATGGGAATTGCTGCCCAAACAAAACTGCTTTTAATACTGTTGTTGTTTGGTTTTTTTAAAAATTGTGGAAGGAGTTGTTAATCTTGCTCTTTGTAGGTCTTAGCTCTCTCTCAAATGTATTTTATTTGTAGTCAGCTTGGTCTTGTCCATTTATTATTTGAGAGGAGCCATGGAATAAATGTCCAAAAACTCACCCCCGCAAATGGATGACAGACTTTGTAGTCATTTGGACCATTGTGGAAAAATTGTCTTTATTTAGCTTTCAAATTATTTTTTTAAAGATTGCAACAGGTGTAATGGAGTGTAAAACTATAGGCAGTCTCTAGAGTTCTTTGGAATCAAATATGGAGCAGACTTTTTGCAAAATTTTCAGTGTTCATATTTTAGTCTTTTATTGGACTTATACAAATGAAGTTCTATTTGTTTATAAACATTGGTAAAATGGGTTAAAACTGAGTAATACGTCTTTAAATTAGAACGTGAGTAGTGACAATTGGCTGAGGCTTGGTACTCAGCTGATGGAAAGCAGAAAAAAATATAGCTCCTTTAATAGCCTCTCAAAACTCCCACAGTTATTTAATGAGATCTTACTAATATGTTCAGAAACTGTGTTTTCTTCTCCTTCTTCATGATATCTCCAGACCTGTTTTCCAGTATTACGTAGTCATTCATATGATGTTTGTCAGATAACATGTCATCAGCTGAAAAGTGCCTCCAAATTACCCCTTTTTTAAAAATCCAGATACCAATAAAGCTGGTGTACATTTTGCTATTTATTTCACTGGGGCCAAAGTTTCATCTCTTGTCCGCTTTCTGTCCCAGATTCTTAGTTTTCTGGGTTTTTTTTTCTGCTACCAACAATAGTCTTCAATTTCTGTATTATTCAGGTGTGCAAGTTTTAGATTTTTCTTTTTTAGTATGTTAATTCCATCTAAGTCAAGACTAAGTCATCACTAAATCTGCTGCTTGCTTTCTGAGCATCTTAAGACATGCTTTTAAAAATTTTTTATCCCTATGGGCAAGCCTCATTGCATGCCATGTCTTAACCACTGCACTATCTTCAGCTCTGTTCTAGACATGTCTATTATGACAGAAGGAATAGACTTCTTTCACTTCCTAACATGTAGCTGTTAAAATAATCCTTCCTGCTTGCTGATTTAATTGTCACTCTTATTTTTGTATTCCCCCTACTGTTCACCACCCATATTTGCATCAGATTTGAGCTCCTTTCAGTACTTCCAAAGTTCTATATAATTCTGCCCTTCCTTACTTATGTTCCCTCGTTGAGTTTCCTGTCTCTCCCCCACTCGCTCCACTTCTTTTATGTTCCCACACATCCATCTGTCACTTCTTGAGCAGTTGCTTCCATGTCATCTTCCATGTTAACATCTATGCATCCTATGACCTCCCAGGACTCATCTGTAGAAGTGCTTAGCTTGGCCACATTTAAGTCCCATTTAAGAGTACACGTCTTCTCTGCTGCTTTTATGGAGCTGAGTTGGGTTTTTTATTTTTAAAAAATAATCTTGCCTGTTTATTATTCCTCCTCCTGTAACTTCTGTTGCTGTATCTATAAACTGTACGCTGCTCATATTACCAACTTCCTTTAAGTGCCTAGACTGATACCCTTCTGCAATAATGTCTAGAATAATTTAAGACGTTACCAGCAGCAGTTCCATGTTCTGCACCTCAGCTAATCAAATGTTTTACAAGCTGATAATGACAAAACTTGGGGCAAAGTGGCCTCAAGTTTTCATCTGCAGAAGAGTAGAACATAGAAGTGGGAGTGGGGAAAAGGAACTTCTAAAAGTACACAGACTTACAAGACATTGGAGCCCAAGCTGTCTGGAAAGCAACTAGTACGTTGTTTGCATATCAGTGCTATACAACAGGTTTAAACAGGTATCACTTCAGAACTTGTAAAGATTGCTGATGATTTTCTGTATGATGTCTGGTATCAGTAAGGGTCTGAGTAGGAGTAGGAGTCTGTACATGCTAATAATACTGACAAAATTTGAAGGACAAGTGAAAAACTTTGCGTTTTATATTTTTACATGCCTGTGTTACCTATATTGATACATGGTAAGATTTAGGCATCTACTGAATATTTTATCTCAGTGTGAGCCTGATAAGAGTGCAGGTCGTTGGGTCTTGGGGTTTGGGGTTTTGGGGGTTTTTTTAATCATTACAACACTGTTTTGGCTCTAGAAGTAGGATCCTGTCTGAAAAAAATCTGAAGCAAACAGTTCTGTCTTGTGTTGCTCTAGAAGAAGACATTAGAGTAACCCTGATCAGTGTCAGTGTTCTATAGCTTGTTCTTTTGCTGAGAGCATCTGCTTCAAGCTTTCTTGAACTTAACTTTAAGCACCAGTAGGTGCATTGTATGTGGTGATTTCAATACTTTAGAGGAAGTATGCAGTAGGAAAGGTAGTCTTTAATTGATCCCACTGAAATTTCTCAAATAGAGGCTGTGTAATAACATATGTGTGTATTGAAGTGAAATGATGTGCCTTTGCTGGAAATAGCCACTAAACCAACTGGACTTTGAACTTTTTTGGCTAAGGAGCATGTAGAAGAATCATGAATGCATTCCCAGTTACATGGAGCATTACAGTCATTAACAGCGCTTCAAGAACTGGTGTACTTTGCCTTAAAAATACCACTACTACTTGTAAGGATATAGTCTGATGTAGTGGTATCTAACTATACCGTTTTGCTAACAGGATGAGATAAAACTAATACTTATCTGACAAAGTAATTTTTCTATAGTCAAGAGAAAATACTTTCTGGACAGAAAGTAAAAGTGTTCAAGTGGAAACAGCATCAGGACTTAATGTGTTGCAAATACAAAACCAGAGATCACTTATAATTTTTGTAATAAGAATCACACTCTGAGAGTCATCCTTTATATAATCACTCCAAAATCTGAATTATAATAAAGTATTTTTTATGGCATTTCTGTGCATAACACAGAAATAAATTGGCTTTCATTATAATTTTGATTTTTTAGTTTGTATATAGTTTAAAAATGAGCTGGCAGACTTCTGAGCATGCTTTTCATGATGTTGGTATTTGAGTAAGTACCTCAGTGAGTCGGATAGTTTGTGTTGCTTGTGTGATAGAGGCACAGACTGGACTGTGTCTTGTGGTTGTGGCTGCCAGGCTTGGGTGTTCAGGTGCATATATTATTGCCCAGTGTCTAGTAGGTCAGCACTTTAGTTGCTTTTCTAAATACAACTGAATTACAGTGCTAAACGTTTAATTTATAACAGACAATGCAAGTGTGCAAACCAGTTAGTCTGCACACATATATAAATCAGGTAAACAGTAACAGGTTAGTATAGAATTGTGTTCATTGTGAATTATCTTAAAAACAAATGTATTTGTGCTTGTGCCTGTCACACCTGTTGCAGAGAGTGGAGAAAATATGCAGAAATCACTATATCGTGTTAGAAATCTAATAGAAATGGAGAGGGAAAGCAGAATGATGAGAGACAGCTGCTGCTGCTGCCGCCCGGATTGGCAGCCTATTTATAATCGGGCAGGCTGGTAGCTAGATTACTGTGCTTGGCTGTAACACATCAGATACCAGTGATGATTGTTTGTATATATATGCTAAGCATTTTAATTTTTAAAGCCATGCATATCTTTCACATTCTAAAGAAACTAAATAAATGGACCGAACCAAATTTGAAGTATTTTAAATAGTTTTGAATGGTGTAGTCCTTTCATATCAGGAAACTCTGTTTAACAGTTTGTTACTGAATTCTTCCATGAATCAAACGTTAAGGTGGTAGGGCTTGTTTACATGTCCTGAATGCCATCTGAAATGACAGTGTTAGGTGAGACTGAGGTGTCACACAAGTCTTGGTTGTTTAGGAAAATAAGTCTGTAACAGTTACCGGCCTGTTTCATGTTTTTCCTTTTTTTTTTTTTTCCTTATTTTTAATTGACATTTTAAACACATGCAGTGGTATTACCTTAAAATTACCTTTTTAAATATTGGGGCAATTCCATTCATAAGTCACATGGGGGAATTATAGAGGCAGACATTCATTCCACTTGGAGGTGATTTCTGGCTGGATGTCTGCATAACATGCAAGGGCATAGAGCCTAAGTGACTTTTTTCACTACTCAGATGCAGGAGTTTTACCAATTGATTTGATTTCATGTAAAGGTCAGTTCCCTCCAGCCTCTTACCTTTCCCAGTACCCCCAGTTTGTAACTCTGGCAAGCTTCAGAAATCTAAAAAAAAAAAAAAAAATCTTAAATTTTTTACATTAGGAATTGTTTTATGCCAAGGTTATTCTAACCAGAATGATGCACAACTAAGCAGTGTAGAGTATTGCATTACATCTTGACCTGATCTGCCATTCGGAGTATTCCTGACAAGGAGATAGGTAAAATATTTTTACATATTGAGATAATGCAGGTAACTTTTCTTCTTTATCAGAATGTGCTATGAGATTGTAATTGATTTGGTACCTTAAATCTTGAGAAAATTTAGATTTTCTTCTTTTGAGGGAGAAAAGGGATAGGAGGAGTTTTTTCTTTACATAATGATGTTCTTACCTAAATAAACATGAATGTACGATCTTCATCATTCTACCTTGTGGTTGTGAGTTCTAAAAGTTACTAAACGTAATGTGTTTATTTTCAGTTGAAATGGCTTACTTTCAGGTTTTTCAATATTCCTTTACTCGTCAATTTTTAAAAGGACTAAGAGGACTTTGTTTTTTCTGTAGCATTTATTCACTCACTTCATCTGAATCAATTATATAAGCCTAATTTTTCCTCACATGAAAATCTTTCTAAGCCTTTTATTTATTTGTGTTGTCTATTACTGAATTAATTATATTTTGGTTGTTTCCGAGAACAGAATTAGGGAAAATACATATTCAGGATCCTAGGCCCAGTGCTAATTTATATTGTGTCATATCATTTGTGAATTACATCTTCTTTGATTTGCTTTTTTAAAAACTATTTTTCACATTGTGTAAAACTGAGATTCTAAAAGAAACATTCCAGGTTTTTAATTTCAGATAAATTTATCAATTGATTTTGCTATGTCATTGCTGACTGGATTGTCTGTGGTAAGCATTCAAAGTGCCTTGCATGGAAGTAAAGCTGGTTTAGCTGCAATTTCTAGGATTTCTTTTTGCACCTTTAAGATAGTTGTAGTGTTTACTTTTTAACATGCTGGTGTATATAAAATGCCTGTTTCTGTCACTTGCTCAAGTTCTTCATATTAAATTCCTTCATACTTTCAATATATTTTATATATATTCTCAGTGACAATTTCTCCTGTAATTTTATCATCTTGATTCCAGTGTCATCTCTTTGGTATGTCAGTTACCATATCAAGATACATGCAAAGTAAAACTATAGGCATATCTTCATCTTTTGTGAAGAAGACCTGACACAAAGACATAATTTTGTTTTCTCTGCAAATTTTTGACCTTAGCTGTCCATTGCTTCTTCAGCAGCCTGGCAGAGTGGTGGCTTCCTGCTTTGATGCATTTCAAGAATGCCTTGGTTTTGCTGTTATCGCTGTTATTTGCTGTTCACGTTGCCTCTTGTGTCTCCTTATTTCCATCTTTCATTTCACCTGTCATAATTGATACTTCCTGCTATTGGTTTGCTCAGGGTGAGTTTCCCTCTTTTGAAGGATACGTGTTTGCCTCTTAATAACCTCTTCCATCACACCATTAATGAAATTGGTTTATTTCTCACATTTCTGCTTCCTATTATTCTGTGTGGATTTTTTTTCTTTGCTTGTTTTATGCTTTCTATGAGTCTTTTTTGCTTGGTAAAATGTTTTCTGGTTAAGTATCATATCAGGGGTTTAGTTTCCCTGCTTGTATTTGTAAAGCCTTTAGACCCACATAATTTTTCTGAAGTTTTAAGTTAGCAGTTAGTGTTTGGAATTGCAGGTGTACAACACCTGCCCTTTCCCAAAGGGATCCTCTCTGGGCAGTATCACACACATTTGTGTGTATGTGTCTGATTAGCTATCTTGTGTCTTTGTAGGCGCTTCCAAGCATAATCGGAGAAACTGGTGGAGCTTGTGAACTGAGCCGGGGGGGGTAGTCCTGGATTTTTTTCCTCCCCTTCGGAAACCTAAAGTAACACAATGTAGGCAGCTGTGGCGATGCTTTTAAGTTTTTGGCTGAGATTCAAAGGGAGTGCTTTCCATTGGAGCATCCCCTGCCCGACAATCAGATACCAGGGTTGGAGCCAACATCCCCATTTCATGGCCTTCCCCAGTCAGGCTTTCCGCTCCCTTTCCTTTCTCCGTACTTCGGTGACCACCACCTTGTGTCGTCTTTCTGCTACTGCACCGGCTTTTCTCGTTTTATTTTCTGTCCCTGGCAGGAATCTATTGCAGCCCCAAAACAAAGACCAGACCAGCTCTGAGCAAGTACACGTATTTTTCCTTAGCCTGTTCGCACATGTCAGCTGCATATGTATTTCCTTTCACCGCTCCCCGGTCAGCACCCACGAAAAAGTGTTTCTTTTGCAATTATTTTCCTGAACTTTTTGTTTGCAGGGGATGGAATAAGCGAAAGTCTCACTGAAAGTGCTGACCCAAAGCAATATCAGGTTTTGTTCCAAAAAATCAAAATGTGTATGTAACATATCAGCTGAGAGGAAGTTTGCTCACTGCTTGAGAATTATATTGGAAAAATATGCCTTGCCCTCAATGGAAGTGAAGCCAAATTAAGAGCAACAGTGTCCTGCTAGCAAGTTATTTACCTTGAACTGATATGGCATAATACATACAGTCCATTTTCCTGCAGTGAATAATCAGAATAGCCAAAGGAGACAATGGTAGTCCTTCTACTTCTGTAGGATAGAAGTCCATGCAGGAAGGTGTCCTTACTGTGTAAGTTTGGAGCCAGCTTTGTCCTGCTTCGTGTTAAAACCAAAGCAGAAGTGGATCCAGGCTGGCACTTGGTTGCCCTGATCCTGACAAAGGTGTCATTGACTCAGTGTATGATTCTTAATTCTTTGTAATATTAAATAAAGGCCTCTCTTGGTTGTGTATCTGAAGAACTAACATTTATTCATAGTTGAAGGAAATTATTATAAAAAAGTAGGTAAGATCATGGGCTAGAAGATGTAATGGGACCTGGTTAATCTAGCTACATAACTGGACACCCATTTCATTAATTATGGAAAATAATGTAACAAAATTAAAAAAATAAAATATAACAAAATTGTTAGCCTAGACTGTCAAATGTGTAATGTTATACTCCTGGAGAATACTTGTTTTCACAAGCTCAGAGACCCATCTGCTTTTATTGATTTTAGTGCCTTTAAAATTAGTCTTTTTTTTGCTTAGGCCTTGACTTTACATTTGGGGGACCTACACTTGCATTTTTGTTTTTAAATTAATCTCTCTGTTTCAGTTTTCCCATATGTGAAGTTAAAGAATAATGAATACTTTACTCTCTACCAACATTACAAGGTTATTGTGAAGATTAATTATGCTTGTAAACATTATATAAAGGCCTGAATATTGCCAGCAGTATTACTGTGCTTTATTAGGTATTTGCATGGTTCATCCTATAAATAAATGTGTAATGTTCAATGATGAGTAGTTAGCAGTTGATAATTTTAAAAAGAAAAAAAATTGTTCATTTAAATTCCTCCTTTTATTTTAAATTGTACTTACTTAAAATTATTGCAAATCAATGTCATGCCCTGTTTCCATTTTAATAAATCTAATTTTAATAAAGATAATATTAAACATTACAAGGTTTTTTCTGACATCTTAAAGAACTCTTGGAGATCACTTGGTACACTGCTGGAATTAGTATGTATGTGTTAAATTGAATTATGACAGTAGTAGTACTGACTGCAGGTAAAGAGCATATTTCCTCATTTATGCGCTTTCAGTTAATTTAGTTGTATAATTGCTTCATAAAGAGCTGGAAAACAGTGATGGAGAGACTGTTTTCTATCTTAATCTGTGTGTAAAAAGCAGATGAAGAAGGGCAAGATCTACCAAATCTAAAATCTTGAAGGACATGTTCGCTAAAAACAGTTCAATTTTGTCTTATCAGATGGCCCTTCTCTGTTTAATACTTCTGTTTTAAATGCAAATCATGCCTTGATAAACCTCCATTCCCCTCAGATACACAACACATTTAATATATTTGTACTAACCTTTAAAATGTATAGTGTTCTGGTACAATATTGATATTATTCTGGCTCCAAATTATAATAAGAGATTAAAAGAATAAAATCTAGTAACATGAAATAGTAATATTGGAACATAGTAATCTATATGTGAATTTGGATGAATGTATGTTTAGCTTTATTTTTACTTTAAAATTACATTGATCTGAGCTACTTTCTGGTTAGCAAAACAGGTAACAATTTTAAGGACTGTTTTAGTTAATGCTGTTCATAGATTCACTGCCAATGAGAACCAGCTTTTTTTTTCTAAAAAGTTAAAAAGAAATACAAATTCAGAAAATATTAAAACCCATCTGTTGAAATGAAAATTTTTCTCTTCAAAGGAGAAATCAAAATCAAAGCTCACTAACTTCCCTGTGTGCCCTAAGGGATACCCCTAGGTTTTAATTGATTTAACTCACCTGATAATGTAGAGGTACCTATAGGTCTTTGTGTCTAGGAGTCATAGAGGGCGACAGCATTGTCTTGAGTCGTTCTCTTTGTGTTCATATGATCTGTTTTGTTTATAAGGTCACTAGTGGATGTTCGCTTCTTTATCTGAATACCTGGAGAAAGAGGTATGTTAGAAGCAAAGGTCAACAGCATTGTGCTTTTGCTGCAAGGTAGCAGCAAAAGGTAGCAGTTTCTTGTTACTGTTCAGCTGGTTGTTAGATTACCTCCTTTCCTTCCCAGTACCACATGTGTGTTTTATTCCAGCCACAGCTGAACCAGCAGGGCTGAAGAAATGAGTAGCCTCCAGAAGGTTGAATTTATCAGTAATGTAGTGGTGTATAATAGTAGCAGGTAACCACATGTAATCATACGGAAGTGAATGTTTAAGTCTCCATATTTGAATTACACCAACCTGATAGTTTACATTTTGCTGTTTGATTTTCAAGAGGGTAATTCTTTAGTGCATGACTTTTTTAGTGAACCCTTCTGTCATTTCAGTATGTTTGATAGGTTTGTGTGTCTTTTTTAATGTATGGACTTAAATGAAGACTCATTTTGGGGGGTTTGGTATGAATGACAATTTCACGTTTTAGTCACAGCATAGTTTTGTCACACCTGGTTTTGCATACTACCCTGATTAATATTCAGCTGATGTCATTTTGATGTAACTTGATTTGAAGCTGAAGTCCTAAGCTCATCAGAAAGAGCTTCTGGTGACAAATGAGAATGCTGACACCCCAGAAATGCTTTAGAAAGTTTTAAAAATCATGAGAAGTAGCTTTTCCCTGTATATTCAAGAAGTTAAAGTAAAAGCCAACTATTAAAATGAGAAATTGCAGGCCCTCGGACAGGATAATGTGTATATCATAGAGTGCACACGAAGGAAAGATTAATTTTTAATCATCAAGGACACAGCTGATACCATGTGAAGAACTTTGAAAACAGGTGTTTAAAAAAATAATGATGTATCCCAGGTCAAACTTCAGAAAATGTCTCAATGCCCATTGATAGGCCTAGACTTTCAAAGCATCATTATTTCCCTCTAGGAGCTGACTTCCAAATAGGTAATACCAGCCTCTGTAGATTTCTGAAAGTCTAGTTTGGAGTTATTGCTTAGTCTCCCTGTTCTTTCGTAGCTTTAGCTGAGATCCTGTCACAGTCAAGATGTGCTTGTGCTACAGATCCGTGTGATATGAATTAGTTTTGCAGTTGTCACGATAAGGCTTGTAACTTTTGCCCATGCCCTGCACTGATCTGTGTGACTGTAATTTGTCGCCTCTGTAAGTAAGAAGCAGGCTGGGACACCTGCAGGTTATTAGAGATCAAGAAAAGGAAAGCATTATGTTATCCTGCTGCCATGCATTCGGTTACTGTGCCTATTGCTTTCACATTGTCTACCTGAAGTTACACAGAGCCATCTACATAGGTACACAAAACGTTTATTATAATTATTAGGGGACCTGTAGTCATTTCTGACTGAAACTAGTGATACAGTTTTTACTCTTTCCAGCCTCAGCTGACAGCAGTTAAACCCAGGTAAACCCATTCAAGTTGGTGACGGCATTAGCCAAGTTGACTGTACAGTTGAATCCTTGAGGTTACAGTTTTGTGTGGTGTGACAGTGTGTTTCAGAATCCAAAATGTGCAATAAATGTATTATAAATTATCAAAAGGCAGCATTTGGATTTTTCCTAGTCCACATATATGTTTGGGAGTTTTGTAGCTGATTTAAGTGGATTCTGTATGCTGTGCTTTGTGGACCTGATAGTGGAGTTCACTTTAACGTGGAAATAATCCTGACAAGCTGCTTTTAGGAGATGTTTAAAATGTATTAATGAACATGGTAGACGTTTCAGAAGAAGTTTTGTACAGATTGAGAAGGGACAGCAGCTGCTGCTCCTCATTTTGAATGGCAGAGGGAATCATTGTGACCTGCTAGTCAGCCACCCTGTACAGACAGGCCTCATAATTTTATCAGTAGCTTCTCCTTAAAGCTACTGCTTATACTTTGGGTTTCTGCATTTGGAAAGAAGGTTTTTGGAGGGGGGGAAACGGCAGTTAGCAGCGTGTGTTACTTGAGAGTGCTCAGTGACTCTGTTACAGGTAAAATGCAAATGAGAAAGCCTTTGGACTCATCTGACAGTGCTTATTTGCTGGAAGCTGTCACCTTTTGTAGCAGTTTTCTTCTTAAGAAATGGCAGGAAAAATATTTGTAGAATTAGGGTATAGTTATTACACCCAAATAACAACCTAATTTTTGTTTTTCTGAGGCAGCTGAGAGTAGAAGATTGTTTTAAGGAAAAAGGCTGTGAGACTTAATTGGACAGTATTGAACAGCATTAAACAATTTAATGCTGTGCATATTGCAACACAGTCTTCTTCTGCTTGTAGTTTGTATAGAGTGGGTTTTGCAGACCAGAATTTCTGAGATGTGATGTTAGAGAAAAACCCAGTTCTTCTTGGTACACTCTGTACTCATTTTTTCATTACTTTGTATACAGCATTTCAAGAGGAAAGTAAAATAAACACACCAGAAATACTTGATACAGAAGTTAATAAATGAATCCAAACAAGAGCTAGGAATAATATTGACTTAATTGGTTCTTCTAATGGAGCAGATAGAACCTGTAGATAACGTGTAGCTTTTCCAGGTAGAGGCTCAAGACACAGTCCTCCCACTAAATCAAAATGCAGCAGAAGCCCTTGCATGTGATTCTTGGTGGAATCTGGGTAGCAGTATGCCCCCCGGGATGTCTTGCAGAGCTTTGTTCGCTCCGAGGGAGGGGATGTGGCAGCAACTGAATGATTGTAGAAGATGGAATTTTATAGTTTATGTGCAGTGGAGTGGAAGAGAGGGGGGGGTCCCTATAAGGCAGACTGTGTGGGAGTGCTTCATGTGTATGGTATCTGGTTGTTTCAAACACAAGATTAAAATAAACAGATGCTGGTGTGGGGACCAGCATTCTCTCTCAGGGGAAATCCCTCCTCTTTATTCTCCCTCTTCCCTTCTCACTCCACCCCTGGCAATCTTGGGTTCTTTTCTACATTGTGGCTAAGAAGGGGAGATAAGAAGTGTCCCAACTTTACATACTAACAGGTGCTTAGAAAGCTCTTGGGTAAAAGAGATGTACTTTTGTATTATCTTGAGCTGAAAGTGGAAATGAATGTCATCTGTCACTTTTTGGGCAAGTACTCCAAGCACAAGGACATGTGCAGCCAAGCACTGCCAGAGTAATGTGGGTAGATGCCTGAGTGTGCAGAAGAGATGGGATTTCAGGCAGTCTTTGTCTTCAGGATTCCCTTTAGGCAGAAGTGGACTAATGGGACGCTAGGTGTTGTAAATCTTTCTTTTGTGTTAACCCTCCCTAAGCATAAGGTGCAGAGATGCCCCATCCGGGTGTCATGAGTCTGCGTGCACGTAGCCAGGATGATGTCTTTGGTTCCACAGTGTGGAGCTGTGCTGCTCTAGCCAGTAGGAAGGAAAAAACTGAGAAGGAAATAATTTGGAACTCAGTGCCTTATGGAGCTGGAGAAGTGGCTTTTCTTGTAAGACAACTCATTTGGATCCAATTCAGTACTAATGGTTATTCCTCACATTTCACATGCAAGTGGTGTCAAACAGACTTTGCTAGCCTATTAGGTTTCTGAGGCTTATATACGATGGTTTCACCTACATTATTTTACTTTCTTATCTTACTTTGCCTTCTATTAGTTTAGAGGAATCAAAAGGGAAGAAGGAAATGGGGTTGGTAAATTGCCATTGCTTTTCAGTTTCTCATAGGTGTAAAAAGTGAAGGCTGAAAACGTCTTTTGTACGGCATTATTACTGTATTATCAAGTATGAATTGTGGAAAGTGAACTTGCAAGAAGTAACTTCTTGTTCAAATTAAACGCTTTCTCTTATTTAACTGCTGTGGCTAGTGTATTTTTACTGTTTTATTTCCTTTAAAAGTATTAGCTTCCAGGAAGATTTCAGACAAAGTTAATATTAATGAATAATTCTAAAAGAAAAGTTTAATTATTAATAAAACCCCAGAAAGTCAGTAATGCACTGGAACAAAAACGGTAGCTTCCTGAAACAAGACTGTTGGAGTAAGGCTCTTCAATCAGTGATTTCTAGCAGTATCCAGGAAGATAATTTAGCAGAGTGTTATGTTCAACATCTGGCATTCTCATTATTAAAACCTCTGTTCTTTCTGTTTCCATGATTTCTTTAAAAAGTGCTTCTGTTTTAAGCAGAGAGAGATGTTCTTGACTGGAGATGAGACAAAAATTATTACATTTCTGTGTGAGTCCACGTGTTCTGATACATTTTTTTTAATTACTATGTTGTTATTTTTAGCTAAGTTCATCTTTGCACTTTCCTTATTTAAACTTCTTTTTTGCGTTACTCTAATTTTATCTAGATTTTCTTGTAGCATATTCCTCCTTAAGTGTTCAGACCCAAATTGAAGGGAAGAAAGTTTAATGTTTTCAAGCTTTTTGCATTCACCAAGATCAGTTTGGCTCAGCTCTTCCAACTGTTAAGGGATTATTTTTGCTTATTAACGTAAAAAGCCAAAAGATCTAGCTAAGATTAAAGTCCTAGTATATTAAACAATTGCACTGACGGCATTTTTTTCCCCTGAAAACAGTGCAAAAATGTCAGGAGAGATGAAAGGAGTTTTTTTGGACGTGTGTGGATACATTTAACTTTTTTTAAATAAAGTTTGGGAGCAGCAGAATAATCTCAGAATTGTGAAGTTAAGACAAATTCTCTACAGTGCTGGAGTTTCTGCTGACCCGTCAGCCCCTTGGGCTTCTGCTCCCAGAGAGCTGCTGGGACAGTGGAGGGCGGCGTGTCTCAGCCTCCACACACGGTGACATACGGTGTGTGGGACATAATCAAAATACATGAGAAGCGACTGAAATTTCCAACACCTGTCTTCTGTTGTATGTCCTTGTAATTTCAGTTATGGTATTTTTGTCAATGATGATTTTTTGAAGAAAATATTCATGTGGATTAAATCAGACATTTATGAAAGAAAACTGGGGGAGGGGGGGACACCAACCAAAAAACCAACAGGTTTTGCTATTGGCTACCATAATAAATATGCTAGTTTCTGTCCTCATGCAAGTGGATTACAAGAAGGTTTGAAACAAGAACCTTCCGTTAGCTCTCAGCACGGCTCTGTCTTGACTGAGTTAATGGGGTAGTGGGAGAAGTAACAAAAACAATTTGTTGGTGTTTTTGCCAAAAGCACGGCTATTTTTAAAGTAGCATTGGAATGTGCATTGGATTTCCTCGAATCTCCTCCTATTTGAGTAGAGGCACCCGATTAGATCTGTGGTCTTATACAGGATAGTCAAATATATGGATCTGACATGTCATCTTAAAGGCTGGACTGGGTGAGTGTTTTTTCTTTTGTATTAGGACTGTGTTTTATGTCTGATATTGCAGAAATACCATTGTGCAATCTATGTTAATTCATTTATAAGGAAAATAATTAATTTTTCACCCTTACAAGTTGAATGGTTTGTGGCTAGGTTCAATAATAAAATGTTAGAACTGAACAAAAATATGAATAGCCGTGAGTGTTCCTTGCCGTATAGTTCACTGCACCTTTCTTAAGGCCATATATTTTTCAGAGCACTCTTTTTCTCAACTTCTGCTTAGCAGAGATGTGTGTCGAGGAGATGGATTGAGTCAGGCTCTGAAACATTGGAATCTGTGGTGCTTGAGAGCACTGGAGTACCTGTCGGACAACTGATAGTGGTACACATCTCCGAACAGTGCTTGTTAGAGGCCTGGCCAGCAGCAGAGGTATCTGCTGGTCTTCAACGTGAAAACCTTTTTTTGTGTACGTGGATGTGGCTAGACATATCGCTGTTACAGGCATGTGGAAACTAGTATTTGTTTTCAGGCATCTTGGACTTTGTATGCAACACAGAGCAGATTTAAATCATATTCTGTCATAACTCACAGGAATGCAGAACCAGATTTCTTGTAATGTTAGCTTACTCACATTCCTTATATATATATATATATGTGTGTGTGTGTGTGTATGTCTTGGTTATGTTGTTCTCCTTCGAGTACAGATTAAACTACACTAGTCTTTGCTGTAAGTGAAGAGGAGCCTGAAAGCCTTTTGCCAGCCATCTGCTTGGCTGTAGCTCCGTTAGCCACGAGGGCGGCTAAGTCTGGGAGCGGGTGTAAAGTTGTGGCTTGGTTGTGCCTGGCAGCCAGGAGTGCTGCCCGAGCTGGTGTGACAGCTGTGCCACATCTGGGGAGGGAGCCCTGCCTTGGTGCAGCGCCTGGGCTGCTGGCTGGTCCCGCAGGTGGTGGAGGTGTCCCCAGGCTTGTCCCGTCTTTACCTGGAGCCTTTGCAAATAGCGTCACGTGCGTTAGGAGCAAATAATGTCACTCACGGGGGCTTTAGTGCTAACGGTGGGGCTGAGTTTGTTAACGTGAACGAAACTTTACAGCGTAACTATAGTGCTTCAGGTTCACTGCAAACAGGTTTAGATGGAAAGATCTCTCTGGGGAATTCCAGTTTGAACAGTGATGGGTTCTTTGCTTTTGGTTTTTTTTCATATTGCTGGTAATGTTCAATGATGAGTAGTTAGCAGTTGATAATTTTAAAAAGAAAAAAAATTGTTCATTTAAATTCCTCCTTTTATTTTAAATTGTACTTACTTAAAATTATTGCAAATCAATGTCATGCCCTGTTTCCATTTTAATAAATCTAATTTTAATAAAGATAATATTAAACATTACAAGGTTTTTTCTGACATCTTAAAGAACTCTTGGAGATCACTTGGTACACTGCTGGAATTAGT
>NW_020799101.1:42126892-42200866 GCF_003259725.1 Athene cunicularia | reverse complement strand
CCCCCCGCGGCCCGACCGGCCCCGGCCCCGCGGAAGGGGCGCACACAGCCCCCGGCCGCGCTGCGCTCCCCGCCTTTTGTAAGGCCCGAGGGAGAATAGCGGGGTGGTCGCACGCCACACGTACCTCCACCGTGCGTAGTCACACTTGCAACGGCAAGTGTGGTGTTTAACCATTGGTGTAATTGCGAAGCTTCTGACCTCTCTGGTTTGTTACCCTTTTAGAAAGTGAGGGTAGGATGGAGCCGTTCTCTGCTGAAACGGGAACTTCCTCAGCATCTTCCAAGAAACAGAAAGTTTTATAATAACTGAATTGACAACTAAATGGTTTGTTAGCCATCTTGGTGGTTTGGCCACTGGAAAAGTGAAGTGGAAGAGATGCTCCTTATTTATTTTGTCTGGGGGTTTTTTGTACTGTCCATTTTTTTTTTATTTTATTTCTGTGTGAGATAAGTTTGTGAGGTTTTGTTTTGGGATGTTTTGTTTTGCTTTATACCAGTTTCAGCTCATTTTAAAAAATAAAAAATTTTGTGCAAGTTTGGTTTTTTGTGGGTTGGTTTGTTTTTGGTTTTGGTTTGGTTTTTTTTGGTTTTTTTTTTTTTTTTTGTGTGTGTGAGGGATTTAATGTGAAATACCTATTTATGTGCATTAAGTAGGTCATTTCTTGGAAGACCAGTTCTTGAGGATGTCAGGGTTCCTGCTATGAAAACAATTTCCATGTTCTGTTAAAGTAATTTTAAGTCTGATCGTGCAAACACACTTGATGAGTGCAAATTCTTCCAGATGCACGGAACAGCCAGTACTTTGAACAGCATGAGCTTATCTTTAGTGCTTGTTTTGCACTGACAGATTGTTAGTGCTTAGCTTTCTTAAAGGACCATTCCGACCCTAATTGATTGAAAATTCATGCAGAAACATTTGTGGAAGAAAGGTTTTGAGAACATGTTTTTCCTGTGTGCACATGCAAAGTATAATTGAGTAAATTTAGAAAAAAACTTCAAAAGCGGCAAACAATAGGCAGAAGTGTTTGGTACTGTAATTGGGTTTTGAACAAGATACAGCAGCAAAAGTATTTAGCTGTCTTAAAACAATACTTAGTGTTGTTAAGACTTTGCATAACTGAAAACATGAATGTTGGTTTGATACCTCTGAAAAATGTCAAAGTCCAAAAGAAGGAAGCATTTTACAGATGCAACCACTTAAATGTTTGGGCATATAAAAGCTTGATTTTAACTATTTTTTGTTTTATAAATGTTAATGTCTTTTGGCTTTAATCTGTTTGTAAAAAGCCTGTTAGAAGCAGGCAAGCTATCTGCTTTTCATTCACTTCATCCTATTCTGTTCAGTAAACTTTGATTTATTTCATGTGTGTTTATTGGATCTGCTTCTTATTTACTTCATTTTTTCTGCATCTTCAAGACTGATAATCCTGTTTCCGTTCTAAAATTATCATTTACCAGCTGCTAAAAATCATGCTGCTTTAGTTTCTTGTGCAGGTGATTTTCTGTATGTCAGTGCAGTCAAGATGGTGGAAAAGCTGTAAATTCAGTGATCCTTGGTAGTTCTCTAGTCTCATTTAATAATCCAGGAGAGATTATCTCTGTTTTCATTTCCCTGCTTAAGTGTGTCAATTTTGGCTGAAACTCTGTGTGTTAAAATGTATATATTGAAAATATGAACAGTGTTAGAAATTTTAACACAGGTTTCCCAATAGTATCTTGGGCCCTTGCAGAAAGTTCAGCAAAACTCAGCGTTAGAGCTTCTTTGCTGCTGGAGCTAGTCTATAGGAATTATTTGCAAATTCTTTAATATTAACCTCAAGTCAGTCAAAACAGTATTCAAAGTTAAAAATACTCATCTGGATCATATGTCAGAGCTGGTTTAAGGGGATTGCTTTATGAGGTAACCTCTTTGTTCTCCGTTGTGTTCTTAATCAGCCAAGCAAGATGCATATATACCCAGGGAGATCTGTGAATCATTTCAATGTGGAGAAGTTTGTAGGAAGTGGCAATATCTTTGATTCAAAGAAATTATGCCCAACCAGGAACACAAGCCTTTTATAGTTGCAAAATGGAAAAAGCACATGTTAAGCTACGAACATGCTGAGAACAGTTGCCCAGAGTTTTAATTGAAAACTGTCGGTCGGAGAGGAAGAGGTGGGTGGTATTTGTGAAGCAGAGTGAATGTCAGCAAGGGCAGAGGTGCTGCATTGTATTGCCTGTGTTAGCATCAGGATACACATCTGTAAGTGATTGCTGCTGTCAGCAGCAAGTTGAGGATGAGTGTGGTTGCTGTTTTTAATGATGGACAGATTAAATTATATTATCAAACAGCAGTATATGCATACAAGTAATGGGGCAGTAAAAGAGGAGTCTGGGGAGTTGAGAAAGAGATGTTCTATCTAGGGAGTCAGCCCAGGGTTTCCAATTTCAGCTGTGTAAAAAGTCATCTAAACTGTCTGGAATTGTGAAGACAGGGCACATGCTGAGCACCACTTATTCAGCCATCCATCTCTCTCTGTTGACTACACATGGAGGCAAAGGATGATTTATTTTTTAATTATAGTATTAGAAGAGGTGAATATCACCCTAGGTACGCAGTGTAGATGGTTTTTCTGAAAATATCTGCACTGTGGTCAGCTAAGGTACTGGAAGACTGCAAATACATTCCCTGATACTTCTAAAAAAAGACACACAAAAAAATTACTCTTCATTTAGTGTTGATGATAACTGGAGTATGAGGATTCCAAGAGGACAGGATTAATACACATGGATATGTACCCTGAACACTTTCTTGGTTTCAGACACTTGAGTTTCACTGTTTTTGATAGTCAGAAAGAGCATCAGAAACATCTTGTTAATAAAGGTTTTTGTCGCTGAATTTCCTTAAATTTGGTATTTGTACATGTTTTGGGTTGTTTTTTTTGTTTTGTTTTGGTTTTTTTATTAAGAAAGAATTCCTTGTAGAGGTCAGTAATCAGTTATGCTGTTGTGGTTGCATGAAGTGGATAGTTGAATGACCCCATAGAATAGCAGATGCTGTGCAGTTGGTGAAAACAACTTTCTTTCATGCTGTATAGCTGCAGAGTGGAAGTTCGTGCTTTGAAATGTCTGAGGTATGTGACTGTCAATAGGGTCCGTGAGAGGAATCCACTGGCCTGGTTATTTGTACTAGTCTTTTGATACTTACACCGAATTATGATTAGAGTAACTTTAACCATGTGACATCAAGCAGCTTCTTCATTGCTACACTACCATCCTTTGCAACTTACAGCTCCTTCCTGCTGCTATTTCCAGTTCATTCTGTTTTTCTCATTAAACTGTTATAATTCTAGTAAGCGTTAGCACTTTGCAAATTCTCTTTTTCATTATGCTGTTCCTTGTCTTCTGCTTTATATACGAAACACAGGTAACAGTTATATGATGTGACTGCACAGCCCCAGCTGTACAGCCCAAGTTTAAGCAGTGTAGTCCAAGTTTAAAGCTAATTATGCCCAGCTGTGTCCTTAGTCACACTTTTCCATCCTAATTCGTCACTTCCAGTTAATTCTCACTAACTGACCAGTCATGAGGTATTTTAATTTTTATTACAGCTGTGTAATTTCAGCCCTCAGCTCTTCGCCCCTCAGTCCAGTCATTCTGCAGGAGCTCCTTGCGAATCCCCAGAGCACTCTGCCTGAGGTGCTGATACCACCACCACAGCATGTCTGCCCAGCTCTGCTCACTGTTACATGGGGCAAGGGGACACGGCAGAGCAGGCAGCTTTTGTTCAGCCTTGGCCTGTCACGCCACGTGCCAGTCGTGCTCCTGTCAGCAATCGTGAGAGCCCTCGCAGCATCGGGCTGGGGGGTTCGCAGGGGACACGGCTTGGAATGGGAAGGCTTGAGGTGAAAGAGGAACAAAGAGGAGTGCTGAGGAGTGGCTGATGGGATGTGGTAACCTGGCTGTCTGAGTGCCACTGCCAGCACCCCCTAGCACATTCTCTAAATCCACCGTCCCCAGGTCCTAGCTTGTAAGTTAAATAGGGGGAGAGGCTCTGGCACCAGCACCAGGTACGAGGGGTGGTGGCTCTCAGCTGGCAGCGCCGGGTGCTCCTGGGTGCTGAGGTGGCACTTGCAAGCCAGGCTGATGAGTCCTTGTGTAAATAGTACTGGGTAGCGGTGCTGCAAAGGGGAATGATTTATGAAGAGTGAGTGTCTGCAGTTTTTAATAAAGTATTTAAAGATATCTGCACAGACCCAGATTTTAAGGCTCTCTGTTCCAATTTTAAATGTTACAGTCCCTCTAATTTTGGATTATTTTGACTAGGCACAGCTGTTAAGCCTTTCTCTCCTCTTCTGCCTCTCCTCTTCCCAAAGAACATAAGCCTCTAAAAGTCCACAGTTATCTGTCTTACTGTGAGCCTTGCTGGCTATCACATATTTAATGAAGGCTATTAACTACCTGGTGATTAAGTTGAAAGAAAGAGAGTAACTTGAAATAGGACAGTGACTAAAAAGAAAGACAATACTTAGTTTGTATCAGAAGATTTAAACTTCACACATTTTCAAAATAATGTGCCTTAAAATACACTTTTAGTAAGAAATTCTTTAAATTGATTTGTTTGGAGAACTACATCTTTGTATGTCACATGTGAAAAGCTTACAAAAAGCTTTTATAGGTGTTTTCTTCAGAAGGCGTTTTACTCATGTTGCCTAAACTGTCTTCCCTGACAGTTACCTGCCTTCCCAGCACTTGTGAGTTCAGTGCCTTTGAGAAGTAAGCTCAACTCCCCTTTTTCACAACTGACCAGTTAAGTTACTGAGAATACACATTAAATGTTTTTGCAATTTTGTTAGTGTTACTAAAATATCTCACTAGTTTCACTTCTTCAGGTAGGATAGAAAGTAATTTTTCTACATCTGAGTGTCTTTTGCAAAATGTCATAGAAGACTAGGTCAGGGATAAACAAAACAAGCCATATCGCAGAATATAACTGATAGTATTAAACAAGACATACAAAACAGTGGGATGATAGGTTTGCCAGTTTATAATGAGTTAAGTAAATTAATAAAATAATTTTTGGGAACTCTTTTTGCTTCTAATGTCTGATGGTAATTTTTCAGTAGTCTAGTTTTAATGAAAACATTTACTCATGTAAATGAGAGTTTCAGTTTGTTTGTGTTGACATTATTTATTTTTGTAGAGAAAAATCTCTCCTTTCTTTATCGTCTACTTTCAGAAATCCTTTGGAATGTGCTGAGGAAATGTCATCCTTCCTTTGACATTCATGTTTTGTTTGGGTTTTTTCTTTCATTTTAGTTTCTATGAAGTAGTGTAAACTCTAGCTTAATTTGATCTGGCATCCCCGCAGTTGAACATTTGTAAGTATCTTGTATTGTGGCCCATCTGGGTTGTCATAGAAACCGGAGACCTCCATCCTCCTCCTTGTTGTTGGAAATGGAATGCAAACAGGGCATCAAAGTGACGTTTTCCTAGTACAAGTGAGAGCCCTGTGAAGAGCCAAACAGAAAGGTTTCTTATTGGTTTTATGCTCTCGTGGCCTGTTGTAACAGTTGTTATAGTACACCCTGTTTTCTCTTGAATATCTAACAGCTGGGTAATAGAAAAAATGTGAGCATCATGAAAAAGCCGAGCTTGTGTGGTTAATCTTGTCCACAGCTTTTTCCTATCTTTTCTTGATGTATTTGTCTTGGATTGGTCTGTTAACTAGTAAGGAGGTGCGGAACATGTTACTGTAAATCATTTGTGCTGCAAGGGGCTGAAAGAACCAATTATGTAGCACGTACATGTGGCTTAACGTTTCTCTGCACTGATCCTCCGTCCTCTTACAAGAAAAAACAGCCAAATAATTCTGGCAAACGTGTTGAAAGTTTTCACTTGCAAAACAGTGGAAATGCCAAGTGATCATTCTTCAAAACTGTATGGATTTAACAGATATAATTGCAAAATCATACCCAGTTTCCCTTCCCCCACGTACGCTCCAGCTGTGTACTCAGCAGTTCTGCTGGCATGCTGGTGAATGGTCGTATCTCCTCCCCAGGACAAAGAGCCTTTGAAATCGCCGCTGAATGCTAACCAACGCAGCCAATTGTACATGATTGTGGATTTCCAAAATAGGTTGAGAAATTATTTTCTAAATAGTGAGTTGCTCATCAACCGAGAGACAGGCTCCGTCAGCACAAAGGGGGCACAGGAACAGTTTGATTTTATGTGTGGGAGAAAAATCTTAGTACAGTCTGTTCATGCTGAGCATGCTGTTGCTGGCCTAAAAGCAGCTGCCTCTATAGCCTCCGCTGCTGGTGCGGTTTCTCGAGCAATGTGGGTCACTGGGCAGGCTTCTCATCTCCTTTAAATTGATTAAGGAAATCAGTTTCTGCCCCTGTGCAAAAGATGGATCCTCCAGTTCGGAGAGCAACGCATTGTGAGAATCTGTGCTGAAAGCGTTAAAGGCTTAGAGCAAAAACTCCTCTTTCCTTATTGCTCTGGTAAACTGGAAGAGGAAGACGAGGAATGTGGAGGCAGAATGCTACAATCCTGCATTATTTGTCTAGCTCATAATAAATACATTCGAAATGCAGAGCAGGAAAAGGCCACGGAATTATCAGTACTATTTGCATAGTACTACTATGTGTTAAATATTTCAAAAGATTTTTGCAGACTAGGTTTTTGGCCTGCAGAGCATACAAGCTAATTGTGCAACCTTACCAGCAGGGAAACAAAAGAGGAAAAACAATTAAGAATGTGGGTCTGTGGGGTTAAATCGAGCGTGGTTTACTGGTCAGTTTTTTGCATATGTGTATATGAAGTATGGACTTTCTTTCTTCAGTGAGCTAGTTATTTCTAATACCTTGAAAAAAAAAATCTCAGAGTATGCCCTGCACTCCTTGTGTCACCTTGGCCATCCCTCTGGGCATAGGCCTGACGTGTCAGTGAGACGGGACTTTAAAAGGGGCTTGCGTGACCAGAAGTGTGCCCTTTTTTCCAAGTGAATCTGATAAAACATAATGCTTGCAAACCTTGCCTGCCAGTGAGAAAGGACTAATTTTTGCTTGTCAGACTTCACTACTTTTCTCTTCAGCTTTACATTGTCTGTGAGTGTCCTTTGCTTGTGTAAACCTGTTTCTTCTTACTCCTTTCTATGTTTCCTGATACTTTTTTTTTTTAGCTTGTTTTTTGTCGTCTTCTGTGCTTCCTCACAATCAGTGACAGCTCGACTGTCTTCCTATGCAAAACGACAAACATGTTTTGGATTAAGTGGGGTTTTGTACAAACATATGATTCTCCAAACAATTACCATGAAAAACCTACTCTGCTCATAATGAATACAGCTATACAGTGCGAAGTCAAGTATTTCTGTTTGCACATTAAAATCTATACATTGGGGTTTTTTTAAAAATCTCTGCAACACCTATCACATGGACATTTTTTTTACAAGTGCTTAATATTTTCTCAGCCTTTGGTCATGGTGGTTCTTTTTACGAAAGTAAAGTTGGATCACTAGTTACTATATACTAGTTGCATGTATTTACGGGTATAGGGCTCTGCGTGTAGTACAGATCTTTTAAAAGCCTCACTCCTTTGCTTACATCCTGTCCCAACTCCAGATGAAATACAATAGAGGATAGTTTATCAAAACAGACAAATAAATATGCCCTATTTGCTTGAATATATGCCCAGTTGTATTTGTTAAAAAACAGAAAGAAACTCTGAAGCTTTTTTCCCCAAAAGCCCCCCTACATTTCAGCATCAGTTTGGTTTATTTGGAGGTAATATGAGGGATAATATTATCTCAGCTGCTTCTTTCCTCTAATGGCTCCCCTACCTCAGAGTCCACAGAACCTGCTCCCTAATGCTGAAGCTCCCCTTCTGCTTCTCATTTTGTGGAGGTTGTCTGAGAAAGAGGGTTATATGAGGGCTTAATTTTATGGACTGGAATTTATAAGGGTATGCATTATGTGTATGAAACTTTAATTAGACTCTGGTTGCAAAGATGGTGCAGCTTTAAGGTAGTTCACTAGGTTAACAATGGAGCCTGAGATCCCAGTACGAATAAAGTTACCAGACCTGAGGACACAAAGCAAGATGGCTTGCTTTAACAGCCTGTGTTTCAGTTGCTAGGTTTCTGTAATCTTTCAGCCTTTCTCAACAGCACAACATGTGTTTCCTTTAAAAAAAAAAAAAATCCATCAGTGTGAAACCATGGGGAGGAAAACTACTGTTTTGTGATTTACAGCTCTTAGAGACAAGTGTGATAGGTGTCTTTAGAGATACCGGAGAGAGATCCACTGATGCTGGTTTTAGAAGTCCACGCATTCTGAGCTAATGCTTCCAAACATAATCACAGATGAATTATCATGCAAGAAATGCTGAGTAAGGGCCAATGAAATAATACTTCAAGTTTCACTAAGAGTGTCTGATATGTCTCAATGCAGGTTTAGCTGGTCAGACCGGTTTATAGCATGAAATGTGTTCATCTGGCAGTATATTGCGTGTTTTCTGCAATAATTAACAAGTCAAGCGTATGGTCTGAAAAATGAACTTGCACTTTGTTACGTGGTGAAAATATACTGTAGTTTATATTTAATCATTTTTTTTTAAAAAAAAAGGTTAATTTGTCTTTTGAATCTAATATGGGCCTGCAGAGGCAAAGAAGAAATCTTGGTCTTCCCTAAAAACTCACATTATATATGTTTAATATTGTATACAGAGGAATTATGAGAGAGATTACTTTCTATTTCTTACCTCTCTTTGTCAGCGAATTACAGAAATGCATCAAAGGCTTCTTCAGGGTTCATTTTACATTTGTAGCGTTTACAGTTTGTCTTCAAAAGTTTTAACACAATGCTAATAACAAAAATACACCCACACGCACCCACACCCCAAAAAGAGTCTTAGCCAGTTGCACTAGGGGTCTTTTACCACCAATTAAAATGGGGCTCCCACATTTGTATTTGTGATATCGTCTCTCAGTTTCCAAGGATTCTTACAACAGTATAAAAAGCCTCAGCAATTCTGTCCCAGGGGCACTTCACCAGACTGCATATTTCTGTATGTGCTAGGTTAAAAGTTCTGTTCACCCACCTCATGGTTCCAAAACCCTCAGGAGATCTTCTTTATTGATATAATAAAAAAGGAAAGTACTTGCATTATTTTTGACAGATCTTTTGTAAAAGGAGAATGATGAGCCAATGTAGAGCAAAATATTTCCTTCTGAAATACTTTCTAAGAGGTGTTCTGGAAAGAAACAACATTACTGAAAAGTTCTGAAGATGTGCATTTCTCAGGTGATTAGTTAAAAAAAAAAAAAAAAGGTCCCATCAGCTGCGGTGTTGCACTCTTCAGAGATAACTTGGCCAACTTGTCATGAGACGGTACTCCAAACGGTGTTAGCAGCAATGGCTGAGGGCTCAGGGAAGGGGAAGCACCTCTGCAATGCTTTATTCTGAAAGCAGTTTGAACACTTGATGCTTACAGCCAGGAATTTTGGAGCTTTCAGTCATGATTCTAGTACACACTCAAAAAAAGATGAGAAAGCAAGTTATAGAGGCATTAAGTATGATTCATGTGTACATAAATTCAAAATTCTTTTTTTCCAGAAGTAAGAGCTAAGTTTGGCAAAAAATGTGGTTCTGCTTTCTCTAACAATGCTATCCTGGCTGTCCTGGCAAATTTTAATCCCGGCTCAAACAAGATTTCATTGTGTTACAGCATTGAAGCACTATAGATACATTTTTACAAAATGAGATATGGGTGCTTTAGAAATTTTATTCATGTCCTAATCCATGTTTATTTCAAATTTATTAGTTTTGAGAGTGAACATCATCTTTAGTAGAGAAATTCTATCTGACAAAATTAATCCTGCGTCTTAAATTCGTATCAAATTCACCCCAACAACAGCATTCATTGTTCATCTGAGAAACTATTATTACTTGTGCAACAAGTTACTTGTTTGCACTTGGAGCAATCCTATTTTAGAGGGAAGAACTAACTGTCCTCTGACTCTTCAGCTTTCCTGAGGCAACCTCAGCAGCTTGACATTTCGTGTCCGATCACCGTGTTTGATCTCATCCTTGAGTTCTGAATTTGTCATATATTACAGGCTTAGATGGCACAAGTTAAAGTCTGAATTGGCATATTTAGATTAAATTTAGTAAAATTCAGGAAAGAAGGTTCAACATCTATTAGAACATTACTTAGACATAGAAAGTGGGTCTTATTTCACAGGTCTTTAATGATGACTCTGAAAACCAAGTCTCTTCAGGGTACTTTAGGTGGGTTCAGTAGCAGTGTTTACCTTTCTGTTATAAGAGAAGGGCCACCTCTGTTTCCTTTGTACTGGAGGGGACAACATTCACCAGAACTCTGAAATAAAATCCCTGTACAGTTCTGAACAGGGACGGTGCAGGATGCATAGCTTGACTTGTAGCACAAACAGATTTTGTTTCAGACACTTCAAAGTTCCCCAGACTTAGAAAACAGCAGATCATTTCAAAATATTAGCTGAATGTTGGGAAACTTACCTTAGAAGAGAAGTGAGTTACATTTATTTATGGAGATGCATGCAGATGCGAGTATCACAATACGTTAAACAACAGGAAAGGGATGGGAAAGGATAATGGAGGTAATAGCAAAAAGAATATCACCATCACTCACTTATATAGGCCGGTTCCGTGTGCAACTTTATGTTGTGAAGTCATTTGAAACACTTAAAAATTCCAACAGATAGTATAAAACGTAATTTGAAAGTGCAGATTTTGTAGTGTTTCATTTATTTTTTAAATAATTTGGATTCTGTTCCAGATTATTTACAATCCTTCCTTCCAAATTTGTTTCCCTTTTATCTGTGTAAGCATGTGCCGACACTGTTACTCAGTATACACAAATGCTAATCTACCTTCATGCACACAGAAAATAGCTTTCCTGGCACAGAGTTTAAAACTCCCATAGAATACATTATTAATCGAAGAAGTGTCTCTTTTTAGAAAAGCCTATCATTTATGTGGTCACCATTGAGAAGGTTATAGATAAATATAATGCTGTTTGTTAACAGTGTGGTCTTCGGAACATACAACAAACAACCCCAGATACTGAAAATGTATTTTAAAAAGATTTAAATTTCGAAAGTAATTTTCCTTCTCTGTACTCTGGTTGCATACACTAACATGATCTAATTATAATGTAACGACAACTTCTTTTCTATTGCTCTGCATGCTTTAATGCTCTAAATGCATTTCTCTTGGCAGGTCTCTGCAGTGAGGTGAAAGCATGGTAACTATTCAGTTCCCTACAGTGAATAATTCCCTGGTTCTGCATTTGGCTTTCAAATGCTAGATCATGTATCTGTGAAGTTCAAGGAGTAGAGTTGTAAGGGAAGTGGGTAGGGTGAGGCTGGTGTCCATCTGTGTATAATTTAACTGAATACGACTGCGGCTCAGTAACAGAGCTTCAGCCCAGCTTCTGCTAACTCTGCAGTGCTGAAGTGTTCCTTTAGTTACACGTGCTGGTCTTGCAGACTCTGCTGAGCCTTATCAAACACAGCCAGTTGGTGCTGCTGGTATGAAAGCACAGGGGAGCTCTCATGTGGAAGGTTAATGGAGTGTAATTAGAAAGAAGAATGAACTGCTCAGCCACTCTATCTCACTCTACCTGCACTGAGAGTGACAAGTGCTCTGATCTTTTATAAACCCTAGAGCAGAGGTTTAACAGTCTAAAATTATGACAGTATAACTGTCAAACAAGCAAGCACACTGTGAAGAAGTAGTATGAACTTATGGATAGGAATGTTTACATTCCCTTATGTGGTCTCTGTTAGTACTTTTTTTCATGCTGGATATTGTCCATATTGATATAACAGGTGCATCAAATGCATTTGCCTGTGAGGTGTCCATCAAAGTGAGAAAGATCTTTCTGTTCCATGCATGGTTTCTTCATGTCTCTGTATCACGTAACTGTTACCTTGCAGGATGAAGTGATGGCACCATCCTAAGGCATTTTGATAGCAAGGAATTAAGCTTTCATAGAGAAGAGTTTTGGCAGGAGCAAGAACAGCTACTGGGGTTTATATTCCAGGAACTAACCGAAATTTGAGATTACATACGTAATTTGAGATTAGATGCTAATGCCTGATCCTGTTAATTAAGATAGGTACTGTGTACATCTGTTAAAAACTATCACGCTCATTAAATGTTTTTTGCGTTCATCTAGCACGCAGATTTATTTTTTTTCTTTTAAAACAATAGTGATAAACTTTAGTTGTGAAACCACATCTAAGAAGTAGAGGAAAGACACCACATGTCAAATCCAGAAAGGACATGGGGATTAACTCATTTATATTTCTGCATTTTAGAGGCCATTACATTCTACCCTGGTACTCCTGTGTAACGTCTTCTGACTTCAGGGAGATTAGGAGAATTTGGTTACAGGGTACTAAGTTTTTGTCTTTCCACATCCAGGAAACAGGTGGTGGATTGGACTGCCAGTTATTCTGAAGGCCCTTGCAGTGTCAGCAGGTTGATTAGGGGAAGTTTGCCCAGCTAATCCTAGCAGGCAGTCCACTTCCTGCATTGCAGTGGAATAGAAAAAAAAACCCATCCCAGCAAGTCTGACCTGGGGAAATTTTTTTTCATTCCAAGTCTGAAATTAGTAAGAATCTAAATATGTAAAGAAGGCATACAATAAAAGGCATCAAAGGAAGAAGATAAGCTTGCTTTGCTTAGCTGCTTTTCTCCAGCTGTGGCCAACATCTTGTGTTTCAGAGGAAGGTGAAAAAACAACCTTGAGTGTATTTGGTTGTTTGTGCCTCTGGATATGTTCATATTCTGAAGAGTAAGGCTGTCTTTATGCAGAATTTCAGTGATGGAGAAGCATGCTGGGAACAGTGCTGGCACTTGCACTGTCCCTGGTAAAGGACAAGAATGAGCAGAAGCTTCCCAGATCCGAGATCCCTCCCCCCCTCACATGTACTATCCGATCTTCTCCAAAAGTTAGATTAAGCATTTCCTTTAGAAAGCTGTATAACCTTGTGCTAAAGATGTCAAACAATGGTAGGCTAATCATTACCACTCATATTAGGCTGTTACAGCATTTAACTATTTCTGCATCTTACTTCAAGCTTGAATTTGTCTGTCTTCAACTTAGCCACAGGATTGTAATTTTATGTTTCTCAGAGAAACTAAAAACCCTCCAATTGTCAGATTTCTTTTCTATGTTGTCCTGGTTTCAGCTAATTTTTTTTTCCTTCCTTCTTAGTAGCTAGAATAGTGCCATGTTTTGAATTCAGTATGGGATTTGATATGAGAAGAATGTTGTTAATGTACTGATGCTATTAGCTGTTGCTGAGAAATCAAGGACTTTTGAACTTCCCATAGCCTGCTAGGGCACAGGTACGCAAGAAGCTGGGAGGGAGCAAAGCCAAAACAACAGACCCAAATTGGCCCATGGAATATTATTCCATATTGTCTAACGTCATGCTCTGTATATAGATAAGGGTTGATCAGGAAGCTCGCTCTGGCTTCCAGGATTGTGGTTTCAGGATTCTCCCTTCTCTGGGATCACTAGCTGGGAAGGGCTGGCCATCAGTCACCAAGTGGTGAGCCAATCACATTGTGCTTGTTTGTATTTTCTATTATTTTCTATTGTTACTATTATTATCATCATTATTCTTTTGTTTCAATTATTAAATGGTTTATATCTCAACCTACGAGTCTCCTTACCCTTACCCCTCCAACTCTCTCCCCTATTCCCAGGGGTGGGGGAGAGTGAGTGAGTGCGTGGTGTTTGGCTGCCAGTCAGGTTTAAACCATGACACATGTATAAATATCTATATTCAGTGAGAAGTCCCCTCTCAATAAACTGGAGATGCTGAGCCCTGGTAAGCCTCACATTACGCAGTGTTGTTTGTTGGGTCCTTGATTATGTTTGTGGTTTTCCTTTGAACTATGTCCAGTAGCTCTGCATTCCGTATGGAAAAAGTAGCTTTCTACTCTTTTGGCAAAATTCCTGTTCTTGAATGTTTTTAGGAGGGCTGGAAGTTCCCCAAATCTTCAGTTGTTGAGTAGTTTAGCCTTATTCAGTGAGGTGGTTTTTGCACTGAGATAAATAAACACAGGGACAAAGTCCCCCTCCCCGTGTCATTTAAGTAGAGAGGCTAAGGAAGAACCATTGCTTTGTTTTTCAGAGTCACTGTTGACTGTCACCTTGATACAGTTGAAGACCAGCAATTTGGGTCTTCTGCAGTGATTTAATTTGATGTCTTCTCTGTGAAAGAGGCCTTTTTCTTTGTTTTGATTGTGCTTGGTTAACTGAAGAGAATACTACAGCAGGTATATTTAGCTGGACAGAATGTCTGGTTTTGATATACTGCTCAAGTGACTAGGAAGAAGAGAAAATCTGTCATTTGAGTGAGGGGAAACTGACTTTTTGCTCTGACAACTCATTCTGCCTGTGAAGTGGAGGTCAACAGTGAATTGCAATGTGATGTTGTTAGTGATGGGTTTTAATTGAGTTGGCGCTAAACAGTATTTGGTTGACGACATAGGGGAAAAGCCTGTCTGCTGCTGTTAGTTTGTGATGTTTGTAGAACAACTGTGGAAATGGAATATTAGATGCTGTTAACAACATCAGAGTAGTCAACAGGTGGTTGTACAATATAGTTTGAGCATGCAGATCTTGCTGTTCACAGAAGAACCAAGTTTTCTGTCTGTGGTGAAATAAAACTAGTCATTTTGCTTGATACTTCTGATCATGCATGAAGCGTATGAGCATGAACTGTGTGTGTTTCCTTTCATGAAGAGGAGAGGAGGTGTGATTCAGTCGTGAGAACAGCTGTAGGATGCACAAGCTGAAGCTGATTCATTTTTAGCCAAGGGACTGTGTTACTGTGCAGTAGTACGCTGTAAAATTACTTGATGACTATCCTTTCCACTTGGGTTATTCAAAAATATGAGGAGTTACCAGATTAGAAAGTAGACTTCTATTTAGGTTGATCGTTTCTAAAACGTGAAATAAGTTTACTGATTTAAATTGCTCTGCTGTGCTTTCTTAATTCAGAAAAATTCATTTTAAAGGATGTCACATTATGAGGTAAATCAGAGGTAGGAGAAGAGAAGCAGCAGGATTTCCCTGCCAGAACTATTTAGCTTAGGCAACTGGCTACCGTGTATAGATGCAAATGGTTTTCCCGTGGGGGTGGTTGTTCCTGTGTGTTCTCCTGCATAGGAATAATAATCCACAGTATTTTTTGTGTTGAGATTTTATATCCCAAGCTTCGGTCCGTGACAGATTTTACAAGACCACATTATAGACTTCTGGAAAACTAGATTCAGTCAGAGATCATAAAAACATACTTTACGTTGAAGTACAAAAGAACCCTTGTTTCATTTCTGCACAATATAGGTGGCTTTTTTTTACCTAAGGAGATTTTTTTTCCCTGAAACAGACAAATGGGGGTAGAACAATACAGAGACGGGCAAGATAAAATTAAAATGAACACCTTTTCCGTGGTAGTCAGCAGTTTAATTTTTTCATTTCTTTAGCCTTTGCATGTTGTGGTGATTCCTACATCCTTTTACCAGTTTGTATTTGTACTCAGAAGTGTTTCTGGGAAGCAGAAAAACCTAAACCAAACCAAACCTTGACAAACTTAAAAAAATTTAATTTCATTCCTTTCATTCCATTTCTCCTTAATTACATTCAAAAGTACTGCACTTAGCTGTTTTTCCTGTTCTGTTTTGCCTGCTGTCATACACTTAATTCTCCATTCATTAATTGCTTCATTGTTTAATTATTGTAGCTGTTCTTGCAAGTTTCTTTCTGTTAATGTAAGCGCTAGGGTAAGAAGGTAGATACTAAATTTATTTAATATATAAATTGCAGGAAAATGTTGTATGTGTGCTGCTCCTACTTGTTCAGTCTCTGTTTCCTACTTTGTGCAAGAGTAAAAATTCTAAAATGAGAAGACAGTGATGCATAAGGCATTTCACGGTACAACATTCCCTTCCAAAAATTAATTGGTCTTGTGGTGCTGCAAATGGTAAAAGACAAGGTACTGAAAATAAAGCAATCAAGAAGTCACATAAAGCAGAATGGCACAGCAGCTATTTTTGGTCATTTTCATTTATAAGTCTAGCTATATTTTAAAATAAAATAAAAAAATTATAAGCATTCTCCCCCGTTAAGAATGAAGGAAGGAACATTATTTTCAGAACTTACATAATTCACTTCTGAATGATTTCAAGCAACTTCAAGTAGTGTTTCTTTATCATAAAGGAAAAATCTCATACTCTTTTTCGAAGTACATATGCTCACGTGTGAATTGTGTATTTGTTTCCAAATCACACCTGTAGTAATTATTTTATACAGTCTAAAATATAATGAGGTGTAATAAGTTTACCAGCATTTTTAATGACAAAAATACTTTTTGCATCATGCCAATGTTATGTAACAATGTGTATCTGACCAAATGTCGAAGTGGAATTTTGCGGAATGAAAATTTATTTAAATTCCATTATACACAAGGTACCCTATGCCGTATTTGGTAATTGTATTAAAGATATTAAGACTGCAGATCAAACTCATGAATTCGGGGCGTACCAAAATTAACTGTATAGTCTTGGTCCATCTCTAGTGCTCATCAGTATCATACGTGTATTGCTCAGTTTATCCCATAGGACCATCATGGCAGAGGGAGGAGAAGCATTCAGTTCCCCTAACATGCTCTGCAACCCCTTTTAGACATGCAGAAGAACAACTTGTCGCTTTGTGCAGCTTTTAGCCATGTTTTTTGTGGGCTGAATGCCACATGTGTTCTTTGGGACAGTTACTGGCGTGTTGGCAATGCAGCCATGACTGGGTATGGTTAAGATATCTGTGTATTTAACAAAAGCTAAAAAACATAATTAGGTTTTTAAACTATGCAAAGAAATAGTGCACATTTCAGTAATCATGCCCAGTGAGGCATTCAGGTATGAGGTGGAGGTGGTCTTCCAGTCCCACTGCTACGTCCCCTTTCAGCACACAAGCACCCCTGTCCTGAGAGTCTTTTCTGACTGAATAATATAGGTGCCAGTTTGATCACCTTTAAGAAGTAGGAAATTGTACCACATGTTTTTCTTGGAATAAACTTCTTTCTAATTTAGTTGGCTTAGATTTTTTTGGTGATAAAAAGATCTGGGTATGGGTGAAGCACAGCCAGAAGTGCAAAATTTCATTAAAATACAGGATAACCACAAAAATAGCTAAAAATATTTCTATAGTCCTTTGATCATTCTTTCAGTGGAATTTATTTCAAGTTGTTTTGTACAACAGTTTTTCTTCCTCACTGGTGTAGATTCTGCGTCATCAATTTCTATAATTGGATTTCACTATTTTAAATTTTAGATACTATCTGCAAGCAGTAGATGAGTGTACAATTATTCTCCTTGCTTGTAATCTTTCCACTCCCAAATTCCACTCCCAAAATGCATCCATCCTGTTTGCAGGTTAAAGACTAACCATGCCAGGACTCCAAAATCTTTTAGCTTCTTTCTGTCATGGAAGTTTTGATATCTTTCTGTTCTGCTGAAAAGCAGAGGTATTTCACTTCTCTGGGAGTAGCAGCAGAGGTGGGGGCTGGCAAGGAGGGGGGAGGGAGGCTAGAAAGGAAGATCACAGAGAAGTGAAATTCCCTCCATCCTCCCCACTCCCAAGTTGGAGCTTATTTGGAATCAGTAATTTCTCTTACACTTGCAGCGTTTGGCAGCTTTTATATGCCAGAGAACATTTCCTGGGCATTGGAGGAACAGGTAGCAAGAAGATCCATAGTAGCTGACTGCCTGGAATTGGTGGAGCAGGAAAACGGGTCACTTAACAGGCACTTGAGCAATTCAAGCCACATCAGCTTTAGTTTTGTCATATAAATGGTATGCTTTGCAAGACTGTGTAGTACTTTTACTTTTCTCTCTTATTTCTAGAGGATTATTATATTTTAATTTTACAGATTTTTGAAGTTTAAAACCAGACCACCCTTCAGATATGTATGCTTTTCTGAATATGTTTCCCGGATGAAGAAAAAAATGTGACCAAATATAACAAGGGATCTAGTATTTTAAAAATTGCTGTACTCTGAGAACTACTTTATTAATGATAGATTGATTAAATGGAAATAATGCTTAGCTAATAATGTTATACTTAAACCTTACTAAGCTTTAAGTTTGTTCCAAGGACTTTCCTTATCTTATAGCAACATATTCATGATAGTTTTTTATGTGCACACAGAGAAGACACCTTTTGGCACAGATATATGGCCAACAAGATGTAGAGGCAGATTTTCTGCTTAATCAAACCAAAATAATTTTCTAATTCGGTGTTAGGATCTGGCCTGTGGCATGAATGAGAAAATAGTATTGCTAAATGTCACAATATTGATTACAATTATTACCTTTAAGAAAGGGTCATTAAGATGTCTAGGGCTCTGTGAACTCAGTGGCATGAACGGTTCTTGATGAGATCAGTGATAAAGATGTCAAGACAGCAAGAGCTATGAGATTATGTAGTATGCTTACAGGGCACCGACAAATGGATTTTGAAGTAGTCTGGTAGTAACCATTGCAGGGGGCTAGCAGTTACTTTTTGGGTAGAATACAGTTTGGAAGAAAGAATATTATTATTAATTTCTTTCATGTTGCACATGTAAAGAGAAGATTGGCATCCAGTTTTGAGGAAAATTCAGTAAACTTGAAAGACATGCTTTTCGTACATTCGTAGTGTTGCAGGAAAAGAAACTATTTTAGGAAAACGGGGAGAGTTAGAGGTTTCTGACATGCAGGAAACTACTGTGTTTATGATGGTGTGTTTATGTTTGAGTTAAGCTCAATTTAAAACTTTGAAGTTGTTGGAATTAAATATTCTTAAATAAGCATGGGAAAGAAAAATGGCAATTATTACATTTAAAGAATTAGGAATACATCCTAGGAGTTCTGTGGTACTTTTAAGATAACCTCAGTCTCACTGGCACTAAACCTCTAAGGCACGTAGCTAGGACTTTATGCCAACCTTGGCAATTTTCAGTCATACAGATTGTACTTTCTGCAGCACAAGCCACCTTCAAAACTGAATGAGAACAGTCAAATAACTGAAGAACAATTTTAAAATACAGTTTTAATGAAGTATCAAGTCTGACAGTAGACAAGGGTTTCTTTCATGCTGCCCTCCTGTTTAATCCCATACAAAACGAGGCTATGCTAATGATGCTGCAGACACATGCCAGGGCTCTTGTACGGCTGCAGTGTGGTGGTTCCAGTGGGATGCTGTGGAGGAGCCCAGCGGTGTCAGACCAGCGGCGTGGGCAGAGGAGGACGCAGCAGAGGGTAGTGCTGGAAATGGGAGTAGATCTGCTCGTAGCTCCTGTGTAGGTGCAACCCCGAGAGCCTCATCTGGTTCTGCTAGCTAAGCTAAGTAACTTCGGAGTATGTTGTTCAGAGTCTCCCTCTTGGTGACTACTAACAAACAGACAATCCCAACAGTCTTGCAGATAGTAAAGTGATATCTGTAGTTTCAGTGTGATGTTTGTACTGACAGTTGGTAGAAGCAGCTTAATAAACTGCGCAAGCAATTGACGTGCACTGAAAACTTCAGTTTTACTCTCTGAATCTTAAAAGCATTAGATGTTTCTTCCAATTTAATATCTGCATAATGGATATGGATGGCAGGATATGCTGCTGCCAGGCAGCTCTCAGCAGCCTCTAACAGGCAAGCGTAGACTTCCAGAGCAACAGCGTTTTTCCACTCACGTTATCCATCTTGTGCCAAATATGCTGAGCCTCAGTTTTTGCACAAGGCACTAATAAAAGTTGTGCTTTGGCCCTGTTTTTCCCCAGCTCCGCACGCCGTGGTTCGGGTCCGGGGGTGGAACAGGCAGCATGTGAATGCGATGTGACTCACCTCACTCCTGCTCCCCTGCTCCCGTCCTCTCTGTCTCTTGCTCTGCCGTAGCGCTAGGGCAGAGGAGCCCTCTGGTCTCTCTCTCTCTCTCCTCTCCCTTTTCAAAATATTTTTTTTTAAATCCTTTCCCTAATGTTCCTCCCTTTGTAAAGAACAAGATGGAAACGAATTTTCGGGCCATTGCTGCTGATTTCCTCCAGTTAGGGAATCAGTAGAAGAGCACCATTATCACTGAATTTCATAAAGGCAGCTGTGGAAGACAAAAACTCCCTTCCTGTTCATGCCGGGTACAGTAATTTTTTAGCCTCCTGTGCAGCGTATATGCAGTCCTTTTTTTTGGCAGGTATTCCATGGGCATGTCGCATTATTTCCTCTACTACTTTGTTCCATTCTCCTCTCCTCCCCCTCGGGTTACTCTCTGGAAATGTTTTTTCAACTCTTCTATCTGCTTGCTGACATGGCACTTTGCTTTGCATGTTAACGTGGTTGATCTTTTCAGAAAGCTGTTTTAAATGATTGTTCAGTTATTACATGTAGGAATGAGCTGATAGACACAGGCCATTTAAAACTATGTAAAATATCTGAATTAGAAAAATGCCTTCTACACTCCTATTATTTTCTCCTTGTTGTAAAAGAGAACAAACAATTTACAGCTTTCAGGTTTTGACAGCTTTTAGCACTTTTCTGAATGCAGTGTAAAATAGTTCCTGCACACGTCCATTACCAGCTCCCTGAGTTTTCCATGAGGTCGGGCCTGTTTCTCTTGTTGTTGAAGCTGAGTGTTCCTGCCCAGCCAGGGCTGTGGCTTTTGTAGAAGCCAGGCAGTCCTCCTTCTGTACACCTCTGAGTCGCTGAATTCAGTCTTTTGCAAAAAGGTCAATCATGTGAGCTCACACATTTCAACCTCATGAAACAGGGGTGGGTTTTTTTGTTGCTTGCATGTTTTATTTGGCTTTTTAAAGTTCCAGTTCTCAAATCTGCCAGTTTGGTACCCTGTGCCTTTTGTTACCTTCTTCTGAGCTATCTTCTTCTGGTACACATTCAGTGAGCGAGGAACCCTGCGGTTTTAACTCGTCATAAGGAAGATACTCGGAATCAAAATTCTACAGTATGTCCACAGGAACAGATATTTTGTTAGCTCAGAATTTCATAATCCTCTGTGAAAGAAATTTGAGGAAAGTTTGAGTTGGTTGTAAATTTTGTAAACTGTAAATTGTTTTGAGTTGGTTGTAAATTTTTTTTTTTAGTGTGTTCTTTTTTTTCTCCATCTCTCTGTTTTGTACTGTGACTAATGCATCAAAACAAAAATCAAAACATTTGATATTGTCAGAATGTTTTTTTTTCTTTTCCTTTCTGTGTAAGTAAAACTGCTTGGGGCAGCCCGCTGTCAGCACCTGGCTCTGGTAGAGGTTTCCTGACCATTTCTGTTTCCACTAGAGCTTTCTGAGTCAAGCCCCCACCACTCTGTTCACCTTATTGTCCTCTTCCAAAGCCAACCTTGTCGTGTAACTGTTTTGGAATATGTGTACACTCTTGATGGAGAGGGATTAAGTACATATCTAAATCTTTTTAAAGCTGTCCTAATCTGAGGTTGTTTGGGTTGTAGGAAAAAATGTACATTTTCTATCATGCCTGCACAAGATAAAAAAAGTCTTGTGGTGTTTTCACTCATGGCCACACTAAAGTATAATATTAACATAAATTGTGAGCCCTTATTACCCATGTGGCAACATGGTATCTTACCCTGCAGGTTACCTGGTCTGCTCTTAAATCTGTTGAGTTACTGTCTAAAGATCGACAATGGCTACCAGAAGAAACTTGTTTTTTAAATAATTTCAAACTTTCGTGGAAGCTGTAATGTAATAGGAAGCCTTTAAGCTGTGGGAAATAAATTTGTACCATTTCCTTTCAGCATAGATAGCCCTATCTTTCTTTCAGGTGACAATAATTTTGAACAGACTGACCACATACATCCATGCCCTTCCTGTTCCCCACTTTGCACTAAAACTGGCTGTCTCTCCACTCAGTTTTGAGTGAAGGATGTGAAGTCCTTTTTCATTACTGTTTAGGAATGGTGTATGTTTGAAGGAGTCAGAAGCTTTGGAATCTGGATGCTAACATGTCTCAAGTGAATATAGGTTGATGAGGTCTTGCAGTGGTTTGTAAATAGGCTGAATTTTGGTGGGTGGGCTTCTGCAGGGATGGCAAGGTCACCCTGGTGGGCAGCAGTTCTCCTCTGTGACCTATTTTGTCACTGTGCCTACTAGATAACACCAATATTTAAAACTCTGAAAAGAGAAATCCCACTAAGCTTCTGAGCAGTTCTTTATTTACATAAAATAAATGTAACTTTAGCTGTTATTATCTTCTCTAATATGCAGCTAAATAACTGCCATCATTTCTATTTATGTTTTTGTTTATCTGTTAGAAAAGAGTGGTGGAACAGCTTCGAAAGAATTTGATAGTGAAGCAGGAACAGCCTGACAGTAAGTTTCAAATACAGCCCTTGGCACAGTCAGAAAACAAACTACAGACACCACAGCCGCAACCACTACAACTACAGCAACATCACCATCAACAACAGCAGCAGTCTACTGCACCCTCTCCAAACGTGATTGGATCACAGGTAAAAAACTCTACAATAATTCTTGTCCTTGCTAAAATTGAATTTCACTAAAAAAAAATAAATCAAAGTGCAGAGAGAAAATTGCAAACTTTCAGTTATGCCTGTTAGTGTAGCAGTAGTTATTTCTCATTCTATGTATATTCATATATGGCTCTTGTGGAGTTTTTTGGCAACAACCTCCTAAGTCAAATTATGTAGTGTTTAAAAGTCAAATCATAACCTCACAAAAAAGAAGGGTGGCAGTATCACCTTTCTTAAAGTTTAGCAAATGAACCTGTCTTTTCCATAGGTATATAAATGATTGTTTGTCCATACCAAGTAGGTCTCAAGAAACAGTAAAGACTTTATACACACTGTATGATGTGTTTGATTACAATATTTTATTTTTAAAAGACTGACAGAGTGTCCACTGTATCTGTGAACAAAATGTAAGAAAAGAGTTGCCTCTTCTTTCTGTTTGGTTCTTTTTAAATAGATGTAACTCCTATCAGATAATACTTACCTGAGTTTGCAAGGATTCATCTGAAAGTGTTAATTGCAAAGTTTGAGTTCTAGAAAGTAGTGTCTTTATTGGGAAGGTACACTGAATTTCAGTACAGTATAGGATCAGAGACATAATCCCAGAACTCATCAGAGAAAGTGGTCTGCTTCTGCTGAGAGGAATTCCAAGTTTTTCCTATTCAAATATTTAACATCCCAAAAGTGTTCCAGTAAGACAGCTAGAAAGTGCAGGAAAGTGTTTTGAAAAAAGAAGTGTATGTGAGGTCTTTTTTCCTGTTGATGCAATCACAGCAGCTCATGTTTATCTGGATAGGCTGATGGCAGAATTCACTCATGGAGTTTCCTTTATGCACATTGCAGTGAATCACAACCGGAGCTTTGACCAGTTGTGATCTTGTTTTCCCTTTTCCTGGAAGTAGAGCAGGGAGAAATGATTGGGCTTTAGTTCTCTCATTAACTCAGCAAGTAGTTTTGGATGCACTCTAAAAGTGTATTTGTGAGGCTTAATTAATAATTGTATTTTTGAGAAAAGAGTATTGAAGAAGTGAAGCAAACTTACCTAAGGAAAAGACATTTCTGAGCAGCGACATCAATATCAAAGCTAAAACAGGACAAAGTAGTAAAAATTACTGTGCCCTAAATGCTTATAGGCAAACTATGGATCACACTTTGCTGTATCAGTGATCTCTGTTTTTCAGTCAGGAAACATGACTGCGAAAGCAGTTTCATGTATTTCTCCATATTCCACACTTTGCATTAACTTCCAGGTCATCTCCTGGCTTGTAAAAACTGAGGTTTTGTTCAAAGTTAAAGAGCCCTCTAGTGAAACAGTCAAAAAAGTGCTACACTGTTCTGACTGTACAGTTGTACTTGGAAAGTAATTGCAAACTGGAAGGTGGGTTGTCCTCTCGTTTGAAAAAATAAGCCATTTTTTATCCTTAACACTTTTCTGGTTTTATTTATGTTTGTATAATTCTGAAGTGACCTCACTTGATTCTGTACACATTTTGCATTTAAGGTTGTGCCTCTGACCTGTTTCAGCAAAGAAAAGTCAAATATTTTGTCACACTAGAAAGTTTTTTGGTGCCTACTTTTGTAAATAATAGGTTTTTCGAGGCTGTGTCAGTAAAGAGAATGCTTCCAATGGTTATTTTCAGAGTAATTCAATTTAGGAATCAAGGTGTATATGCTGCCTTAATAGTGACATTTAATATACTTACATAGTCCAGTAAGAAGGGCTTTTTAAGTTTTCACAAAGCACCCGGCCTGCTAAAAGGTCATATTATTGCAATGTTTTATGTGAAATAATGCAGACTTACTCTGAATGCCACTTCAGTTTGAATTCATGCATTGAAAACTTCTATTTTAGAATAACTGAGATAATTAATGCTCAGCGAAGTAGCAGGGATATTCAAGCTCTGTGATCTGCTGACTGAAACTATACTCCTCCTACTTAACAGACTTACTACAAGCCCTTGAAAGAGTCACAGTCTTCTTTAAAATATTTATGGATGAATGTAATGCTTGTGAAAATTATACCATGTTACATTTCATTGGAAGAGCTTGAATAATGTTACTGCATTGGGGGAATGGAGCCTCTTGCTTTGGAGAAGGTGCAGCAGAGGCCAATAAGCTCTTGAATCTCCATTAAAAAATTAAGGGAATTGTTCACGTTGCAACAAGGAAAAGTTAATTATGTCTGGATTTTGTATAAATATATAAAATTGAAGCATGAATTATCATTTGATTTGGCATGATACTGTGTTTGAATTTTTTTCATGCTTGTGTATAATTAGCAGGGGATATAAGTTAAGCATTATGCAATTAGAGGTGTGAAGGTAAACTGCATTTTTGTTTAAGGAAGTAATATTGGTGAAAATACTGAAGAATCCAACTGAAAATGTATTTTTATTATTTTATGGAAAAGAAGAGAAAGGTCTTGTGTGATTCAAATCAAGCAGTCTAGATCAGGCACGTTCAGAACATGTAAAAGATTGCCTGATGCCTGGTGCTCCATTTTTTCCTGTTGTAGAGCCTAGCGCTGACGTCAGGAGGGAATGGTGGTTATTTCATACTAAGAGCATTTGATCATGCCAGTAGCTGTTTTGAAGATGCAGTGCCATTGGTACAATAGATTTTCTACACCAAAGAGAAAAGAAATAAGCTCACTTGCCATTCTGTTGAGTGTCACTTGTCATAAGTTTTCTGTGCACATGGTGTTCTGGTTTTATATGGAGACACTCTTGCCTTGTTGCTTTCTGAATGAGATTCATAATTGTCTGTTTCCCTTAACATCTTAAAAGACAGTACATTTTAAAACAAAACTATGAAATTATAGTTGTTTTAACTTTGCAATTTGTGGGCACAGTGTATTCAGGCATTTCAGTTAAATGCTGGCATTAAGTGATTCAAAACCACTCTTTAAAACAGGCCAAGAGCAATCATGGCATCACATGTATGTTCCAAAACCAGCCCACTCCACAGAAGTTGAACTTAATTGCCTGCAGCTGGACAGACTAACAGCCAGCTCTTACAGGATAGCCCTACTGATACTCTTAGGAAAGAAAGTTAAGGGCTAAATAACTGTATTTGGGATACAGAAAATCACAAGCACAAACCAATTTATGAATGTTTTTTCCTTCTTCCTCTGATTAGGGGGATCTCTGTAAATAAAGTGTCCATTTGAAAATTTGAGTTTTAATTGGCGAGAAGCTAGTTTTCTGGTATGTTTCATAAACCTCCACATTATAGGTTTGGTATTAACAGTACATGTTTGGAAGTAATCTGAAACTAAAAGATCCAAAAATGTGTATACTTCTTGTCATTTTCTTGGGAATTTGTTTTGAATCAATCTGTAATGCTGCAGATGATTAAAATAGACCAAACAGGTGCCTCAAATGAGAATGCTTTCTAGCTATCCAGTTTTCAGAGACCTAAGATATGTGCTTGTCTGAACAGTAGGTAGACTCAGTGCTGCCTTTTTTTCCCTCTTACTGTGTATTGTTTCTGACTAACCAACCCACGTCCCGTCTGATGCGGAGTGTCTCTGTCTCTTACAGTGTATTTTCTGTTTCCTTTAGAAAACTGTAACTACAGCTTCTATGATCACCACTAAGACACTACCTCTCGTCTTAAAAGCAGCAACTGCGACCATGCCTGCCTCTGTTGTGGGTCAGAGACCTACCATCGCCATGGTTACCGCTGTCAACAGCAACCAGAAAGCAGTCCTCAGCACCGATGCCCAGAATGCACCAGTCAACCTCCAGACAACAAAAGTCACTGGGCCAGGAGCTGAGGCAGTCCAAATAGTGGCAAAAAACACAGTAACTTTGGTAAGTATTTCATGTGTTTGCCCTGCAGATGTGTGTGGGTTTGGTTTACAAGGAGGCTGTTTCGCACAGAAAGAATAGTAGGCACATGTCATGAGTTTTCGCTAGTTGACATTGTTGAAATGATAGTCTGAGAGAAAAGCATTTACTATCTCCATGGATTGTTATTACTGTTTTGCTTTACAGAATTAAATCTGTGCTATCATCACTTCTGTTTGTAACAGTTTCCCAGTGCTAGTAACCGTTAGTTACAGTTACAGAGTAACGGTTATTTTGACCCCGCCTGATCTGTGTGGCTGTGTTCTTACCAAAGAATTGCTACTCTCTGGTAAAGGAGATGTCATACTTTCTTACTTTGATCAAGTCTGGGTTTTCATCTTAGATTTTTTTGAGCCAATCTCGTTCCTTTCGTGCGATAAAGTCTCTAGTGCTAAACACATCACTTAACTCTGCCCATTACCACACCTTTGCTCACCACTTTTTCATACACATACACACAGATCCTGTTTCTTTAAACATGTATTTTGGAAAGTGCTTTGATTACATCACACAGTCTTTTCCAGAATAGTTAGCCACCTAAAAATAAAAGAAACAATGTTTTGGAATTGCATTATATAGGCTTCTTGGTCTGGAAACCATGTATGTGTAGTGTCATGATATTCTACTTCTGGAGTAAAGGCTAAGGCTTCACTAAACATAAATCCAATTTATCTTTATTAAAAAATACAGTTTAATAATGCAAGTGGAAGTAATTTTGCTTCCTAGTGAGGCATATGTTTGCAATCAGAATGGAGAAGACTATTTGAGGGGAGTTTTTTCTGCTGTTCTCTTTTCCCATGTCATCCCTTGCACCACTCTCATCTGTCCTTTGTGTCTGTGCTTCATTTCTTTGCTGAATAATTTACTTAAGTTTGGGGAGGTGAATCTGTTTTAATAATAGTCTGTGATTGATGTTTCTTTAGCAAATTTCATCAAAAATCTCTGAATATTTTCCCAAGCATTAATTAATCAGTAAAAGACCTTTTTGAAGTAAATTGCAATCTTATGTGGGTGGACAGAAGTACAGAAGGGTGGAAACTAACATGGACATTAATTTCAGATAATCTCACTGAGTAGTGAGGGTAGCTAGTAGTGGTATTCAGAGGTTAATCATGTGGCAGCTCCATCCAGCTGATTTCAGTTAGACAGGGAAGTACTTAGGTTGCCTTAAAATCAAATCTTAATTGTTTCAAATGAATGGCATACTTTTTAAAATTTCAAGTTGTGTGTTTAGAGCCCTCCTAGTGTAATTAATATTGCTAAAAGACTTGTAACTTCCAGATCTTCTTTTATTTGCATGAGATACTATTTCATTCTTCTGTATGAAAGGACATGGTTCATGTAGCTGGACATCAAAGTCTGTTATTATTTTCTGTCTGTTGTAAAGCCAATTTTTAACTATCAAAACAAGTAGGAGTTTTCATTATCTTCAAATGAAATAGTTTTAGATTGCAGATCACTGTAGTTAGTACAGTTGAACTAAAATGAAAGATACCTTCACTTTATGAAGCAAGTTGTGTAAGAACTGGAAAGTAAGATTAGCTCTGTCTTTAATACATTTCTAATGAGGAACCTGTTACTGTGAATAATTATTTACAGAGTGGAAAACCAGGGACATCAGGTCTGAATATATATTAAAGATGTTGATTTTGGTGAACAACTTCAAAGCTATTTTCCTCTTACTGAACACTCTTTATGTTCTTATAGCAGGTTCAGGCTACACCTCAACCCATAAAAGTTCCACAATTCATCCCGCCTCCCAGACTTACTCCTCGTCCAAATTTTCTTCCACAGGTGAGTGTACAGAGAACAAGCAATAGAAGGAACTTAATTGTAGCACAGATAGGAGATACATTCTATGAGGGTCATTTTTGCCAGTCTTTATTGGTGGCCTGGTGGAGACAATTAATCCTCAGCATGTTTGTGAATGATGCCTGAATTTGAGGGCAGTGCTGACATTCAGAGGGCCCTATTCAGGCTAGAGGAATGGGCCAGTAGGAATCTCTTGAGCTTCAGCATGGAAAAAAGCAAAGTCTTGCACCTGGAATGGACTAACCCCAGCCACACACACACACACACACACACACACACACACACCCGCCCCATCTGCATTGGTACAGCCTGGGGAGCATGACTGCTTAAAAGGTCTTGGTTGACAGTATCTAAACTAGTGGTGTGCCCTGGCAGCAAAGCAGCCTAGTAGCATACTGGGCTGTACCAACAGGACCACAGCCAGTAGATTAAGATAAAAGGTTATTCACCTTTCCTCAGCAAACATAAAATGGGATCTGATAAACAGCATGCAGTTTTGGAACCCCCTAGTTGATAAATTTGAATGAATCAAGTGGAGGAAGGCAACTAAGATAGCTAGGGGCAGGAATATATGAGCTACAAGGGGAAGTTGAGGGATCTGGGCTTGTTCAGTTTGGAGAAGAGATTTTTGGGGGCACTCACAGCAGCCTTATTTCCAATTTCAACAAAGAAGTTAACAAGAAGATGGAGACATAGGTACTTAGCAGGAGATCTATATACAATGATCATAAACTGGAACAGGGAAGATTTAGACTATGTATAAGGAAACAATTCTCTCTTTAAGGACAGTTAGGAGTGGAAGAGCCTTCCCAGAGATGTTGTGGGAGCTCCATCCTTGGAGTTTTACAAGAGCTATCTGGATAAAGCCCAGAGAAACCAGGTCTGCATTTAGTGTTAGCCCTGCTCTGAGCAGGAGGTAAAATTAGAGACCTCCTGAGCTGCCTCCCAACCTGCATGAGTCTGTGATTACGAAATTTGCATATGGTTATCATATATGATCCTATTTGAATCAAATGAAATGAACACATGGAACAGGTGTCAGCAAAATCAAATCATCAGCCAAGGCCTTAAATTGTTCTAATTGTCTGCTGCTCATGAACAAAAGGAAACTATGATGTTTCTAGATTATTCCCAAGTATTTCCGTATTGCAACAGAGGATTGCTTGTGTTATTGTATAAGTAAAACTTGTGGTTTACTTTTTTTTCATGGTTTGAGAAAGACACAGATTGCTTCTTCATTTAAAAAAACATCTTGAAGGAACTGTTTAATTTGTAGGAAATAGGTGGTGCTGTGAATAAAAGTCTGAGTCTTTTACAAAGGGCAAAAGGAAAGTATAGGCTGGTATCTGATTAAGATTTAGGGATTGCGAGATCTGTTGGAATGTAACCTAGTTTCCCATGGTAAAATGCATTATGGAGCATTAAATGTGGATGGGACAATAGGTATCAAATAAGGAAAAAGGCTTTCTTTTCAGAGTAATGTAATGTACTTCTGTACTCTGTAATGATGTAATAAGTGCAAACTTAACAATGGGCAAGAAACAAGCAAGTGTTGAAGAAACAAACAAGTGGTGGAGTATTGGAAGATGCTTGTGGCTCTCTTCTTTCTTGTGAAAGAAGAAGAGAGTAATGACTGCATTTACCCATAGCCTTTAGCACTTCCAGTGAGGGATTAATGTATAATCTTGACATTTTTTTTGCAGAGCAAGATTGGTTGTGCAGGTGTCTAAATAATAAATAGAGTTGGCAAAGGTAACAGGGATTTGCTGAAAAATTAAATTATTTCTTTCAGGGCACAATCAACTGTTCATTATTTCTTGGAGGCTCAGTATAAAGCCCTGAGACACACTTTTAACATGAGAGCCTTAGCTGTGTCTGTAAATATTACATGAAGGTTTTGGCTTGCAAAACCAGTATGTCGATTTAGATACAGGTAAGGCATTTAGCAATAAACATGCAATATAAGTGTCGTGCATCCAAATACCATTTCAGGGATAGTGACTGCATATGTAAATGTTATGAATGGGTTTTATGCAAGTAGGTTTGAAAATGTGGCTTTTCCTTCTCATGGCATACTTAGGACACTATGCTAAAAATGACAGTCTATAAAAAAATCAAGCAACCTTCTGCAGATTATTGAGGCTGAATTGAAAGACTTGGTAAAAAAGTTAATCCAAAATAGATACACAAATCTCTGTTGTTTTTTTTTTTTCTTTTTGTAGGTTCGACCTAAACCTGTTGCCCAAAATAACATTCCTATTGCCCCAGCACCTCCTCCTATGCTTGCAGCTCCTCAGCTTATTCAGAGGCCTGTGATGTTAACAACAAAATTCACACCCACCTCTTTACCCAACTCTCAGAATTCCATACATCCAGTTCGTGTAGTTAACGGGCAGACAGCAACCATAGCCAAAACGTTCCCTATGGCACAGCTCACCAGCATCGTGATAGCAGCACCGGGTACCAGGCTTGCTGGACCTCAGACTGTACAGATCAGCAAACCAAACATTGAAAAACAGGTACAGATAAGAAAGTGTCTACTAATGCAGCGTGCTGGGTTCATTGCTTTACTGTGCTGTTTTGGAGAGGATGACAACCATGCAGAAATTTTCATTGGGTACTGGAGATATTCGTGTACCAATAACAGTACAAATGATGAAATAACTTGCAACTCTTGGGGTAGAAGTTACCATTTTCTTTAATATGGGCCATCGGAATCTTTTTCTCATGCTTCAGTGTTTTTATGCTCCCCCTACTGTCTTAACTTCAGTAGTTTATAAGCAAGCTATACAGCAGGGCTGTACTAGTATCTTGGACTGAAATCCATGTTCATATCAAGCCTTCAAGAAACACTAGAAAAATATTTCCCATGTTTCTGTTTTTCAAAGGGTGGCTACATGAAGGGCAAAAATTAGGCAAAATTGTAGGGGTTTTTAATACCATAAATTTAGCCATTTCTTCCTTGATCTTGAAGTATTGTGATTGGAGGCAAAATAGTTTCACTCAGCTTCTGAAGACTGATAGTTCCCCATGACTAAATTGGATTGATTGAGTGGAAGGGAGACCCTCAGAAACAGAGAATTCTAGATGTTTAGCTTTAAAGTCTCTCTCCAGAAAAGACTTTTCTAAAATGAAACATAACTTTAGTCAGTGGGGATTGCAACTGAAAGTCCTTGCCATTTAGTTCACGTAAAGCAGTCTTCTGTTTCATTTTAACTCTTTCATGTATATGTTACTAATAGTATAATATTGTATACTGTATAATACATTATCTACAATATATATTTATGTAATTTATATAAATAATAGTAGTATATATTTCACTTCTAATTCTGTCATAGTCTAATGTGCCTTGAAGTTACCTTCTGCTTTTGAAGTCACCTATGAAGGCTGTGAAAATCATGTGCATGAAAGATATGCTCTTGCTCAATTCTGCTCATGAATTCTCATGAGTAGGTTCTTGTGTACCTCAAGGCTGTTCCACAAGTTACTCGGCAATGCGTGCTCTTTTTGTATGATTTGAAGTTGTACTTCTACAATATTATACTTTTGATGCCTATTCCTTTTGATGTCAGCAATATTCGTTTGCTCTTCAAATAATTACTGGCAATTCAACTGTTGAAAAAACATACAGAAGAATGGTGGTGGATTAATAATACATGAATTTTTCAGTATGTTTTCTCCGTATCATAAAGGAGAATAGTTTGTGTCTCTGTAGCCTACCTCACTCAGTTTGTAGCCTCAACAGCTGTGCCACGGGCTGAGGATTGTCATGCAGGGTTTGTGATACCACTGCAGAAGATTATGACTTCAGAAAAGAAAAAAGCTTCAGAAACATCTGAGATCATAGGATTCAGAGAAACAATTTTTGAGCCATTCGTAATTCTATGAAATATGAAGACTGAGGAGTGAGAAATACAAAATGCATGTGCCATGCAGAATGGTTTCTACCTGGAAGTCTTCCATGGGATGCTTTTTCTTCAAGTGTCTGTTAGTTTTCCCATACCATATAGTGATTTCTGTAATGGAGTTAACTCTTAAGATGGTTTTTATTGCTTGCATGGGTTAATGGAGTCGTGGTAAGGCTGTTTCATCCTTTGTTAAAGGAAACCACTTTATTTAATATTCCTCTCACCTCAAATTCCTCAATTAAGTCTTTGTTACCACACGCCAGCTTTAAACTGGTTTTCTCCTGTATCTGCAAAAGCATTTATTTTATCAAAGTAAAAAAGGTCTTATCACTGAATGAGTGAAACACTGTTTCATTTCAGACTATTAAACCACATGTGGAAGCAGAAGAGAAGCAAACAGAAAGTCGTACAGTTACTCCACCTGCTGCACCGAAGCCAAAACGAGAAGAAAATCCACAGGTATCAGAACACATACAGAACTTTCTTTTAAGAAAAAAAGGAAGCACTCTGTCCTTCAGAAAATATTTTTCCCCCTCTGTTCCTTCAAGACTCCTTAACTTTTAACATTCCATACATTCCTGTTGGACAGCAGTCATTGATAAGGCTACAGAATAAGAAACCTAAATAAATATAATGCATTGCATTTTTCAGTCCTGGAATGCATTTGAGCCTTTTGTAAGTTACAAGATCATAATTCCCCTCTGATATTTCCTTCAACCAGAAGGCTTAGATTACAGTGTTGATTTCCATTCCTTTGAGGTTTTAGACTTCTGGAGTTATTTTTAACACTGGAGAAACATCTTTATTTTGCTTTATAAAATATTTCTGCTCTAGTGAGCAGGATGGAAAGAGTCATGTATGTTCACATTCTGCCCAGGTTTTATTCCAGTTCAGGTCCAGTTGGTTTTGCAGGAAAAGAGTGGCCAGAATGGATATTTCTTAAAGCCTTTCTGCCATGGAGAGCTTTGGAACTGGTTACAGCTATATGCTCTGATACATTTGTTTTTGTAGATTAATTCAAACTGACTACTGCGTGATCATTAACTGTTGTCAGTACAAATTCTGATTTTTACACGTCTCTGCACTTCCTGCACTAACATCAGAATCCTTTAAGAAAGCCATAGCCCTTATTGAATGGCAAAAGTAAACCAGAGTTGCTCCTTGTAGTTCACAATATATGGAAAATGATCTTCAACTAGCAATATTTTGCTAGCAATTATACTGTGTTGCTATTTACTAAGAGCCAATCACATAGTCACTCCAGTGTCGGACTGTAAGTAAAGAAACTGCTTTCTTGTTCCCAGCTCTGCCAACTCGGTAATCATGAGCAACTGGCATTTCCCTGTATCTCAGTCTAGGTTCCCATCTACAAAATAGGACTATTGTCTATCCTCTGTAGAGCAGTTTGACATATATGAATGAAAAGTGATTGCTAGAAGCAAAGTATTACTAATAACAATTTTGTTGCTTAGTTACCTATCAACTGACTTTAAAGAGCCTAAGTGACATAGCTCATCCTAACTGTTGGACTTGTCATGATCTTATTTTTTTTCCCCTCACAGAAACTTGCCTTCATGGTGTCTCTGGGACTAGTTACTCATGACCATCTGGAAGGTAGGAAAAATATCTAAAATTGGTTCTTAGGCTCCCTGTTTCATGGCCATTCTGAATTGGAAGTATGGATCCAAAATATTTCTGTATTAAATGCAGTGTTTTCTTGCACGAAAGTACATTTGCAATGTCTGAACTCCTGATCTGACTCAGTTTGTTGTGCATACTTTTGTATTCCTCTTATTACACTGAAATAAGGCAGTTGCTTATGCAGCAGAGATCAGTGACTGGGAAGAAAGTGATGGTAGGAAAGAAATTTGTACCTCTGATGGTGGGAAAGAAATTTGTGACAATCCCATTGCTTTCTAGACAACCCCTGTATCTGCAAATTTACACCATAGACAGTTTTACTGTAACCCACATCTGGATTTTTCATGTGTTTCATGGGACTGTAATCTGTAGTGGATGAGTTAATAGATTACAATTGGGTTTATAATTTAAACTTCTTAATCCTATACAGTGAAACAGAGCCTATGTATTTCTGTACTGTATTTATTTTTAAGTATCCATAAGGCACCAGAGGCTTTTAGTTTTAGATCCCAGTTACACTGACCATGAGTTTAAAACGTCATCATTGTGACATAGTTGGCAAGGTGAAGGCAGTCATTTCATTCATTAATTGAGCACTGTGTGTGTATTCCTTGTTAGCTCTTAGTTTTCAAACGTTCAGAAATTAGCAGTATAACAAAGTTGCCTATACTCAGCATGATTGGTATTCTGTAGAAATCTTCACAGGTCTCTTCACATGCAAACTGAATTCTGAGGACTTTAAATAATTTCTGAGACCCATTGTTTTCTAACCTGAATGCTTTGTTTTTACAAGAAATCCAAAGTAAGCGACAAGAGAGGAAAAGAAGAACAACAGCAAATCCAGTTTACAGTGGAGCCGTTTTTGAGCCTGAGGTATTAATTTTTTTGCTGGGAAAAGCTGGTATTTTCATTCTGAGCTTGTGTGTCTTTCTGCCATGTGGCTACCTCCTAGGCTGTCTCAGTCCTAACTAGATGGGCAAGCTATCATTTATAATTCAAAAGGCCATTGCAATGATATGACCCGCAGATTTTTAAATAGTAATACATTGGGATGTTCTTCTAATATTTACATCTTTTTCTGCCTTCTCCGTGTAAAGCTGACATTAAATGGCAGTGTGTGTGTTAGTCTTACTATTAGGTCAGCTTGTGTATCAGCCTGAAGCAGTCCAGATGTCAGCAGTGTAAAAAAACTAACTCTTCTGAAGCTGTGCTTCAGAAAACAGAACAGCCAGTAATTTCACTTAGTATTACTGTGCTGTTCCTCAGCTATTGCATATAGTAGTTGGTAAAAATGTTAGCCAACAAAAATTGTTATGTTCTTCCCTGCAGCGCAAGAAGAGTGCAGTCACATACCTGAACAGCACAATGCATCCCGGAACACGTAAAAGAGGTGAGGTATACTTAGACCTGTCTCCCTGCTGTATGCCTCTTCCTCCATCTTGCATTTGCAAACCCTTGTTGATTTGAAGGGCAAAACAAAGGAGGCCTCTACAATACTTCATTTGTCCAGTAAACTTCCATGGCAGACAAAGATCATGGCTTCTAGGGATTAGCATAGCAAGTTGTATTGGGCAGCTCAGTGTTTCATTTCAGTTTCACTCTTCAAAAAAATAAGATACGATAGAGCAAAGTGAAAGGTGCAATGTTTGAACATCATTTAGTGGTGTAAAGCTGCTGTCAAGATCCTCTTGTTAATAACTAAATTGTATTTTTACTGTCAAGAAGAAGGTGGTTATGGAAAAAGTGTCTGTGCCTTGAATAGGAGAGGAAACTTAGTGTGACAAAAGCCTTGTTCCCCACTGAGTGTAGAGATGGGTCCTTTATAATAATTTATCTTGAGCAAGAAAGGCTATCGTGCTCATACTGAGCACTTTTCTGCAACCAGAGTGCCACTTGTTCTAAAATAAGAGATGATCTTTCATATAGGTATGCAGTATTATTCAAGAGAAATCCTTCTTTAGAACAGGTAAAATTTTAAGACTTAGATTATGGTGAAGCAGATGAGTCAGAGCAGCATAAGAGAGAACGTGATACAATTTTTTGTGCATGGCACCAACCACACATATATGACAATCTTTCCCTGATTTTTTATGATTTTCTGAAGTCCTAAAGACTTGTAATACCTTCTCTACTCCTGAGTTTGCTGCCTAAAAGAAGTAATGAATCAGATTAAAAAAAACGTCAGTTCTACCTAGCACTGACCAGTTCCATTATCTTTGGTTTTCGGCTGCAAGGTCAGAAATTTGAGATGTGCTCTCCTTGATATACCTCTTCAGTCCAGCAGGCAGTGTGGCAAAGCTGACACTTCTGCAGCTATGCTGTTTCTAAATAAAATACATCAGTCTCTACTGCCATCCTCTAATAACATTAAATGTATTTTTTTAAATTATATGATGTAGATTTTAGAGAGAGAGAGTTTTGCATTTACTCTGGGGATAAGTAAATGTTCCCTCTTCTGGTAATGATTTCTTAATTCTATTTTATAACTCATTGTGAACAATTACTGTATCAATGAAAACAATTGCATTCTTTTGTATTTGATAGTCTTTTAGCCTGTTTTTGCACACTGACTGCTTATTATACCTCCTTTTTTTTTCTCACACCCTGTTGTGAGCCTGTACCTTGCATCAGCACCAAATCAGTAGCACACATTTTCAATTGACAAAAGATTTGGAGGTATACATTTGTTTTGTGATTTAGTAAAGCAATATATTAGGTAAAAAGCTTATGCAAGCATGTGCCCTTGAGAGCTTTACTTTAATTCTAGATGGTGCTGAGCATGTCAGAAATTTCAGCCATGGACATCACTATCAGAAATCCATTTCCAAGGACATACTTAGTCCTGGAACATATCCAGACGTTAAATGCAAGGTTTAGCATGTTAATAGGTATAGGCTGATGATCTGTAAACCTAAGATCTGGGGAATTATTCCTAGATCCGAACTTCTTTATGTTTACATATCCATAAATTACCCTGGAGAAGAGAGTCAGAAATAATGGTTACATACTGGGTTTTTGCTGTCTTGCTTTACATAGATAATTTTATGAAAATTGTTATGAGCACATTTTGCACTTCTGCTAGTCTGAAGGAGCACATAGGAGTTGTGAATAATCAAACATACTTAACCAAGAAAGTCTAAGAAGGAATACAGAATTTGAGGGGGATTTATAGTGGAAAACCAGTGGTAGGTGACAACTGGTACTGCTGGTGTTTTGGGTCAGACAACAGAACCTGTTCTTAAGGTAGCCTAATTTTAAAAAATGTACCAGTAGGGTAGAAAGTGCTGATCCTGTAGGTGAGTGGGTTTAAAAAAAGGGGAAGAAAAGGAGGGGGTTGGTGAGTGTTGGCCTCTGATAAAGGACTTAACCTTTGTGTAGATTTATGCTGGCACTAGAAAGATAGGGAGGTGTGGGATAACAGTAGAAAGGATTTAATAGTAGTTATTGTAGCTTCTCTCTAGCTTTGATGCCAACATGTTTTTCCTAAAAACTGAATAGCCTAATTTCTAAGAGTGGCAAGTGTCCCCATACTGCTTTTGTGGGAGTGATTCTTTGACCCTCTACAGAGCTTATTTCTATTTCCTTCTGAAATACATCTTTTAAATGTTCTTTCCTTGCAAAATTCTGCTTAAAGATTTCTAAAAAATGTTTAAATCTTTGCTTCTGTCCTTCCACTTGTAACTTTTATATTAACTTCCTCTCTGTGCTACATCATTTCCTTTTTCACGCTAGCCAATGAGGACCACTGGCCAAAGGTATTTTTTTTTTTTTTTTTTTTTTTTTTTTTTTTTGTGTTCCCTGTTGTTAATATGTAGGTCGTCCACCTAAATACAACACGGTGCTGGGGTTCGGGGCTTTGACCCCCACGTCCCCTCTGTCCAGTTATCCTGATTCTTCCCCCGAAAATGAAAAGACAGAGACCACATTTACTTTTCCTGCAGCTGTTCAGCCTGTGTCGCTGCCTAGCCCCAGCTCCACAGACGTAAGTAACTCTTGGGGTGGGGGTTACTTTTAGAAAGATAAGCAGAAACAGCCACAAGGAAAATCATTGCAGATTTTGTTTCTTTAAGCTCACTCGTCATTTGTCCTGATTCAGTGCAGTGAAACAGTCCAGCGTTCTTTTAACACCCTTCTTTTTTCCCCCTGCACCTATGATCTTGTCCTGTGGAGATTTTATTTATAACTCCTTCAGTGGATTGAAACATTGGGAGGCACCAAGCATGCTACATGAGCTCATTTCCTTTGTGCGGTGTCTGAGATCTTGTCGAACTGAATTGAATCTGTCATCCATGAAAAAGGGGGAAGGGGAGAATGAAAAGTATTACTTACAGACCATAATAACCAAAAGTTGTGGTGTTTCGGTAGCGAGAGGAGGGAAACAGCCTGGGTCACGCAGAGCAGCCGGGAGCAGCGTTTGCAGCACTGGTTTGGCAGTTCTGGTGTTCTAGTTTAGCTAAACACATCACCTCTGTGCTCAGATTGCAGTATCTCTTTTGAGTGAAATCTTGTCGTGTTGTTCTCATTTATAAAGAAGCGAGTGTCCTTACTTTTAAGTTAATTCAAAGATAAGATTTGCTACTCAAAGCACAACCTTTTTTAAGTTGCTGAGAACTATCCAGTTATTTAATTGTTTCTATTTCTTGGAAAAACATGATTTAAAAATGACAGGTCATGCATAAACTTTAGAACATAAATAGTATGGGATGAATTGGACTGAGTCGCTGTTGAGGTGCAAAATGGCATAATGAAGAGACGGTACGCTACGATTTGTCTGAAAGTGTACTGTGACTGTTCAGTATGGGTGAAACAATTCATTGCACAAAAATTTTCAGGATTTGTAGTGTACTTCCAGTAAAGTGCTTGCATTTTAATGACTAGTGCTTACTGGGCATAGTTTAAAAATAACAAGGTGCTTGCTTATTTCTTCATACCAGTGCTGCAAACTCCTTCTGCAATGTGAGTCAGAGTGATCTCTTTTTTTTTTTTCTTTTTTAAACATATTATCACATATAATTGAGGCCCAACCATTTGAAATGGGCTTTAAGGTAGAGTCGGGCTGCTTTTATTTTCATCTATGCAGTTGCACCACTGTAAGTACATAGACTGAGAGACCAACTCACTGACCACATACAGTAGGGAATAGAAGCCAACTTTTTGCCTCTGAACTGTATTTGTTCTGCAGAGGTAACAGGAATAGAACTAGTGCAAGTGTGTCTGAGTCACTGAAATAAATAGATGCAATTCTGATACCCAGGGAATACGTATATGAAATTAAAAGGTTCTCTTTCAGATAGTCATTTTTGAGAGCAGAATAGCACTTGACTGTAAAAACGCTTTCCTGACAGTCAAATGAATGGCACTGTGGAACAGCCCCACAGGGAGGAGGTGGGGCAGCTCTCTCTGGGGACTTTTAAAAGTAAACAGCACAAACAACTAGCAGACGTGCTATAGAGCACATTTTTTTACATTGGCCCCAAGAGAAGGAGTGGATAATGTGGTGGGGGTCTTTTCTGTCTCTGATTTGTGTGTCTATACTGCCGAGTCTTTTCCCACTGTGTAAGAGCTCTCAAAACAGTATTATGAGTTGTTGCCCTGTTTTCTGCAGTGCCTTATGGCACTAAGCTAAATCAAGAATAGTGAATTTCAGTAGCATTCAAATCTAGTGCTGAATGCCCTGAATTTTCTGTATTTGGATAGTATCTAGGCCTAAGTTCTGGATTGCTTTAATACTCATTAACTAATGAAAGTAAAAGTATTTTAAAGGAGACAATGGAAGATTACACAGCACATAATTAACATTCTCTCTTACATGAGCATATTATAATACAGCGCAGTAGCACTTTTCCCCCTTTAGAATCATATATAAATCTCCTTTAACATGTTTCCAGACAAGTCATTTAGTTTATACATATGAAACAGCACTAACATTTTTGTGGGTTTAACTATTTGAAAGAATTTTTATCCTGAAGTCCCATTCAATGCATATTTGCTATCGATTGGTCTAAATTGGTAGACTTTTCAGAAATACTTGGTATTGCTGTCCAGATAAAATAAAATACATATGAAAGTAGAAATCATATTTCAAAGTGCTCATAAAAACTTTTAAAAATTAAAAATAGACTGTTAAACAAAATTTGAACCTTTGGAGACAACCAAATGTTGTAAGGGAAGTAAAGATGAGATCTGTACATCTGTCATTACATGTTATAATTCTTACTAATCAGAAAGAGAGGAATGATTTCCCATTGCCATCACGAGCTGGAAGGTAGTCTTCTGTTAATATATTCTCATAAAATTGCTGTATAAGCTTGTGCAGTCACATGCCTTTTTTGTGACTCGTTTTCCCCCATTTATACATTTTGCATGGTGCTTCCTTTTCCCATCTGAGTTTTGAGAACTTAGCAATACTTGTAAAAACCTTTAGCATCCTTGACTGGGAAAATGCTATATAATACTGGAAAAGTACTGTATATTTAAACACCGACAGTACAAGTTGTGCTGGAGGTAAAGAAAAAGAGGAAAATCAGGTCTTTGGCATTTAAGGAGCTTGCAGCTTAATTAGATGTAGAATGCAGTATACACTAGAATGCTCATGCCACAGTTTATGACCAATGCTGCCACTGAGAACTGTCCTGCCTGTCACCAGCAGTCTTTTCTTATCCCTTAAATGCCTCCTCTGTTGTTCTAGCACAGATATATCTGAGGCCACATTGTGATCTGCATAAGAGAATTGGCGTAGCTAAAAATTGTTAGCCAAGATCGTGCCCTAATCCAGTTAATTTTATAGACACACACATTCTTGTGCCAGCCTCATGCAGGGGACAGAAATAAGTGTCTGGACATAGAGAGAAGGCAGGATGACTTATTTTGGCAGTGAGGCCAGCCCATGTCATGTTGAAGAGGGTCTTCTCTGTTAGCAGATGACATGAATATAGAAAGGTCTCGCTATTATAGGTCAGAAAAAGTCTCTAGTTATAGCCTCCATCTTTTGGGGACTTAAAAATGAAAACACATGCCTAAATAAAAGGCTGTTTCAGAAATCTCAGTTAAAACAATTGAGCAGTTCCTCAGACAGATATAGAAGAAATATTTTTGCATTCGTTTGCTGAGAAGGTCTAATTCCTATAAGCTTTAGGATGGAAATCTGATATTTAGCACTCGAGTAAACTTTGTCTTTAGTCAGCCCATGAAAATTACAGATCAAGCCAAGCACTTAGCAGCAGGCACCATGGCCCAGAATGGCCTTCTTGCCTTTCTCCTGAATTGTCGTGACAGGGATAAATTTTGAAGGGAGGATGAAGAAGAAACTTGAGATGGGATTGGTGATAAGGATGGAGGGGCAGAAAGTAGGAATAGAACTTGGGAAAAGAAAGGAAGTAATGCTAAAGTCTACTCTTTTTTTTTCCCCCTTCTTTTTTCTATTTGGCAATTGGCTGTGAATCACTTGGTTATGTGTGATTCTCCCTCACCAAGCAGTAGTGGCATATTCACCTGGAAGATGGCAATTGCCTCTAAAGGTCAATTGCTCAGCAGTAAGAACAGTGTAAAAATCTTTGTTCTAGTGATGGTCGATGTCTGTGGTCACAAAATGCCTTTTTATTAGTGAACTTTTTATATGAAAATAGTGTTTCAATTGAGAGGAGCATTAGAGAACATTCAGATTGCAAAGTCAAGCCCACAAAAGTTCGGAAATGGAAAAATTATTCTTACTTCTTGCATCATACTTTATTCAACTTAATTCACTTGCCTCATACATTATGGTCATCTTTATTTATATGGTCATAAACTATTCTTGTTGCTGAATATTTAGTTTTCCCATGTTGTTCAAGTGAAACATACACATATGTATTGTTACATTACGTATTCAAACACACAAACTACAGATATTTTTGATTTGATACTCTATTATTCAGTTCTATTGCCTAAAGCCAGGCCCTGCTGCTCTAGACACTTTATAAAAATAAAGAAAACTGTTAGCTGTCCAAAAAGCTCTCATTTATTTTCCTAGTCTCTCGGTGTGGAGGAAGTAGAGCAAAAAGTGACATTAAATCACTTTTTATGGTCTCCATTCTGAAATTATTCTTCAGTCTCTTCAGCCCGTAGCATGTGTTAGAGCAGCCTCAGTGAGCTCTACTCTAGCCTAAGCTGGCTGCCTGCAGCCTTCACAGAGCTGGACCAGAAGTTGAGATTAATGGGGTGCATGTCACAATATCAAATCCAGCCCCCCTTTATGCATATATTTATTAACTGCCCATAAAACCTGGGGTGTTTCTTTGGAATCAAACAGTGGCTGGGATTTTTGTAAGGTCAGTTATTAATTCTGAGGAAATGCCCTGAATTTTACATAACCCAAAATAGGGCTGTGGATTCTGTGCATGTGTGTTGTCATCTCAACACATTCAGCCGCACTGCACACTGACCAGCTGTGTCACTTCAGGTTTCACAACATTCACTTGAATTTAGAAGGTTCTGGGTCGAAATTTCTAAATGTGAGAATTTTCCTCTTAAATTTTTCTTAGGTTGCAGAGGATTTTGTTTTAGCTTATATGACATCTCCTGCCTGCCTCCTTTTCCTTGTACGCATGAGGAAAATAAGTTCCTCTTATCAGATCACTTCATAAGAGGCATGAAATGTCACTCATTTAGTTCTTCATTTAACACTGAGGAACTCTGCTGTTAAAGGATGAAGTAATACCATAACCCAGTGTCGTAGTTTAACCCCAGACAGCAGCTAAGCACCACACAGCCACTTGTACACTCCTCCCCTCTCCCAGTGGGATGGGTAGGAGAATCCAAAAAAAAGTAAAACTCGGGGGATAAGACCAGTTTAATAACTAAAATAAAAATATAAATAGAGAATAAAATATAATAATAATCATTATATAATAATACTTGTAATAAAAAGGAATATAATGAGAGAAATAAACCCCAAGAGAAGACAAGTGATGCACAATGCAGTGGCTCACCACCCACTGACCGATGCCCGAGCAGTGATCTGCCCCTCTCAGCCAACCCCCACCCCAGTTTATACACTGAGCATGATGTTCTGCGGGATGGAATAGCCCTTTGGCTAGCTGGGGTCAGTTCTCCTGGCCGTGCTCCCTCCCAGCCTCTTGTGCACCTGCTTGCTGGCAGAGCAGGGAAAGCTGAGAAATCCTTAACTTAGGACAAGCCCTACTTAGCAACAACTAAACCATCAGTGTGTTATCAGCATTGTACCCACACCGAATCCAAAACACAGCTCTGTACCGGCTACTAGGAAGAAAATTAACTCTATCTTAGCCAAAACCAGGACACCCAGCTCTCAGTTATCCCTGGGAGTTACGGAACCAAAACATGGCACTGAGAATTCACTACAGATTCATCATTTACAAAACATGACATCAGTGCTAACCTTGGGAATTAAGAGAAGAATAGTCTTACCTTCAAAGAAAGGCCTCATCAGCAATAGAGCCGAGAAATAGAATCCTGAGCAAATTGCTTGTGTGTCATTCTTCTAATATATTTAATATTTTATCCACAGTAGAGATTAGTGTCATTTCTCTTGCCCAGCAACTTAATGTGTAAGTGCACGGCAAAATCTGCTATCACTCCAGATTGATAGAATTTAGCCACGTGCGTGAAAAGACCATATGGGTCAAAATGAAACCATGCACACGCAGTTTGATCATACAGGGGAGTGTACATGTGCAGTTTGACTGAACATACACATCTTAAGATCACAATCTTGCAGATCTGGTGTGTGTGTGTGTAACTTTAACTGAAGTCAGAAGTGTGTATTTCAGACTCCAGGTGGGGCCTGGGTTGCCAGGACAGCCCACAGGCAGTGGGAGGAGAGGGCTGGGGTGCCTTTCTCCTCTGTGGATGCTGAGCCATCTTTCTTTCATGCCTCTTTGTTCAAATATATGAAAAACGAAGAAAAACAAACAGAAACACCACCACCGCTCCAAGTATGAAATGGGAGTTACAAAAGGAGAGAGAGAGAAGAAAAAGTGACAAAAATCAGACCTACCTTTCTGGGAAGTTAATGGCTGTAGAAAAAAAATTCTCTCTGACAGTGATGCAATAGTAACTATACCTAGTTTTTTAAGAGACACTGCCAGTAATGTTTTCAGTTTTTTCTGTTTAAAACTCCTTAGTTAGAAAATCTCTCTTAGTATTCCTTCGTCTTGGCTCTCAGCTTATTTTAGTGATGAGACATAAACCACTCTCTGTAGAGAATGAGAAAAATTTGAGTCACGGCTTTTTTTCGTGCAACTTGAGCTAACCTAAGTAAAGTAAAAAGAACTGTCTTAGAACATAATTCATTCTGTTCTTTTTCATTTACAAGCACAACACCTTTTCCTTCCAGTTTCATTTTTAAAGGTGACCTAAATATTTGACAGTGTTCTTTCAAGTCCCTCAATTGGGGTTTCTGATGCTTTGTTACTGGCAAGAGACAGCCTCATCAGCATTCCTGAGGTGGAGTTGGGCTTAAATCCAGAAATGAGAAGGGTTAAGAAAGTGGGTAGCTCATCACTTTAGGCAAAAAAAAAAAAACAAAACAGGGTCAAGGGGGAACCTTAAAGAGGAAAGGCTACAGGGTAGCAGCTGTTAAGAGAAGCTATGGTAATAAGTGTTTGCTGTAACATTTTGCCTTGGGAGGGCAGGGGGAGTGTTTGGGAAGACAGATGTCAGTGTTTGTGATATCCTGCCTGGTTTTCCTGTTTCACGGCCTAAAAAGGGCTTGACCATTTGGAATCCCCTTAGAAATAGCTTGTGATGTAAAATTTGCATTCAACTAGGATGTAGATGTCAAAGGTCAAAGTTCACTTTTTGATTTCTCTCTCTCTGTCACCCACACCCCTTCCCCTCAATTTTACAGGGCGATATCCATGAGGATTTTTGCAGTGTTTGCAGAAAAAGCGGGCAGTTGCTGATGTGTGACACATGTTCACGTGTTTATCACCTGGACTGTCTGGACCCGCCTCTGAAAACCATTCCCAAGGGCATGTGGATCTGTCCCAAATGTCAAGACCAGGTATTGTTTGATAGACAGGGAGAGTTATATACAATGCACTACAGAGATTTTATGGTGTTAAAGGAAATACCCAGATCATTTGGCTTACTTCAATCAAGACAGCCTGACACTGAACAAATCTATTTGATCTGTAATAAGGCTTGTGTGAATTTGATCAAATTACCTCTGGTGGAATGCATGCAATTACAAAACTAGGTCTTGCTCCCAGAATTGGGGTCTTTATTTGTTGCCCTTCTGTTTTTACTCTTTTTCTGGGCCAAAGCATGCAGACTTTTGGGAAAGGTTCTCTATGACCCACAGAAATTTTGTTGTTCATCTTAAGCTCGTTGTTTCTTCAAAAGTTATTAGTATATTCTTCCGGACAAATAAATAAAACATTTGCAGAAGCCTACCTCGATAGATAGAGCAAATATAAGCCCCTGTTTGCTCATATAAATCAAACACCGGAGAGGTTATCTTCAGTGATCTCTTTAATAATATCATCTAGCATCACTATAATGAGGATAGGCGAACAGTTTGGTGCCTCTTTCCAGATCCCTCTCTGAAAGTACACAATTGAAATGAACAGGTTATATTTTAATATTTTGTTTATAATTGCATTGAGATTACAAGACAAAGAAGTAAACTATCATATTCCTAACCCTTGTGTGGAACACCAGAAGTTGCAAAGGATTGCTGATAATCATCAGCCTGAAGCTGTTAGCGTTCTGTCTAATGTAGCATATTGTTTGGTTGCCCACGTGACCGTTGATTAGCCAGACGGTAATGTAAGAAAGCAGCCTGATGTCCAGTATGCTATTCAGAAGGATGAAAATGTAAAATTTGAGTGACTTGGTCAGTGGTAACAAGAGACGAGGGAGTGTTACCACTTCCCTTTTCCTGCTCTCGCCTACTCTCACCTTATCCTTCTTGTTTATTGCTGTGATAGGTTCCCACAAAATTAGGGGAAAAAAATCCTGAGTAATTTTACTCTAAAGTGACCGAGTCCTCTATGTTCTGAGACACCCCTCTGATTCATTAATTAAAAATATATGTCTTTCCTCTCAAAATACAATTTGTTAGGAATGAATATGTAGGAAGGATCTGAAGGACATAAATGGTGCTTTCCCTTATAAAGAGAGTTTGACAGCTCTATTAAGATGATTCTGATAAGAAGGGGAGATAGGACGGTTTCATATTTTACTAGCCAGGAAATGCGGTGTTTGAATGTGTGGTGTGGAGACTGTTCTGTGCCATGAAAACTTTTCTCCCAGAATGACTAAGATCAGCAATTTGTCTGAACTATGAAATAATGTTTATGTCTCCTGGCAAGTCTGAGTTCAGATATGTTATCCTTTCATTCCTCTTTTAAGTTGTTCAGTTTATATTAGTAGACTATTTGTGGCTATGGAGGGAGTTTGAGAAAATGCTGACATTTGTAAGAAACGAGCCTGCTTTGTGGGAGCCACAATACAGTTGTGAATAATTCCCTCTGTTAAGTCTCAGAACAAGGCTGTGAAGCTTCATGTTATCAGGGCTGAGGCTAATGATAGCCATAAAAGAAAATCCTCGGTCTTTCTCTCTGGCTCTCTCCTTTTTGCTTTCTTAGAGGTAAGTTGTGTACGAGCTAAATCTCTGAACACTTTTCTTTCAGATGCTAAAGAAGGAAGAAGCAATCCCATGGCCAGGAACTTTAGCAATTGTTCATTCATATATTGCATATAAAGCAGGTAGGAAAATGGAGAACAACACTTTTGTTTCACTTCTAATAATGGAAGATGTTATTTCAGGAATGGGATAGAATGGTACTTCCTTGACAAAAGGAAATTAAAGGGGAAGAACCTTAATCATTAGTAAAATGAAAATAGTATTTGTTAAGCCTTCTGTGATGCTTGTGTATGTAGGTGAAGTTTTGGGGGTGGTGTAGTGCACAAGTTGTTGAATTGACTTTAAACACAGTTACTCTCTTTACATGAAACAGTTTAGACCCTCTATCTGCTGTTGTAACAGGAACATTTTAAATATTATGATTAATATTCTATTTTGCAGCAAAAGAAGAGGAAAAACAGAAACTACTTAAATGGAGTTCAGATTTAAAACAGGAAAGAGAACAACTAGAGCAGAAGGTCAAACAGCTCAGCAATTCTATAACGGTGAGCATTGCCCTCCCTAATAACTCTGCACCCGGGTTCTGGTGCCAGAACGCAGAGAGAAAACTATAGAGTGACTCCATGTACTAGACCTGTCTTCCACTGGATTTACTGAGAATTGAGTGAGCGCTTTTTCCTTTGCTATTTAGGACTTTGGGGAACAGGAATGAAATACAGGCAACATATACTTACATTGAGTCACTTACACATGATCCATGCTGGCCATGTATTGTAGACGTACAGTGATCTATAATATCAGCAGGTGACAAACATGACCCAGAGCATTATTGTCTGTGGGCAGTAGATTAAGTCAGATTCTCCAGTGGCTCACTTAAATAAGAATGGTTGGGCCTCCGTGTGTAATAAGAGTCTTGGTGCGCTTTCCAGACCTTCCTAATACGAAAGTGACCGTTTACTCACAACTGACTCTCAGACTCTTGACATGTTGCCCTGGCAGTTAGCAGCTGGGCACTGTGCATGCTTCTGCATAATATTAATTAGATGATGGCATACTTTGAACCAGAAGCTGTAGTTTGCACCTTAGTTTATCTCAGTAATTGGAGCACATATATTAATTTGCTCTCTATTCTCACCTTAATATGCAAATCGGGCTCTTGAGTTCCCAGTGTAAAATTTATGCCCCTCTCTGAGCGTAACCCTAGCCAGTATCACAGAATGTAAAACAGTGAAATCTCTTGTGTGGCAGCATCTGTAAAGCTGGATACGTAAGTACAGACTTTTCAAATACAGATGCACTTTCTGGTCTGCCTGTCTTTACCTATTAGAACCGAAGTAAGTGTCCCGTGTTTATAGACCCCTAAAAGCTGATGATACAAATAAAACGATGGTGAGCAGACAAGTGGTGAGAGGTGCTAGTTAGCAGTTCGGGAGACTGTCATCTTCTGGTTAGCAGTAGCTGGCCATAACCTGAGCAGCACTAGAGCGCTGTTTCTCAGTGATGTACTGAGGCAGACGCAAGCCCTTAACATGAGGGATTCACGGTAGGTAAGGAGAAAGCTTTATTTTCTATGATCAGGTAATTGTTTATACTTCCATTGGAACTGCCAGAAAAAGACACATTAGGTCTAAATTTTGTGGTGCTTTTATGATGCCACGAGCTGCGTGTGAAAATAGTAAAGCTGAAACCAACAGTGTCTGCAGATCAGCGTGGATAAAAGGTGTAAAAAATGTAGGAAAGTTCCCATCTTCGTGTAAGAACCCGAATGTTACAGACATAGCTACCAGCTCCTCCTTTATGAGAGTTTCAAATATAGATATAAGCAGTTTTTCACCCTTAAAACATAATTTGTGGGCTTTTTTTAAAGTTATCTTACCCTGACTCTTAACTGATGAGCTAGCTAGGTTACTACTGCTTCTAAGAGAAAAAAGTGGTCACAAAATAAGATTTTCAAGTGAAGAAGGGCTTCTTTTTCTTTTCAAGTGCCCCTTTATTTATTGAGAGGAGGAAGTGATGTTCCTGCTAAAATGTACGTGAAAGCAAAGGCTGTATCCCATTAGTGGCATGCACACACACTGTCAGCAGTCAGCTGCAGTAGGATGCCTGAGTTTGCAGATCTGAGCTAAAGAAATTTCAGCAATGCAATACTAATAGAAAAAATAATAAGAACATATACTTGGAAGTTTCCCTTCAAAGGGAACACGAAAGGATGGAGCTGTGTTCGTTTGCAAAGCACCTTGGGATGAAAGGGGGCCATACCAGGTGACAGCTACGTACTGGCAATTTAATTCCTCAGCCTGCAAACAGGAATTCTCCTGTGAACACAGCCCCAAGACTCTTTTTCTTCTAGGCTGGGGAAGTGAAATTGTAGCTGCAGTCTTTTCTGCGTGCTTACCTTTAGATCTGTGAATATCGTTTTCCTTCTCTTACCTTCTTTCATTCATAAGCTTGAACTTATTACTGCTTTTCTGTTTTGCTGCAGAAATGCATGGAAATGAAGAATACCATCCTTGCAAAACAGAAGGAGATGCACAGCTCCTTGGAGAAGGTAAAACAGCTGATCCGCCTCATCCAAGGCATCGACCTTTCAAAACCCATAAACTCTGAGGTCAATTCAGTAGCCATCTCCAACGGCATGGACTCCACTAACAATACTAATGCTGCCACCTCCACCTTAGCCCCCTCCCCTTCCCAGAGCTGCATGGTGAACTGTAACAAGGGCGATGAGACTAAATAACACAGTGAAGTTAAGAAGGAGCCAAGGGAGGTGGCGGCGAGGAGGAAGAGCAAAATAACGAAACTCTAGAAAAGCAAAACTGGATTTCTTCTGGAAAGTGCAGAATTCTTTAGTTCTTTGATTCCAGAGAGAGCGTGAAGATGCTTGTGCCAGGCGGCACCGGAGTTTGCCAATTGATCCTTCTTATTCTGTGTGTTAATGCAAAGTTTGGACCATGTTACATGAATAGTGCCAGCTGGGGGTTCTTTGCCAGCACCATGCCAAGTGAAATAATATATTTACTCTCTCTATATTTTACACCAGTGTGTGCCTGCAGCAGCCTCCACAGCCACTATAGGTTTCTTTTATTTTTGTTTGGGGTGAGGAGCAGGGATGAGGGAGGAGAGCAGGTTTCAAATCCTTATTTGCAGAACAGTTTGTTTAGCTAGGGGAAAACAAAAACAAGTCCAAAGAGCCTGTGGGCTTTTCCTGTTTCTAAACTCTCAGTACTATTAAACCAAAAACCCAGAAATATAAATTATCAAATCCCAGTGCCCAGAAGGGACAAGTCTATCAAATAAGCAGTATTTACTATTGTTTAGACAGGAGACATACAAAAGGAAAGGAAATGGACTTTTCACTGAGTAACCAGCACATATACAGGCTGAGGATCTACTGTCCCAACAGCTTTGGGTTAATCCTGTTTCTTCACATTAAACAACAGACATGCTTTGCAGAGTTGGTTTGGGTCCTCACACTCATCCAGAAAGCCTATGTTGGGAATGGGAAAATAGAGGGCCAGAATCCAGGGTCAGCTTGGAGCATTGGATGGAGGTGTCCCGAGAGAAAGTGTGCATCAATTACTTGAAAATGAGATCCCAACACTTTTCTATAAACAACAAAGGTATCCTGAACAAAGTAGCACATGACCCAGACGTGTGAACTGAACAGAGAAATGTCCTTTTCTTTCACTTCCTTTCTCTTCTTTTGGTAACAAGAACTAAATAAGAAATAGAAAAGCTGTTTTTCAGGCTGACAGTCTAATTAAAGAGGTAGATGGGACCTTGCATGGTATAGATTAGAAGTAATAGTGTCAGTGAGATACAGTGAGTCTTTGTGAGTCCTTGTGTCATCGTTTTGGGCACTGTTTTTTTATGCAAGGGCAAAATCTTTGTATCTGGGGGAAAAAAAAAAAACAAACAACTTTTTTAAATTAAAAAGGAAAATAAAAGATATTGAGGTCTTCCTAGTGTTACTTAAAATAAGATCAAGGTAAGAAACATTGTAAAAAAAAAAAAAATACAAAAGTGCTATTTGTTTCCTAAACAAGTGATTTCTATTAAAAAGGTGTCAGAACTGGAGAAAATGCTGTGTACTTAGAATTTTTTAACACAGACTTTGCTTATTTATGATGACATTCTGCTGTGTTTGTGTTTTAAAATCCAATGGGACAGTTTCCATAGATTATACCATACATGCTATTGGCTAAACTCTAAAGAGAATCAAATCCTACAGTGCTGGATCTCACCGCACCTGGAGGATCTGCCAGGCTTGTCTCTGCTGTTGCCATATCTCCCCCATTCTTTCATGCGTTTGTAACCCAGAGAAAAGCAGTTGGCAGCGTGCTTGTTTAAGGGTTTTATAGTTTTGTGATACGGACTGATTAGAGCTTGAGAATGAAAGACAGTGAGTTGGCTGAACTGAAATCACTCTCTGTTATACCCTCTTGTTTAAGGAGTTCATCTCTTTCGCATAATCTTTTCACTCTAGATAGCAAAGCTTGCCTTGTGCTTCCTGTTATTGTGAGGTCTGTCTCAGTTTACAGTGTTGATTCTGGTCACTTAGGGTTGTGTCCCAGATCTGCCTAGTGTCACTACTGCACATAAACATTTGGGCAAACCCCGCTTCCACTGGAAGTACTGGGAAAAGTCCCTTTACTTCCAGTGGGAGCAGAGTCGAGCCACTACACACACACACACACAATGTGAGGCAGAGGCCCTGGTGCGGTGCCCTTGAGAGCGTGTGTTGGGTGGTGAGCCAGACCTGCTCGGCTGTTTCTAGTGGAAGATAGAAAAGCTTTGGATCTCAAGGATGTATTTCTGAGCAAGAAGTGAACACTCCAGACACTACATAACCTGAGAGAGTCTCTTTGCTGCCACAGCCAAGTACGCTTCTGCGGGATTCTTGGAGCTGTTTTCTTCCCTCTCCTTTAGGTTGCCCTTCTGCCCTTTATTAAGGACTTTTATTCCTCCTGCAGGAGTGTGCACTATTTTCAGCTCTGAGCTCAGAACTGGCATTCAGAGTTCTCACATTTGTCTGTAGTTGGGAAAGTGACTCTTACGTGCACTTCTCAGCTGAACCTGTGATAACCTCGACTCTGTCTTTTGATGTTTGAGTTCTGTTCTGGAACTAGGGGAGCTGGAGGGGTAAGATAGCACAGGTGGCAGGGAGACAGCTGGGCAGGCGACGTCAAAACTGATCAAACTAAAAACGGCCTTGCATCAACCCAGTTACCAGTGGGGGTCATTACCACAGTGCAGCACTGGGCCAGCAACGTGTAACATTTAAACAAGGGACTGTATTTCAAGGGATGAAGAGGAAAAACAAACTGATCATGAGCCTTCTTTCTTTAGAATATGAGCCAGCAGCTAACGGCCAGATACTCGGGAGAAAGTGCCATTTTGGCGAGGTTATTCTCTAGTTGGCCACTAGGGTAAACCTTAACATCATTTTCTGAGGCATCGAGTACGTTCCTGGATAGGTGCGCTGAGTCTTTGTGATTCCCATGTTCTTATTTCTAGTGTTCAGAGCTCTCTGGGAAGCACCACACTATTTGGGGATAGCAAGCTATGCCTGAAGACTTGATAGCCCTTGTGTTTTCTTTGCCAGTTCAGGAGGGGATGGAAGTGAAATACACTGGTAGCCATATTTAAGTTTGAGTGCAGTTAACCAGCTAGGACATGTTAAAAGAGCTATTACTGCTTTTCTGAGGCATCTGCTTGTCTCCAGAATCCAAGTAGAGAGGTATAGACTTTTATGTCCCTTTTGTTCAGCATTTGTGTTCCAGACTGTAAAAGGATGCCTTTAGTTAATCATTACCTGTCAGAGAAATTATCTTAACTTAGACTTTTTGATGCTGCTAAGTAGTTTTCCCCCTCTCTCCCACTGATCCTCTTTGGATGCTTTCCGTCCTGGCTCTGCAGTGGCATCAGTCAATAGACAAGGAGCATTCCCAGGGCTGCACTGACACTGGCAATGATGCTGCTACATAGACACAAATAAATTGGGGTTATCTCTGCCTGATTAGCAATACCAGGGTGCAAGAGGAATTGGCATTTGCTAAATACAGAGGAACTTTTTTTTTCCTAGCTGCTCTAAGAGGTTCCAGGCAAAGGAGAAATTTAAACTCTTGACAACTTAAAGCTCAAGCTTGTCTTCTAGGTTTGGGTTGATCTGTTTTTTTTTCTCATGTAATGTTTGAGTTAGAGTGAGTTTGTACTAAAACTTCTGCTCTTTGGGAAGCTGACATAATGACTGGCGTTTTGTATTTCCAAACCACCATCAAGATATTAACTAATTCTTATGTCATTGCTTGTCATTGGTGGGAAATAAGTGGCTTTTAAATCTCTGTTATAAAGGAGGAGATGAGACCACAGAGGAAGCTTATACCAGAGACGGTCCTGGCTCTCAGCCCAGTGCTAAGGGCTTTAAGAAGTCACCCTGCTTCTTTGGTCAGAAATAGAGCAAGCTTTGCAGAAGTAGTTTTTTCCCTTCTCCTTGCAATCTGTTCTCTAAACAGCTGGAAAGGTGTGTTGTGGTCAGAGTGGGAAAGTGAGCATACGACCTGGCTAGAAGAATTAGTATTATCCTCATTGCCTCCATTTAGAGCCAGCAGCGGTTTTAGTGCTGTACAAAATGTGATAAAGGCAATGCTGCTAGGGATGACTGGCAGGTGGGGTGAGTAGCACGGATGATTCTTCGAGGACATCATTAGCCAGGAGTTGCCATGTTGGTAGGAGGAACTAACGGTTTGCATGAGCAAAATAAGGACTTTGTTGCAAGCAAGTCTCTGTCCATGGGGATATGAATTAAAAGCCATTAACCTAGAAATTAAAGAGGTGATAGTTTTATGGGCAGACCTGTTGGTTTTGTTGTTGGTAGGAAAAACAATATCGTATTTTATCCTTCCTAGCTGACCAGGCTTAAGAAAGCAAATCTGTATTCCAGCTGTCTAGAAATGTGAACCCTAATTGTGACGTCCTTGGCTTCAAATCATCTTCATCCCTGTACTGTTGCAGAGACAGCCCCGAAAAGCAGCATGGTCAGCATTGAGGAGAACCCAGAGTGAAACCTCCCTCTTAGCCCCACCAGGCTGTGGCAGCCCACAGTATAGGGAGTAAACTAAAATTCCCTTCCCATGTGGATACAGTGGAAAATATTTGTGAATTTGCAGTGCACATGTTTCTCTCTCTTTTTTTTTTCCCCAGCTGGGTTGCACCCTGCCATCTTTGCTTCTGAAACACTAATGTTGAATACATGTTTTTTTAATAAAACATGCTTTTAAAATATCATATTCAGATGTCAAACCAAAATTCACTCTTTTACTGAGGGCCTGTCTTGTTGAGCTGCTCAGATAACCACTGAAATAATTCCTTGTGGACCATGCCCCTTTGGGCAGAATTTGTTGTGTCTTCTCAGAACTGTTTTGACCCTTCTTCACCTCCATTTGTCCTTCCTTGGGATTCTGAAGATCCAGGGCAAGTTCAACCTTGCTGGGTTACTGCAGAGAGTTTTGTGACAAGTGTGTAGAAGAAGAGTCAGGAACCTGGAGAAAGAGGAAGATGTTTTGTCGTGCAGCTAATTCATTTGGCGCTTAGGCTTGCCTGGCCAACAAACTACCTCAGCAAAGGCCATCCCCAAGCACTATGTGGATTCTGTAGTTTCTGGCATTCAGAAGGCAAGAGGTCTCTCAAGAACCCTTCCAGCAGCCAGCTAGGTCCTGGTCTCTGAGAGCACGCGAGCAAGCCTCGCAGTGACACACCGGTGGATTCTTGGTTTCAGTGGTCAGACCTGGACCAGGGAATGCCCTAAAAATCAGGTGGGATCAGGAAAACACAAGAGCTGCAGACATCTTGTCTCCAGGTGATTGCCGTCTTACTCAGATCCTTCTTTAAGCCTCAGTCCTGTTTGTAACACCTACAGAATGGAATGTAATACTTGAAAAATATGACTCTCTTTCTCCTTTACCTTTAGCTCCCATTTCTCCCGTGTTTATCTTTTATCTGGGACAAAAACTTTCTGCATCATTGTGTCTTGTATAGGCTGAGCACATAGTTGAAACTTGCCAATAAAGAAAATTATTTATACCATGCACTGGTAAGCTTGGTAATTACAGACCCATGAAAAGACAAACACCTCTCCTAGAGGTTAATTTAAAATGTGGGCTTGTTTCAGAAAACCAAGACCTTACCTGTGTGAGGGTCTGTCTCTATCCCCTGTCAGTATTACTAAACTACCTGAGTAGTGAACAGCAAACAGGCCTGCCGAGAGCATCGGTGCTGTGAACATCTCTGTGTGAGTCCCTGGAGTGTGTCGCACGAGAGCAGCCAGGCCAGGGCTTCTCACCACTCACCCCCCCTCCCCGCCCCGGGCCAGATCTGCGTGCTGCAGGGACAAAGGAAAGGACAGAAGCCTCTTTCGAGAAGCAAGGGCAGTGAGAAGGGGTATGGGGCTGGAGACTGGAGAAGAGAGGAAGTGGGAAGAGCAAAGGAAATTAAAATTGTGTGAGGTAAAACAGAGCAGAGAGAAGAAATGGAAAGAGATGGGAAGGAGGGAAAGCAAGGGTAGGAAAAATCCAGGAGTGAAACAGGGCTCTCTTGTGAGAGACAGGTATTGCTGAAGTTGCAGGCTCTGAAAGTTCAATGGAAAGACTAGAGCAAAAAGGCTCATTATCCTACCTCGGTTTCTGGTCTGGGGTGATCTGTATTCCAAAAGGACCAAGTGTGGTGGGAGAAAAGAGCTGCTTGGCAGCAGAGTGGGAATGAAGTGGCACTAAGTCATCCCTAGCTCTGCTTCTGGTGCCAAGTGATCCCATCCTGACGAGAGCCGCCTTTGACTTCTCTGCTACGTGGGATAAGGCTGATCAAGCAGACCTTGTGGAGCAGCCAGAGCCCACTCTGATCTGGACCACATTAATTAAAAATTTTCTGGGCTAGAAATACTCCTGAGACTAGCTAAAGGTTCGGCTGTGCCAGTGTGGTCACAGCTTCCTAGTTCAAGTGTCACCATCAGTCTAGTTGAAACCAGCATCAGCTTCCAGAGCCCTCAGCCCCGAGTGAGTGGAGGAGATGACGCCAGGCAGGACCTGTCACTCAGGTACTTCTCAGCCATTTCTTGGAGTATCTGTGCAAGATTCCTGCTCTGTCACATCTGGCAGTTGTGTGCCAAAACGCCTCTGTGCAGCAGTGCCTCCCTGTTTTCTTAGGATCTGGTTTCTTTAGGGACACATGCAAAGGGGCGCTTCACCCGTGCAGGTAGGCAGAGCCATGTGGTGAGCTCAGCGTAGCCCTCCAGGAGCTGAGGGTAGCATCAAGGCTACATTAAGCAGTAGCACACAGGGCACCCTCCTGGGAGAATGGCTGTCCCAGCTCTCGTGTGTTAGCAGGTAGTAAGCTCTGTGTCTGTTCTTCTTCACTCCCTAGTACCCAAGCAAGTGTCAAATGCTTCAGACAGAGAAACTCAGCCCAGTCCCTGTCTTAGGAAGGAAGAAGTACTTAAGGGCATGTTTACTGTCATCAGGAGTGCCGAGGGAACTCAAAAGCCTTGGAAGCTTGGCTCCTGGGTGGAGGAGGTGGCACGGAAAGGCAGGAGCAATGAGCAGTATTGGTCTGCTGGCGCTCAGCTCAGCAGAGTTTTCACCACCTGGGGAATCTTAATCTTTTTCCTTTATCCTAAATTTACACCAGCAAATGTAGACCTCGACCAATTCCTGCCCCTTTGTCGCCTGCCGCCTTTTAGCTGCATCGCTGGAAAAGAAATGAACTACTGTTGCCTCTGAGCTGTGAGTAAGCCCTTTTCTCAGTGAGCAACTGGAACGGTGTTGGAGGTGTAGCTCAGGTGGGGAAGGGAGGCAGTGGCAGACACAGGTCCCAGCGCTGGCACGGGCTCAGCGCCAGCCTTGGTTTTGGATCCCAGGCACTGAGGGTTGATACTGCAGCAGCACTGGGACGACGCTGTGCACGTGCAAGCACGGGCAGGGGCTCCCCTTGCTTGATGTCCTGCTCTTGGCCTCCCAGGTGGGGTGTGCCAAAATTGAAGGGAGAGGAGGGCACTTATGTAAAAAAGAAAGCAAGCAAGCCCTCCGTGTCTTGCATTCCCTTCTGTAGAGCGGGTACTGGCAGTTCTGACATGGCGAGAGCTGTTTTTTGTGGGCTGCGGGCACCCGGGAGCAGGCGCTGTTGAAAGAAGAGGTACAGTCGTGCTCCGTGCTGGGTGCGGCAGGAGGCTGCTTGTTTCTGCTTGATCTGGGCTAATGTGTAATTTCTAATGATAGTCTCATACGTTTCTTTAATTATCACTGGCATCAAAACAGTGACTGACTCTAGAGCCAGGAGTAGTGTCTCACCTGTCAGCTCTCCCTTCCAGAAGGTACATTGTCTCAGAGTCGATCCTGATGCCACATGTGACAGGCAGCAAAGACCCTCCTTAAGGAAGGTTTTTGCTACCATGTGAGCCCTGAGGCTGGGGCAGCTTCCTAGCAGCCCCACACAACCAGAGCCAACAGGCAGCCATGTCTCATGAGCTGCTTTGCTCCAGTTACAGCTGCAGGGCCCCCCCCAAGAACCCTCTTACGCTGGCAGAGACATCTTGGCCGCTTCTCATAGTCCCACAGAAGCAAAGCACGGGTTGCAAACTCCAGTAATCAAAGATGAAGCAAGATAACGGGGGAGATTGCTAGTGCCAACCTGTTCAGGCTCCTGCAGAGGAAGGAAACAACTTTGCTGCATCAACAGCAGCGGAGCCTGTGGCGCAGAGAAGCGATGGTGAGCTGCTGCTTGCCTGGGGTTCTGGTGCAGCAGTGGGGTGGCTTCCCACGCGGTGTTTTGTCTTTTGGGGGCTGACCGGCTCTAATCTGCAAACACCCACTGTGTCGTCCGCAGCCGAGGTCGGGCGGGTCGTGAAGGCAGCTCTGCTTGAATAGAAAAAATACTCAGGCCGCGATCACGGCTTCACGTTCCTGCCATCGTGCTGGCACCACCTCAGTAGACTTGTTGCTACCACCACCCCGCCTGCGTGCCCTGCTTCGTCCCGTCCCCCCACACCCCAGCGTTTCACCTGAGACCAAGCTGTAAAGCGAGAGCCCTGGCTTGGGGTCGGACCAGGAGCTGATGCTGAAGGGTGCCGTGGCCGAGCCCCGGTCCCTCCCCAGCCTGCCCAACTTCTCCAGGTGCTTTTGGTGGTGACCCCCCCAGTTCTGGCAGTGCAGCCCCCCTGCAGCCGCGGGCCTGGTGCTGCGAGGGGATGGTGGCAGCTTCTCTCCTGGCCGGGTTTCCACACGGCGAAGCCACAGCTCTGCCCTCGGTGAGCCGGTGCTGCCCGCGCTGCCCCTCTCCCCACCCGTCTACTGTCCTTGCAGGCCCTGGTGTAAAATGCCCTTTCTGACTGGTAATGCTCTGTTGTCACAGAATCACATCATGAGAACGCCGACTTGTGAGCTGGTTTGGGTTTTTTAAATATCTCTATTTTTTTTAGCCTGATGCTCATAGTGATCTGCAGTCTCTTTGCTGCCTTCAAGTCCCTTGTGGTTTCAGTTTTGGTACATTTGTGTTTAGATTTTAGCAAATTAAAGTTGGGGGGGGAGGGGGTACAGATCTGATCAATTTGTATTTATTTATTTTAACATTTTACTAAATAAAACACAATAAAATCTCTTGTCTCCTTAGCTGTATGTACCAGGTGGGGACAGCAGGTCACACAGGCACAGGGGACAGCACGGTGCCTGCAGAAAGTCCCCCGACCCCGGGAGGGGTTTCTGAGCGTGGCTTTGCTTTATGTGATGGCCATGGCCCGCTCTAGCTCGAGGCTTGCTTGCTTGGCAGGGAGAAGGGTGTTGTGTTTGTAGAAAGGAATTTTAGCTTTAAAAGGGGCTCTGACTCACTGGTTGCCTCCAGCTGATGCTGCCCGGCAGAGGGCACATGGAGACCAAAACCGAGCTGGGATTATGCCAGGCACCTACCACATGGCCTGGCACATTTTGGCCTAAAGACGGTCTAGGCCGGGAAGTTATCTGCAAATGATGGCACACAGGCCTCCTGCTATAGCCACAGCAGTACACCTTCCAAAAAACTGCAGAGCCAGCGTTTCTCTAGCTGCCTGGCCATCAAAGAAACGCCCAGAAGAGGCCTGCTCCATCCTGGCACTGCTCCACCACCATGTCTCTAGCAGAAAACAGGCTAAACTAGTGTCGGGATCTGATCTAAACCTGTCTTGTCACTTAGTGCAGAAGCAGAGCGATATCGGTGAGCCCTGGCTGTACTAAACAAAAGCTGCCTGCTAGGGACCGGTCAGGTGGAGCTGCTCCTGCCTTCACGGTGGTTAGCAATGTCTTCCCAGCCCTTTCCCAAATAAAGCTTCACAACTTGCTCCTGGCATCCTCCCCTTGTCCTCCCGCCCTGCAGATGCGAGGCTGGCAGCTCGTGTGGCCTAAGAGCCAGATTTTATTCCCAACAGTCTTGTAAAGCAAAGGGGGAGTCCTGGTCGGTCCCGTTGCGTGTCATGGCCAGAGCTGCAGGCGAGGGGAAGGCCCTGCGGGTCACGGCGCAGCGGCCAGCTCAGCACGCTGGTCTCAGGGATGAGCAGCAGCACCGCCAGAAGAAACCACATCTCCTGGGATGTGATTCAACTGTCTACATGTCTAAGCCATGATGCCTAAGCCATGGAGCCCCAGCCTCCAGTTAAAGGGTGCTGGTGCTGGAGAGAGGCTGCGCCGCCGCCCAGGCTGCCAGTCCTGCTGCAGCGCTGGGACCCGGCAGCCTTGGTGCCACCAGAGTCAGCCACCGCCAGCTGTTTCGGAGCTGGCAGGGGTGCGGTGTGCCTGCCACTCGCTGACACGGGCATTTCTCTTGCCTGCTGTTGCTCCCTGTTCCCCAGCCCTCCTGCTGTGACAGCCAGAAAAGCAAAAAAGGCTTCAAACATGCCAGGCAGAGCAAGGCCAGCGTTGCATTTCCCCAGCCAAGGCTCTGGCTACCCCTGTATTGCTCTCCCTCCAGATGACATGTGCACGCTCACGGCAGAATAACCAGGCAGTTCTAACACCGATGTGAAAAAGAATAAAAAAGCTTTAATTTAAAAATTAAATTAAAAAGAGAGAATAAGCAAGAGGCGCTTGTGCCCTTTCCATACCCCGCGCTTTGTATGGCTCCTCATGGACGGAAATCCTCACACCTGCACAGAGCTGGCTCTTGCAGCCCAGAGTAACACAAAGGAGAGAACAGCAGCGACGGCAGCAGCAACTGGCCTGGAGAGCCTCCAGGGCCACCAGCAAAATCATCCGGGAGGAAGAAAGAACTAAAAAAAAAAACAAAACCTAACCCAGGCACCCTAATCATTTAACTCTTATGGGAAAAGTATTAAATAATTTAAATAGCGTGAGGAAAGCAATGCATCCTCTGTGCTCCAGTGTGTGATAGCGGTGGAACAGTGCCCGGCCCAGCTGCTCCCAACATGGGGATCCCACCACAGTGCTCAGCTACGGTCTTGTCCAGTGTCATCCACGTCCCTGACTGTCGATGGCAACGTCTGCGCTGCCAAGAGCAGGGGAGCAGCAGGATGGTGCCCTGTCAGGAATTTCTGCAAGCACGTGCTGGCCCACAAGGCTGCAGTTTTGCCCGTCGTGATGGTTCGCAGCCCTGCGAACGGGGCCTGTCAATGGCACAGCTGCTCCCAGCCGTGAGGCGCAGGCCCCTTCTGGGAGCTCACTGCTGGGGACAGCAGACAGCCCGTCCTGCTCTGGGCGACTCCCACAGCACTGCTACTGGGCCAACCCCACTGCAGACTCTGCATCCATGCGGATGGGGAGTAACAATATCCCTGGCCCCTGGCATGGGGAGGTTCCCCTGTAACGCAGGAAGGCTGCTGCTCCGGAAAACCCTCGGCCACGCCGCAGCAGCTTGACCCGCAGGCAGTGCCAGTTCTCGCAGCTGCCATCTTCCATCTCATTTCCGGGCATCCCTTTGCTGGGCTGGAGTGGCTGTGCTGCCGGCTCGGTTCCCCCAGGCCAGGCTGCAGTGGTGGGCTGGGGCAGGAGGGAGGCCCTGCGCCCTCCCTTCTCCAGCGTGCTGCTAGCACCCCACACCCACTGTCCCCAGGTGTCACAGGCTCCTCTCGGCGGTGAGGTATTTGAGCGCAGCAGCCCCGTACCGCCGCGACAAGTCCTGGTGAAACTCCTCCCGCAGTGTCTGGAGGCAGCCCCGGTACCCTGCACTCAGGCGAAACTTGGAGATGTCAAAGCTGGGGGCATGGGGCATGTGGATCATGAAGGCGTTGGGCAGGACCAGCAGCTCGTACTCCTGGAGGAAGAGCAGTGGCCCTGTCAGCATCGGCTTGGTGGTACCAACGGGCCACTGCCCGGCCAAGACCCCCCGGCTAACACCAGGAGCAGCCCCTCACTCACCTGAGCATCCAGCTCCATGATGTGGGACACCTTGTTCCAGCCGAAGCCCACGAACCTCTGGTCGTACTTGGGGCAGTCTCGCCTCACTACAACGTAAGGCTCGAAGTCCGGCTGCCACGCCACACGGTATGGCACGGTGGCCGTCCGCCACTTGGCATAGTCAGTTGGGGCATGGCCTTTGGGCCACACATGGTACCTACAGGGAGAGATGAAGTGAGAGAGTGGGGAAAGCCGGCAGCTCCCCAAGACAGATGGAGGATGCACAGGATCCTCTGAGCCGGCTGCCCCACAGCTCCAAGTCACAAGGGTACAAAACTGGCTTCTGCTGGGTGTGGTGGCCCCAGTGGATGGCAGGGCAGCTCCAGTCCCTACCTGAAGGTGTAGAGGGAGCCCATGTCCAGCATGGAGAGCAGCTCTGCTTTGGATTTCGGGAAGGTCAAGCGGTAGTGCAGGGTCTCGAACGCCGGCACAATGAGAGCTGCCTTCCTCCGGGGCAGCTCCAGCTGCTGGATGGAGTTCCTAGGGCAGTAGAAAGGGTGTGAGGTCTCCCTGGCTGTGAGCCGTGGCCACAACCTCCTTCCTCAGCCCCTCCAGCCTGCCCAGAAGGGCAGTAATGAGTTTGGACACTTTGCAGTGATGCCACACAGGGGCAGGAGGAATGGGGCAGCCCTCACAGCCACAGCTGCTGCCTCACCCACTGGCGTCTGACAAAAGCAAGGGCAGGATCCTGAGGTTGAGCACAAAGGCAGCCAGTTTCTGCATGTTGAGAAATGCTGCCCAGGGCATTTCCTGCAAACCCTGCTGCTTGGGGAGCCTGGCAGGCTGAGCAAGAGCCGGCTGGAGAAAGCCTTACCTGAGGTAATCGTAGAGGCCATACATAGGCAGGAAGTCAATATCTGTCAGAAAGACGTACGGCGTCTGCGTGTTGGCCAAGGCCACGTTGCGCAGGAGGTTGATGGGGTAGAACTGCCCCTCCTTGTAGACGATGTGATAGGCGACGTTGCGGCGGGTGCTCAGCACCTCTGAGGCCTGGGCATAGCGCAGGAACTGCTGAGCCTCCGCGTCCGACATGTAGAGCGCCAGGCTGATGGGGCCCGCCCAGTGTTTGCAGATGGCCTCCAACATCTGCAGCCTGTGAAGCAGAGGGCACTGGGTATGCAGGAGACCTGCCCCAAACCCAGAACTGGGCGCCTGGCAGCAAGCCGCCTGCCACCTAAGCCCAGTTCAGGGTGGAGCGGGGGGAACAGCTGCTCCCAGCTCAGGGTGTTGCTCCTCACTGCAAAGCGCTGGGGTGAGGAAGCCATGTTTCAGGATTCCTGGTAACTCCCAAGCTGCAGAGCCACCCCAGAGGAGTGGAGGCAGGATCCGACCACCCACCAGCCCCACCAGCAAGTACCTGTCCATGGAGAGCTGGGCCACAAGTGTGACGTCGGTGGGGCTGGGAAGGGCCAGGAACTCGTACTGCAGGAAGAACAGGTGGACACGGTGCTGCGTGAGGTGCTGCCGGCGGAAATCATAGCAGGGATCGTCCTCGTCCAACTCCTCCAGCGCCTGCTGCAGCTGCAATGCCGTGAAGGTGAGGGAGAGCAGGAGCCCCGCAGGGAGCTGGGGCGGCTGCACGGGGGTCTCTGCCCCCCCCCAGGCTCCAGGGCTGGGGGCAGAGCCGCCATCACCCTCACCTGGTCGCTGGGCGGGTGGGGGAGGCTGGCACAGCCGAAGAGCTCCCTGCGCAGCAGGTTCCCGTCGTACTCCAGGAAGGTCAGGTAGAGGTTGCGGAAGAACTCCACGTGCTTGTTCTTCACCCGTAGCTTCTTGGGTGAGTTCCAGTGGATCACCTGAGGGCAGTGGTGTGTCACCTCGGGGAGGAAAAGACAGCAGCTCCCAGGGCTCCCCCAGGCCCCCAGAATTCCAGGGCCAGCACTGTCCTTAGGCCCTCACCCGCCTCAAAGGCAGCAAACCCACTGTTCTGGTTCCAGCTGGGATAGAGTTAATTTGCTTTTAGTAGCCAGTACAGTGCTGTGTTTTGGATTTAGTGTGGGAATAATGCTAATAACACACTGATGTTTTAGTTGTTGCTGAGCAGTGCTTATCCTAAGTTAAGGATTTCCCAGTTCCCCATGCCCTGCCAGCAAGGAAGTGGATAAGAAGCTGGGAGGGAGCACGGCCAGGACAGCTGACTCCAACTAACCAAAGGGCTATTCCATCCCATAGGGCATCATGCTCAGTGAGTAAACTGGAGGCAAGTTGGCCAGGAAGGTGGATTGCTGCTCAGGGACTGGCTTGGACATCAGTCAGTGCGTACTGAGCAACTCTGTTGTGCATCACTTGTTTGGCTTATTTTTCCTTTAGTTTTATTGTCTCCCTTTTAGTAATATCCCTTTTATTACTATTATTATTATTATTACTATTCTATTACTATTGGTTTATTTTATTTATTAAACTGTTCTCATCTCAACCCACGAATTTTACTTTTTTTTTCCAATTCTTCTCCCCATCCCACTGGGAGCAGGGAGGAGTGAGCGAGCAGCTGCATGGCGCTGAGCTGCCAGCTGGGCCTAAGGCACGACACCCACCCACCTTGAGATCGGAGACCTCACTGTAGCACTGCTCTGAGCGGGTGTGATCCGAGAGCTGCACGTTCCAGAAGCAGGGGAGCCGGTACACCAGGGCCGGGTCCTGCTTGATCACCGCGTTAAAGATGTCCTAGGGGAGAGAAAGGCGAGCGCATGGGCAAATGAGGAAAACAGCATGTCCCCCCCGCCGCTGTGCCAGCAGCGCTATGGGAACGCAGCAGGGCCGACCACCCTGGAGGAGGAGGGACTGGTGGTTACCTGATCGGCCAGCGAGGTGGAGAGCATGCTCATGAGCTCCCGCTCCGCCGTCAGCCGCCACATCTGCTCCCAGCCCAGGCGACGCAAGCGGTCGAGCAGGAGCAGGATGACCCCTGGGTGCCAGGGAGGAGTGCACTGGGTCACCGAGGGAGCACCCAGCTGTTACAGAGCTGGAGCACAGCAGCCCACAATGCCTTCGGCCCCTGGGACATGTCACTTCTCTGCACCCTCCCACAGCCGGGACGCTGTAGCAGCCCCCTTGTGCCCACCAGACTCTCCTGCCTCACCTCAGCCTTCCCCAGCCTCCTCGTGCCAAGTGACACCTCTCCTGGATGCACCATCAGCTGCAGGGCCCACCCCGGCAGCCCACACTCACCCGTGTTGAAGCCACGTCCCAGGGCCGGCCACGGTTTGTGGTTTTTCCACAGGTTGCCCAAATACCAGTCGCTCTGGTTCTCCACCAGCCCAATCACCTGCTTGTCTGAGGAAACAGAGGGACACGGATGCAGCCCCTCTCACTGTAGGTTCAGTGGGCCTGAACAACCCCCCTGTGCTGGTGCTGTGGCAGACACGGACTGCCACCCTGAGGCCAGCACCCAGGGCCCTGCCAGGGCCCCAGGAGCACCCTGTCCTCACCAGAAAACTTCCCGAAGACAGCCCAGAGCTCAGCGATGTCAGTGGCAAAGGTGATGTCAGTGTCCAAGACAATGACCTTGGAGAGGTTGGAGGGCAGCGCCTTGGTAAGCGTCAGCTTCATCAGCCCATAGATGCCGGAGTAGTGCTTGTTGGGGATCCACGACACCTCCGGCTGCAAGGTGATGTGGCCTCAGGTCTGGGCACGGCCATGCCCTTCCCTGCCCAGGCAGGAGCCCAGCAGAGAGGCACAACAGAGCACGGAGCCAACCGAGCCTGGGGCATCTCCTCCAGCTGCACCGCTGGTAGCCACACACCTCTCTTCCCAGGCCCTTCAGGCACCTACTGGCTGCATTTCCTCCTTTGCTCTCACCCTGGCACAGCTCTTCCCCCAGCCACCAGAACACCCCCTGAACCCCAGCATTTCAGTGCTCAGTGGGGGACCCAGCTCTGCCACAGAGGCAGTGCTACCCCAAGGGGCCTTCCCATCCATCCAGCACCAGCCCTGCAACCCTCTTCTCAGCTGGGCCAGCAGCAAGTCCAGAAAAGGGAGCAGGTGAGAGAGGGACCAAGAGAAAAAGTAAATAAACCCCTTCCCTCTTGCTCGCCCCTCTCTGCTGCTCCCCTCAGCCCTCCAAGCACCGGGTTGGGACAGGGCAAAGGGGGTGCAAGTGCCTGCCTTCAAGTCATCGGCGTTGTAGAAGCTGACATGGACAGAGGGCACCATCCAGGACTGGAAGAGCGTCTGGAGGATCTGGTGGGCCACCGAGTCCGTGATGAAGTGAAAGTGGAGAGGGTTCTTCCTGCCAAGGGCAAGCGCAGCAGCACTCAGTGCCACAGGGGGAGGAAGAGGACATGGTTCCCATCCCTCCCACCCCTGCCAGGGGACAGACATCAGCCGAGGGGGCAGACAGCAAAAAAATCAGCCATCTGGGGGAAACAAATCCCCCTCTGACCTCAGACCTGTGGCACAGAGGGTAGAGAGAGGCTCTAGAGCCCCTCTGCTGCAGCACTGTCCCCCCTGCAGCACTCAACTGGGAACTCCAAACCAGCGGGCCCTCTGGCACAGCACCTCCCCATTACCTGTGGAAGAGGATGGATTTCACCAGGGTGACCACATCCCGGCTCGCGTTGTGCCCGGCGCACACAATCGCAATGTGTAGGAGCTGCCCAGAGACAAACAAGACCTTTTTGAGACTGGACACCCCTCGCACAGGGGCCTGTCAGCTCTCCCCTGGGGCCATGCTATGGGGAGAGACTCCATAACCCAGCCCTTCCCCTGGAGAGGGAGCCCTAGAGAGTGGTGGGAGGCTCACAAGTGGGGACCAGGGGTCTGGCTGCCATTCCTCCTATCTGGCCTCCCTCTCTGGAGAAGCAACGACACCCTCACCCACTGACCGTGGCCTGCTGAGCACCACAGAGAGCCAGGATGATGCTCCAGCACAGCCAGAGCACAGGGGCAGCAGCGCTGGGTGGGTTGCACACACATCCGTGCCCAGCCAGGGTCCCAGCCCCCCATCCCACACCCCCCACGCCACCGGGCCGGTGCCATCGCCCACCTCACACTTGTGCACTGTCCGCTGCTTGGGGCAGGCAGTGCGGTTGCTCCTCTCGCCCCCGGGGGAGTCCCCTTCCTCAGCGGAGGTCCCCCACTGCGGGCTGCCGTCGCTGCCCTCCGCCTGCGCCTGGCTAAGCTGCATGCGGAGCTGCTGGTTCTCCTCCTCCACCCTGCGCACCCGCGAGGCCAGCGCCTCCCGCTCCACGTCCCGGCCCGGCTGCTCGCCCAGGCAGGCCGGCAGCAGGAGGAAGCGGCCGTCTGTGGAGACACGGGGGCACGCGGTGGGCATGGCAAGGCAGAGCTCGGCTGGGAGGCACCGGGTGTGGGTGGTGGGGCAGAGCCCCAACTCAGAGGTCCCGGCACACCCCACGTGTGTCCTGCCCATGTCACAGCCCTGCTCCTCCGATCCCCAGGGATGCCCCTGGAAATGCAGAGCTCAGATACACCTGCAGCAATCTGCATGGCCACAGAGCAACCACCCCGAGGCCTCAGCCTCCCCTGACCACCCTCTGCTGCAGACTGTCCCTTGACACAAAGAGAAAGACACACTCACATTCGAGGCTGCCCACAAAGAAGTAGAGCCAGGAGAGGAGGACGGCCAGGGTCACCGTGGCGAGCAGCAGCTTCAGCTTCATGCGCCAGGAGCGCAACATGGTGTGTCAGCGGGACGCAGGTGGCAAGGATCAGGTGGGCAGCCCAAGCCCGGCTGGCCCCTGCATCCTAGAGCCTGCGAGGGGCAGGGGAGCAGAGAGGGGTGTCACCTTGTCATCCTCCAGCAGGACATCTCCCATCCCCTGCTCCCTCCAGGACACTGCCTGGGCAAGACAGACACCCTTCACCTCTCCAGCAACAGCCTCTCCCAGCCGGCACCCTCCCACCCCATGTTGGGGCATGTGGACCCCCGGGGGCTCATCCTGCCACCCTGCCATGGCTGCAACAGCCCTTCGGGGTGGGGACCCTCAAACACAGGACGAGGGAAGGTGTCCTTCAAGCCATTTCACTCCAGCTCTGTTCCTTGCCCCTTGTCACCCCAAAGGCAGAGGGGGGGGAGGAAGCGCTCCCAGGGGAGGAGAGGCTGTGCTAGGAGGTGCCCCCCGAGCTGGGTGGCTGGTCACGGGGTGGTTAATGGCGCCTGCCCCCGCCGCCTCCGCAGGCCGAAGGGCCGAGACTGCTCTGAGACACGGCCTCAAGGACGCAGCCGCATGGGAGCACAGCCCACGGGTGGCCAGGTGTGGAGCCCCGCTGAGCACGCCGGCTCCTTCCCAGCCCTCCTGCTGGCGGCTTGGCGGGGGTGGCTCCTGTAGCCAGCTCTGCCGCGGGCCACACACCTCCCCGCGCCTCGCAGCCACCTGCCCCGATGCAGTTTGGTGGGAAAATCCCCAACGCTTGGGTGGAACTCACTTCCCGGCACTGCTGGCTTAAGGGGGCACGTGGGGGGATCCCTCCTGACCCTGCCATGCAGAGCCCCATGCTCGCCACCTTGCTCCGGTGCCCAGGCCCAGCATGGGGACAAAAAGCCCATCTATCTCGAGAGCCCTGCCCTGAGATCCCAAAGAGCCGGGTGCCCTGGGTAGACAAAAACCCCACCAAGCAGAGCAGGCTGGCCTCGCTCCGTACCCCTGCCTGCCTGCCTGCTGCAGCTCGAGACTGAGCCTCTGCCCTCAGCGCAACATCTGGAGGTTCAACAAAAGCCGCGGTAGGGATGAATGGGCCGGATTAGGATCTGCTCCCCCCTGCACAAACCCTCCAGAGCCCATTGATGTGCAGATGCCCATGGGGCCGCCAGCGTTTGGGGGCTGAAATGGGCAGCCCCGAAGGAGGACAACCCCTCTGAGCAGCCCCTGGGGTTGGGGTGCAAACGCCTGCCTGCTGCTGCAGGAATTGCCTGCCGAGGGTGGATGGCAAACTCTCCAGGAGCAAGGGACAAGCAGCAACAAGCTCAGATGCTGCGAGGGCTGGGGGAAGGCCAGCCCGAGGGAGCGCGGCCACCCTAACCCACTGGGGGATGCAGCTGAGCCCCCATGGCAGCAGGCACCGCACCTGAGGGCTGCACCCCTTTTCCTGGCACTGCAGTCCCCTGCAAGCGGGGCCTGGCACTGCCCTGATTTTCTGTTCTACAGAGCAGCCAAGTGCCAGTATGACAGGGAAGAGGGAGATGACCCATGGAGGACACCAGGCCCAGGCGTCCCTTCTCCCTGCCGCGGCCGTGAGCTTTGCTGGACCTGACGAGGTCTCTGCACGCTGGTGCAGCCTGTCTCCCATCCCACAAGCCGATCCCCACCTCTCCTGCCTGACCTGGGCATCCCCCAAACTCTGGGTTGAGCTCAAGCTGGGGGCAGTGAGGCAAGATGAGGGAGGTCAGCTGGGACGGAGCAGTCTGTGAAGGTGAGGGACAGGAAAGGGACTTTAGCACAAACGAAGGAGAGAAAAGTTTATGGCACACGGCAGCACCCCTCCTGCTCCCACTTGCCCCTGTGGCCCCTCTGGGGGGGGCCTTGCTGCAGGGAATAGCACTTTGTCCCCAGCACCCTACCAGGACGACAATTTCAGGGGTCAGAATGGGACCAGCAGCAGGCCAGTTGCCCAAGACCCTCCCAGAGACACCCAAAGACTTCATCCACACCCCCCGTAGCACTGCCAACCCTCCCACCACCCCTTCTCCTCCTTCCCAGCCGGCTGGCAGCCCACTGCTGCTGCTCCCTCCCGGGTCTGCCGTTCCCCGTCCTCCCTTTACTCCTCCCTTTCAGATCTGACACTTCCCCCCCTCCTCCCCGCTCTCAAACCCAAGCTCCCCCCGCACGCCCTGCGCTGGCCCCCCTTTCGGAGGAAGAAAGAACGAACAAAACAAGAGATTAAATTCGCTTTCTACTCAAGAGCCCCCAGCGCCGGGGGCACGGAGTTGCCCAAAGTAAGTCGGGAGGATTCCCACCTCCCTCCAGCCCCTTCCTGCTCCCAGGCCTCAGATATCCCTCCTGTGCTGAGATAAGGGAAACATCGGGATTATTTACCCCCTACCCAGCACCTGCCTCCTCCTTTCCTGGGGCAGGTGCCAGAGGCTTTGTCCACACAGAGAGATCCCTGCAGGGGGCTTTGGAAGGCATCAGAGCTCACCCTGTCTGCCCTTGGCTGGCAGAAAGGGGCTGCATGGCCAGCCTGGGGTACGGCACAGGTGGGGTGCAGTTCTCGCTACCCAGAGAGAAAAGATATCAACTGCCATATGAGCACTAGCCCCTCACCTGCACAGGGTGCAAACGCCACCGTAGGTTTGAAAATGAAATAAGAGCTGCTGCCCCGATCGCCCAGGCTTGCTTCAGCCCCACCAGCCCAAGAGCACAGGGCTCCCCAGAGAGTGCGGCGTCCCCCAGACCTACCCAGCTCACCGGGAGGGAGCAGGATGGCAGCAGGAAGAGCGGGAGGCTGGGGCTGGGAATGCTAACTATGCAGAGACAGGCTTTACCTGCAGCTCCCCTAGGGCCGGGGAAAGGCGGCCGGCCACTGCCCGGAGCCCGAGCAGACGAGGAGCCCCCGACCCTCCTTGCCTGCCTTGGCGGGACCTGCTGGGAGATGCCTGGAGAAGGCAGGGTGTAGTGGGAGGACGCCTCCGCCGGCAGCAGGCTGAGGGATTAGGATGCAAACTGCCTGCATAGCAATTTAGATGAAACGTAAATTGCCCCCCACCCCATAACCCGAGGGCGAGCTGCGGCAGCGAGCCCCAGCCTGTCTGGCAAAGGCAGAGCAGCGCCTGCAAAGGCAGCCCCCGGGCCCCAGGGCAGGGGCAGGCTGCGTCCCCACCCAGGCAGCACTGCAGTCACTGCCCTGGGACACGCATTTACCTCCCCCTCAGGCAGCTTTTCCTTGCCCTTGCAGAGCCCTAGTCGTTCCCCAACACTGTCCTTCTGCCCAGGCCAGCCCCGGCAGGAGAGGGAACCCCCCAGCTGCCCCACCGCTGAGCACAACCCCTCGCTTTGCTCCTGTGCCCGGCCCAGGGGCACAAGTTGCTCAGTCCCCAGGACTGTCCTGTCCCTGGGTATCCATCATGCCACAAGTGCTCCAACTGTGGCACAGGAGGCAGCAGCTACGCAGGGCTTACCCACGCTCCTGGGAGAAGCCCAGACCTCGGGCAGCCTCCTGCCAACAGCACTGCTCCGGGGGAGGAAACCCTCTCCCGCTCCGGCTGACCACCGCCGCCTCTCCGCACACTTTTCCTGGCCTCCCTCTCTCGCTCGCGAGGGCCCAGCGCCAGGCCCTCGCCAGCTGGGGCAGGAGCAGGTAGGCTTCTGGGGAGCACAGGCGAGGCGGAGGCGTTTTAGGATGTTTATGGTGGTGGGGAGGAGATGGCAAGCAGGAAGGCAGCTACACAGCCTCTCCTCCCCCGTGAAACGTTAAAGGCACAGCAAGTGGAGGGCAAGGCTGGGAGCAGCTCCCAGGCACGGGGCACAGCGGGTAGCAGCACACAGGCACCATGGCTCTGTCCGTCCCCACAGCCATGGTGCTCGGCCTCTCTGCCCTCCCTCCTCAGTCTCCTTGCCAGCGCCAGACAAGCGCAGCCAGCAGTAAGATGAGAGGTTTCCCAATACTGCTGGTTTCCAACCCCAGCGCGAGGGTGCGGGGCAGAAGTGCTGTTCACAGCAGGTTATCCTCCCTCCCCCACATTCTCCCCAGGAGTAGGGCGGCTCCTGCTTTGGCAGGGATCGGGGACATGGCAAACAGGCCAGAAAGAGGCACCCCGGTCCCCTCTCTAAGAAAGGCTGATAGCAGACACCGGGGAAGGGGCCGGCAGGACACTGGTCTCGCCTCAAGCCTGGACACCCTGGCCTCCAGCGACGACAGGGCGATAGCCAGGGGACTGGGAGGGTCAAGCCAGCAGAGCCAGCAGCTGCGCAAACACTGAGTGCTTGCTCACACCAACCCCCAAGGCATGGGCAGGAGCCCAAGGCTGGCTGCCTGCCGGCCACCCCTCTGTGCTCCCAGGACAGTGCACCCACCTTGCTTGCCCCACGCTCCCCAACCCAAGCTGCCCGTGTGCTGGCACCCCGCTCCTCCAAGATCACCTTTGCTCTCTCCCAGGCTCAGTGATTATCAGGTGAGCAGTTAATGTTTAGGGAGAGCTGGCAGTGGGGGCTTTCCCATCACGTCAGCATGTTTCCCCCAGCCCCATAAGCAAGTTTCCCACACCCAGCACCAAGGCCCAGGGCAGGGTGGGTGTATTAGCCCATTGTCTCTCCTAGAGCTAACGTGCACCCACGGAGGAAACACTGAGGCAAAGCACAGCTGTCTGCAGGTCCCAGGACAACAGCCCTGCAGGGCACAGGGAGAGCTCCAGGCATGCTGCTTCCCCGCTGTGTACCCCCAGGCACTACAAGTGAAGAGGTGGCCTGGTTGTTCCTGCTAAAGAGCTGCAGGGCAGCCGGGAGAGGGGTGACTTTGTGGTGCAGCGTTGCCTGTTGTCTTACCTATCTGTAGGCGACAGAAACTGCAAATCTCTCAGGTCTCATTTTCGGAGCTGGGAGAGCAGCAACAGTTTAGCTGACCTGCTTCGACTGCCTCAGCAGGAGCAGCTTCCCAGGCGCGCAGGAGGTGAGAAAGGGCCCGACAGCCACAGTGAGAGCTGCGCAGTGAGACTGGCAACTGAGAAAAGGCACCGCACTTCGAAGAGAGGCAACTGGGGACGCTTTCTTTTGCCTTTACGAAGAGATGGGAGGTGCCAGTTTCTTGTGCGGCAGGTCACCTTTAAAGCACGTACGTACTGCAGCGCCCATCTGACAAAGTCCGTTATGATTTGGGGTCACCTCCCTGTCGCTCTCCCCATGGCTGAAACGCTGCCACTTGAGGGGGGCTGTGCCAGCCGGCGGATACCACACAGGCAGCACAGAACGGGGCAGCTGCAGGAATTTACAGAGGCGGAATGGAATTTGGCCAAGAGAGCAGGATTAAAACCCCATGCTCCGGATTACCACTCCATCCCTCCCTCCCTCCACAGTCTTATGATAAGCAAAATTTAAGTGAGAATTTCACCTTTGCACTTCCGTGGAAAAGGCAACCTGTGGCAAAAGAGCCCTGTATTCTAGAGATGGGATTGAGCAGCAGCCACAGGGTTGGATTCCAGCACATAAACTGTGAAAAAAGCCAATGTCCCCATCTCCCCACTGCCCCCAACACCACCAAGCTGCAGAAAAAATCCTGAAAACATGAAGATCTTCCTGGGACAGCAGTCGGCTGTGCCTCTAGTTATGGCCCATTCTCGTGCATCAAGCTCTCCTCAGGATTATCACCACACACAGTTCTGCTGCTCTGAGAGTTCAGTTTTTTATTCTGCAAAGGTCACACCGAAAAGCCATCTTCTCTTCTCTAACAGAAGCCCAGTGCTTGGGGATGAGGAGCCAACAATCTCTGAAGGGTGTTAGTTGAAGCTCTGAGCTTGCCTGGATCAGGGACTTTCATCACCAGACTGTTTCCTTGTTTCCAGAGGAAACAAGCAAGTTCAGGCTGGGTCTGACACAGGAACACGCCTCACTGCTTACCTCTCCGTGTCTGAAACCCCAGGAATGCACCAGGGAGCAACTCCTCTTGGCAAGGACTCAAATCACGGGGCCCTGCTAGACACTTTTACAGAGCAGAAGTCCAGCCAGTCTCCCTGTCCGCAACCAGGCACGGGGTTCAGCTGCCCAGCATATCTCTGGCTGGGGAGAGGCCTGTGCAGGGCACACGGGGGAAGCCCAGTGCCACAGCACAGCGTCCAAGTGTTCTGTAGGAGGCTTAAGTCCACCAGACATTTTTAGTGCTTTCAACTTGGACAGCTGCATTTTGCCACAGCTCTCAGGCAAGGCAAGAGGGGGCCACCCAGCTAGCAACATCAGCCTTAAGTGCTCTCACTCCTGTCAGGCCCAAGAAGCAGCTGGAAGGATCCAGCTAGCAACAGCCTTCAACACGTCTGTAGGGACACCAGGGCTGCAGAAAGCAGGGTGCTGGCTTGCACTCCTCCACATGTGCTGCGTTTGTCCCTCACTACAGCAGGGGACCTGCAGGATGGACCCTGAAAGCTTGTGTGTGAGCAGAGCTGCAGCACACCAGACACGCTGCCCAGCACACCCACTCAGACACCCCAACACCAGAGGCTGGGTCTCACCCCGCACTAGAAATAAGGATCACCTCTCAGGGACTGAGTCATCCCCTGCCAGCAGGAAGCCCCTCACCCAATGGCTGTCTGACCATCCAGCATGACTCTGGAGCAGACCTCCTTCCCCCAGCACTCAGCCAGCCCTTTGCCCACCGTGCCAGGCTCAGGGTGAGGGAGCACCCTGGTTTTCCCACTGAGCCTGTTTCCTGCACAGCCTGGTGGGGTACATGAGTACAGCCTGGCACCTGGAGGTGACCCCGGTGTCTCCTCCCACCGTGAGACTCTGCCAATGTGCTGCTGAGACCTCCAATAAGCTTGCAGAGGAGATAACCTGTTCAAGACACTGCTTCCAGCTTTACCACCCTGGACTACAAGTTGTTTGATGACAGGAGGATACTCAGCAGGTGAAATATTGACACTGACTGGCCTTCTGGGCCTGATGGAGCACAAGCCAGACTCAGGACAGCTGTCCTGACACTAACACAGAGGCTACGGAGTCCTGGATCAAATCTCTTCCCCATGGCCCCCTGGACAGTACAGCCAGGCACAGGAGGGGACAAGCCTGGGGATGATGCAGGAGCACTACAAGGGGCAGGAGTACCCCGCCTACCTCTTGAAATAGAAGCGAAGCAGCATTTGGGCTGATCTCCAGCTCCCTTCCCTCTGCTGGGATTAGGTTTTTAGTATCTGCCTTTTTGCTGATGTCTGGGCTGCAGCTAATGGCCAGCTCCGAATCCATTAGGTTCACTGTGTCCCTGTCTCCGGATGTGCTCCGGGCATCAGTACCTGTTCACTCCTGACACTTCCACGGCCATGGACTTGCGGCAGAGGCAGTTCCTGGGGTCAGAGCTGAGCAGGGGCAGCAGCTGGGAGCTCCAACTTCTATCCAAGCCCTCTGCCAGCTCCAGCTCTGCAGTCAGCGCAGCTGGAGCACCCAGCGGGCGCCATGCCCCATACAGCAAACGGGTAGGAATTTCACCCTGTGAACTACTGATATCTTAAGTTTCCTGCTAGCAGCACCCACAGGTAGGGACTGACAGGAGATTCCCTGCCCCCCCCCCCCCCC
>NW_020799101.1:42124223-42126842 GCF_003259725.1 Athene cunicularia | reverse complement strand
GATTCCCCGCCCCCCCCCCCCCAATCTCCCTGCTCCCTTGAAACACTCTTGAACAACTTGCACCAGGAACTGCTCCCCTGTGGGACAGAGGAGACCATACCCCAGCACATCTGACCAGACCTAATCCCTACACATGCTTGTGGAGTCTGCATCATCTCATGCAAAATTAATTAGGTTAATTACAGAAAAAAAGGAGGAAAATGGACTCTAACAACCCCAGCCCGGCACTCTGCCTGGAAAAGTCCACAAGAGGCATGACACTGTCCTCCCTGCCACCTCTGGGAAGGTGCCAGGGGCATGGCCATGAGCCAGGCCCTCAGGTGCCTGCCCTGCATTGTCACCAGCAGAGCTGGGTAAGTGGTTTCAGCTGAATAGTTATTGATTGAAAACTGCAGTTTCCAGAGAGCTCAGAGCTATTTGCTACTTCACGACAAGTTTTGGACAAGAACAAAATGCTTTGTTTTTCCAAGCAAAAAGTCTCAGTTTGCATTGTTTTGTTTGAAATTGAGCGGCGCTACATTTAAAAGAAGAGATAAAGGGTCTCTCAAACTCGGCTGTGTTTGTGCCTTTTTTTCCCCTCCAGCTTTTCATTTTGGGCACTAAATCAAGCAATTAATTATTTGTTCAGCTCTGCTCTCCAGACAAGCTGCGAGCATCACGAGCCAAAAGGCCAGAGCAGCTCTGCCCAGGCAGCCGTGCTGAAGAGGGTGTTGGTGTTTTCTGCGCTGCAGGCTCCTTTCAGACCTCAGCTTGAGCTCCCTCGAGGACAGCAAGCAGCAAGAGAAGGAGAGCAGGGCCCTGTGCGAGGAATGGCAATGCCCTGCTGAAAAGGCATCCACCCACCCCAGTGGGCAGTGGTTCAGGATACACCACCAAGAGGTCACAGCCACTGCTTGAAGGACATGTCGTAGTTTGAGCCCAGGGGGCAACTGAGCAGCTAATACCAGGACATAGGAGCAGGGCTTCCCGTGCAAACTGCCCTCCACAGTGCAAGCACATCACACCCAGGTCCCTCACTAGTCCCACTGGTACCTGGCACTGGAGCAGCCCTTCCAGACGCCGCGTCTCGCAGTGCTGAACTCTACTCCGGCGGCCTCGTCAGCATGGGGGAGCCAGGCACGCACACGGGGCACCTGACAAGCAAAGGTAATCCCTTCACTTCCCCAGTGTGAAAAGCAGCTGTGCCACAAAGAAGGCTGATGCTCACCAGGAGGCAGAGCTCACGGATGCAGCCTGGTATCTCTTCCACCAGGGACTGGCCCAAACTGGGAGCTGTGCTCAAGTAGCCGCTCCCATGTCTTCCTTGCCCAGAGCTATTCCTGGCACCGGTGCCCTCAGTGCCCAAGCAAGGCTGAAAGCAGAGCTCATCCACAGATGAATGGAACAACTGCACTATAAATAGCAAACTAGGATGGCTCAGGGCAAGCTCTAAAAAACCCAAGCAGCAATAGTGCCGTCCACTCGGTGCCCTGGGCATTTTGTAAGACTTGAAGCCACACCTGAGCTATAGAGAGGCTTACACATTGCAAATAGGCTCTGACAACACTATGGAGGAAGAGCTGCTGGCTAGGCTAAGAGACTGCAAACTTATCTGCAAAAAAACATATGGGACATTCTGCAAACTGGAAGTGAGGTAGCAACTGATGGGGGAAAAAAAAAAAGGAGAGGAAGTGGATCCCAGAGGGGAGGTGGTTCCCAAAGCCAGGTGGTGGAAAGAAGAATGCTCCCAGCACCCAAATTCCTTACAGATCATTCCCAGCACTCCTCCCCTCCTCATGTTCTATCCCTGGGGCTTCTCACACTGCTGAGCTAAGCCCTGAACTGCACACCGAAGGACAAAGGCAGGGAAGAAACAGCATAACTCAACCAAGCAGCTGACGAGTGGCTCAGGACAAAAGCTCATGTCTTCTACAGTCCACAGCAACCTCTGTGCAGCACTCAGCCTGCACCAGAAGTGGGACAGAGGCCTAAGAGCTCAGTCCATCCTGTGATCATCAGAGTCAAGTTTCCCTCCTACCTCCAGGAAGAGGCTTATCCTTCCCGCCACACTCATCCTCCCTACTCCATCTTCCCTGCTGGTGCCTCCATCTGGAACAGCAAATATTCCGTCTTCCCTTTCACAGTGACAGCATATGTACTATAAAGGGATCTCAGCCTCCACAGATGAGGGTAGGACCGGCCTCACGCAGCACTGCCAGGCACCAGCCTCCCGCTCTCAGCGGGGAGCCCTGCGCTTTCAGCAACGCTGCAGCACGGCTCACTTGAGCATGCACTGGGAATAAGAGTGACGGAGAGACAGTTGGGAATGCGGGGAGAGGTGTGTGCGCCCAGGGAAGGCACAAGACCTGAACTGAATCACCCAGCTTATAAACACACATGCACACACACATACAGGGAAGCAGTTGCTTCCTCTGACAGAAAGGTTTGGGTTTTTTTTCCCCGAAGAACAGGAAGACAGTGCTCAAAAAAACCCCCAAGACACCTAATCCTTCCTTTATTGCTCCTGGAGCACTAAAACCAGTCAGGGCACAAGAAGCAAAGACAGCCAGTGCTGACTACGAACCCACCCTGAGAATTTCAGAAGCCCACAGCTCACTTCCCTCCCTGCCCCCCCCCCCC
>NW_020799101.1:42116856-42124173 GCF_003259725.1 Athene cunicularia | reverse complement strand
CCCCCCAGCTCTCCTGTCACCTCTTGCCCTTCCTCCTCGGCGCAGCAAGCAAGAGGAGAGGTAGAGGTCTGGAGTTTGGCTGAGTTTCCACTCTGGGGACAGAAGCTCGATAACAGACTGGGCAGGATGTGAGCACCCGTTGAGGAAGAGGATTAGTAACCCCCTAATCTGCACATTTTGGAGTCTAAGCACTTTACTCTGCTCTCTAATTAAACCACAGAGTGCAGAGATTGCCAGAAGGCAGAGAACAAGGAGGAAGAAGGAGAGGAAACAGAGGCTGTGGCTTAAAGGCCATTCCTTGTGGCTTAAATGCAAATGGGGGAGGTGTGTGTCACTGGTAGGGATGTATTTCACCTAAAGTGCTTTATGCCAGGGTTGCTGAGCATCCTGTTGCATCCCCCTGATCCAGTCCATAGCATGGCTGAGGGCAGGATGAAGGGGAATCTGTGCAATGGCCTGGGGATGGCAGAGGAGGAAGTGAGGGGCTCCATCGGACCGGACAAAGCTTTACCTGCAGCAGCCTCGCCTGGCTGGCCATGACTCCCCTCCCGAGTCCCCTGCCTCCTGGGAAACAATCTGAGCACCAGACCACGTTTGTCTCCACCTCACAGACCTGTCTGCACAGAAGGGCCTTGTTCAAGTGCTTATCTGGCTCCAGGCTGGGGAGGGGCCAGCGCCTCGCTGCCCTGGCACCTAGGCAGGACGTTCAGCTCTGCGCCGGGCTTGTTTGGGGCTGCCTGGTAGGGGAAGCTTTCCTGGCACAGGTAAAGAGGGAAACCTTTTACCGCAGCCCACGACATGCAAAAGCAGTTCAAATAATGGCCCAGTTCCCTCAAGCTGTATTCAGGCCCACGTGCCTGGGCCGAGAGCAGGCAGCAAGCCCGAGCCTCGGTTTCTCGCTGCTGGCACTTCAACACGAGTGGGGACAGCCTCATCAGTGTAACTACCCAAGCAGTGGGGATGGGAACTCTCTGGGCAGCAGCACGCCACGGCCCCACAGCACAGGAGCAAGGCAGCTGGGAACAGGAGTGCCAGGGAAGGGCCTCGCCTCCCGAAATGCTCTGCCCCACCAGACTGAGGCGGAGAGGGGGGTGCGTGTGTGCAGGGGCAGCCTGTCAATCCAGCGTCCCTCTCTTCCCTCGCTCCTATTCTTTGGAATTCCTCTCTTCTGTTTGCTTTGTTTCAGCCCTCAATGAACAGGAAGAAAAGGGAAGGAGCCTTGACAAATCCGATCAAGGCACAGACACGCTGAGGCTCCCTCCTGCTGGCATGCCAAGCCCTGCACTAATGAGGGGTAGAGGAGAAAGAGGTGGCCACTGAGAACAGTGGCCCCACAGAAACACTTGGTGTAAGGGACAGAGGGAAAAGAAGCTGCTAGGACTGAACAACACCAGCACAAGATCCCAGCCTTCAGAACAGGGTCTTCCCATCTCCCCTAGTCCAGGGAGCTTGTTCCAGCTCCTCAGCCCAGGTCCCAGTCACCTACTGACCACTACACTAGAAACAAACAACAGACCATAGTAGTGTCTGGGGAGAAGGATCCAGATGTGCACGTTCAAGGGAAGTTCAGCTGAAACAGCCATGGAGATGGGACCACACTTTGTTCCAAGGATTCATGCAGTGAATGTGGTCTTTTCCTCCTGAGAACTGAGCCACGGGGGCTTACAAGTGCCAGTGTTGTCTCCAGATCCTCCCCACAGGTCCCAAATACTCATGTGCCCAGTAGAGAGAAAACCCACAGAGCCAAGACTTTGTCATGCAGTTATCCCCAGTTTACCAATTAAAATACAGAAGCACTAAGACAGGAAGGGAGTGAGCACATGTAATTTGTCTACTTAACAAGCAAGATAACTAACCTTTGGAGGCTTCCAATGTTGCAGGGGTACCTGGAAACAGCTGGAAAAGCTGTGAGAACCACCCTTCAACCAGGGATTCTGAACATGAAGGGCAAATAAAACATCTCAGCTGTACTTCTTTGGAGCTTGCCGTCACCTGAAACCCAAAAGACAAACAGTCACGAGAGCTTTGGGGACATGCTCCTGCAGAGCCAAGAGTGTCATAGATCAGCAGCACCCAACACCTTGGTCCTGTCCCTTTCCTCCAGCCTGTTATAAAGCACAACTCAGTGTCACCCAAGGCTTCCCAGAGAGTCCATGGGAGAACACCTGTGTGCTACATGTTCCTAGTCCCAGATCACTGTGCTGTCCTGTAGCATGTTCCCCACCCATGCAAGGAGGACTGTACACGTGTCCCCAGAAGTGCTGGCCAAGCCACAGCCACCATGCTCCATCACAACACACATGAGTCCTCACACCGACTCTTCAGCAGGACAAGGAGCTGGGAGATGGATGCAAGTTCCCCAGCCCCCTCCCAAACATGATAGCAGCAGCAGTGTTTAGCTTGTGAGGCAATGAAGGGATTAACTATCCTGTCCAGTAACCTGAGCCCCTGCGAAATACCCTGGGCAGTCCCAAGAGGGGAGTCCAGAGAGTCTATCCAGATAGATGCACAACAGAGAGAGAGAAGGGATAAAGGCAGAGGAGAGAGAAGGCCGGCAAAAACCACCACACAACCTGCACTGCAGGGAGTAGAGCAGCCTGCACGCATCACTCCTCCTCGGAGGAAGGGGAGATCCTCGTCCTCAGCTGGGAGCTTGCCAGCACAGCCCTTTCCTCCAGCTCCCATGGAGTTGGGCACCCGCACCCCACAGGTGCAGGCTGGAATGGATGAGCCCTTCTCACAGGAGGCTACAGGTATTATCTCTTCCTTATCGGGAGAAAGCCCAGACTAGAAGCACAGAGCCATGCAAATAAATTGTGGCAAAGGAATCAAGAGAGGAATAAGGAGTTTTGATTCAAAGCCCCTCTACCCACACACCGTCACTCCAACATGCAAGAGGAACAGAACCTTCAAAGCAGGCAAAACCCACCCAAACCATCTTTCTGGTCTGTCCCATCTGTTTTAAAGTGCCAAACAGAGAAGTAAGTGTGCAGTGTGCTGGGCACCAGTGCCACCGCACCCTCTAGCCACAGCAAACACCAGGTCAGCCTGGCACAGCACAATACAAAACAAGGGAGGCAACATCAATCCCAACAAGGGCTGGAATCAAGAAATAATTCCCAAGAGCTGCTACCTGAACAGTGAAACCCAGCAACTCCAGCAAAGTAGTACAGCACAACCGCTCAGCAAAACCTCCTCCAGCAACAAAGCCTGACACTGCCTCTGTTTTGCGAGTCTCTCTCAGTATCTGGCTAAACTGTGGCATCCAGTGAGAGAGGACACGTATGGACACTATGGCACACATCAGGAAACACACAGCTATCCCCTCCATCATCCCCGCTCCGCCTGTCCTATCTGTCAGCTCCCACTTCAGACCAAACGGGTCTAAGGGGGGGAACCTCAAAGACAGATACTTCTGGAGCAGGGGGAACATGATACAAACCAGGGTGCCCAATCCACCTGGCACACATCCTTTTTGCAGTCACAACCCTCGCTGTGGTGCTACCAGAACCCTGCATTTCCAGGGAGCAGTTCAGCAGGTAAGAGCCAAGCTCCTGGCACCCACTTGGGATAGGAAGCAGAAGCTGCCAGCAACAAGACTGAGTAGTTTCAATAGCAAAGAGCTGCAAAAGCAAAGCCACCTTCAGCAGAGCTAATACTGAGTGGGGAGAGCCAGGAACATGCCTGCCACGCACGGCAGCGCTGCCACAGCACGGCCACCAGCATCACCTGGAAAGCAAACTTCTTTCCTCATCTCCAGAGTGGAGCCCACATCCAAGGGCTGCAACCCAGCCACCAGCAGTTACTTACACAGCACTGTGCATGGGACCTGCAAGACCTGCAGCACGATCTCCAGGTCTGCTGCCTTCTCCAGGTGGGGTCAGGGGAGCTAGGCTGAGGTCGGGGCAAAGGCAGATCACAAACAACAAGCAGTTTCCCCCCTCACCCAAAAGCAGTTGCAGCAGCCTCTCCCTCAGGGCCCAGCTGCAGCTCTCCCTTGGAGTGCTTCCATTAACTCAGGCCACCAGAGAACTGCATGTCCAGAAGTTTTTTCCAACTACATCACATGGTTATTAAAAGATATAGCCTCTCCCGCTCAGCCTTTAGCAGAGGCAGATTTGGGATATTACAGGAGACTGCACATTGCTAATGAATCAGCAAGGGGAATTATCCAAGTAACAGCCTGGGGCTCTAAATGGCTTTCTGGAAAAGGCAGCTGGAGGCAGGAGGTGGTCACTATCTCACAGCAGGGCTCTGGACACATTGCCAGACACGTTGTTCCTCCTGGAAAGCCAAAAAGAGTCTCTCTCCTGAGATGCCAAGTCTCAGTTGAGCTGGGAAGGGCAGGGACACCCTGACAGAGAACAGCAACAAAATGCCTCCAAGTCAAAACACACACTAAAAAGCCCCTTAAGCTTGTTTGACCTGGGTTTCCCTTCCCCTCAGACTACTGCTTCAAGCAATAGACCTGTCAGCAATACTGCAGGAACTCAAGGACTACAGCACCAACATCCCCTGCCAGCTGCTGCCTTTCCAGGCCCCAAGAGGGCTGTTAGAGACCAGAGGTGCAATCTGCCACCACCAGCAATGTCATGCTCAGGGCCTGACGTGCATCATTGCCCTTGTCCCCTCATTTGGATGGAGATTTGGAGCTCTCCTGAAAGGTGCTGGCCTCCAGTGAGATACAGTGAGTGAATCAGGCCTTCCATTCTAGGCAGGGCTCATGTGTCAGGGACTAAAATACTCCCTGGACATGCCAGTCCACAGGTTATTTGGAGCAAGTCATAATTTATCCCTAGCTATCCCAAAGTATTGGCTGAGCTCATCCAGAAGCAAAGAAGATAGCCACACCACAGTGCGGGAGCTGAGCAGGGCAGGAGGGGATGCCCCAAGGAGACAGGGCCAGAAAGGCCATCTCATCCCATACCAGGACTGTCCCCTTCCAACCACAGCCAGAAAGATCCACATCCTTGACCTCATGCTGCCAGGCTCATTCCCTCCCAGCAGTGGAAGGACAGCAGGAAAACACTGTTGGGGAGAATATCCACCTCCCCCACAAATACCAACCTCCCAAGACACAGCCAAACATCGATAGACTGCGTGTTCTTCCAGATCCCACTCTCCAGTTCTAACACTGGCATGTGCTGTAGGAACACGTCCTCACCTACCCCAGCACCCTGCAAGGTATGTTTTGAGCAAGGCTTACTTAGGATGAGCTGCCTCAGACCCACAGCAGTGCTCTGCCTAGGGTCAGGCTCCCCAGAAATGGTGTGATTTTGTGGATCTGAGCAGAGCAAGATGCTGTCAGCCAAGAAAGCTGGATTTCAGCACTGTACCCACTAATGGACTAGCAGAGAGTTTGCTTTTTTTGGTTTGCTTCTTTTCCTACCATTAGTGCTGAGCCTGCACTCCTCACCATCAGAGCATAGGAACTATCTGGCCTCAGTTACAGCCAGTGGATTTCTAGTAAGAACAAGCCCTCAGGACCCACACTGACAGTAAGTGCTAAGAAAGTAGCTACTCAGAGATCTTTCTGGGTACGGTCAAGAGAGAAACTAGCCTGTCAACCCAGCCTTTCACTTCCTACCCGCCGCCCTGCTCTCCACTGTGGTCACAATAAGACAAGGCAATTTAATCTTGCCCAGTCTCATGGGCTTGCTCCTGCTCTGAGAAGCCACCCCTCCTACAGCACTCCCTTGCAGCCTATTTACCATAAAAAGGCAGCATGATGCTACTCAAACTGTCCTCCAAACTCACTCACTGCAGGAGGGAGATTAACAGAAAGGGGGACAGGACAGACAGCGGGTGGGAAGGAGGCTGGGGGCAAGGGATGAAGAGGAAGCGTCTGCCAAAAAGCTTCTCGCTCAGGGACAGAGCCACGCTATCTAACTACGCTGTTCAGAGTAGTTCAAGGACTTTGTGCATCAAGCTTCACCTCTGGTTGAAGACAAGGTGTCTTTGGCAGTCCCCTAGGCAGCCAGCTCTCAGATTGCTGTCTGGCAGAGCCAGAGCTTCTCCTTGAAGGAGTGCAGCTCCAGCAGTCTGCACTGGATATGCCCCTAGAGTCACCAGCAGCGCACACCTACCCCCAGCAAGCAGTGCTCCAGACCTCTGTCACGGGCTTCAGGTGCTATCTCACCTGCCTCGGCGCTTAGACTAATTGCTCAGCCACCGTGAAATTCAGAGGAGCTCACAGGTAGCACCGCATGTGAATGGAAAGTTGGGTCTAATCCATGTGATTCTGACTAAAAAGGTTTGCTTAGCGCCAGACTGTTTGCCAGCGGTATCTCGTGCCCTTTTTGAACTCAGCCTGCTGGAAAACAAACCCTCAGGGGAAGCAGGGAGAAGAGGAGAGATCAGAAAGGATAAAGTGCCTGCCCATGCAACTGTAATTCTTGCAGAGGAAGCTGCAGGCACACACTGCGTCCATTGTGTGGAGGTAACTGGACAGGAGGAAGGAGGGGCAGCTTGGCAGAGCTGTTTGCACTCGGAAGACCTGCGAGAGGCCACAGAACGCCTTCCTCACCCACCCCACGCACCCTCAGTGGTTCAGCAGGGAGCCGCGCAGCCGAATCCCCACACACTGCTGCTGATCTTTGCACTGCAAGGTGTGCCGAGGGCCAGGCCCAGCACCGGCGAGGCAGGGAGGGGACACGGGGCAGGGTGGTGCTGGGCTGGCCTCAGTGCAGGGCATCGCTCCCCGGCTGAGCGGGAAGCGGAGCTGGAGCACAGTCCGTGCAGCCTGGCACCACTCGGCATGGCAAGGAGAAAGGGGTCTACGGGTTTGAGCCTTCTCCTGCAACAGGCTGCAGCCAAACAGGTCCCCCACCTTTGTCTCCCACCTGTAAAATGGGGGTTAGCGCTTAAGTGCAGTGAAGATTAGAGGGTGACCGTGGCTGTGCAAGTCCTGTGTGGACTCTGGGAAAGAGCTGGGAAGCACTGACAGCATGGCCCTGACCACCTCCCTCCTGCAGCTCTGCTCCCCTTCAAAGCCTCCTCCAGCCCCCCCAGTCCCAGGCAGGGAGAGACACTGCCACGCACTACAGAAGACGAACATGAGGTTGTCAGGTCCCCAAGGCCCCCCCAACTTTTTCCAGTCCCTACCCGCGGTTTGCAGCCCCTTGGGGCAGCACCCCCTCCTGCCCCGCACCCAGCGAGCGGGCACGGATCCTTCAGCCTTCGAAAAAGGGGGGGTTGCCCCTGTCCCCTCGGCCCCACCTTACCCTTCCCGAAATAAAGCCCTCGTCGGGTGCCAAGGGCAGATCCAAACACGGGCCCTGGGAGCCCACCGGAGCAACCCCCCCCCCCCCCCCCCCC
>NW_020799101.1:42099244-42116806 GCF_003259725.1 Athene cunicularia | reverse complement strand
GCGCGGCTGCGCCTGCTGTGCCAGCGCTACCAGGAGTACGTGAGGCGGCACCCGGCCGCCACGGCCCAGCTGGAGGGCACTGTGCGGGGTCTCTCCTACCTGCTGCCAGGTGCGGGAGGGGGAAGTCCGGGCCCTCGGTTCTCCCGCCGGGGCCTGGGCCTTGGCCTTTGGCCTGGACCCCGCTCCGGCACCTGCCCCGGGGGTTGTGCGGGGGACTGGGGCCCAGCGGTAGCCGCTCTTCTCCCTTCGCAGGTCGCTTCTCGGACTCCTACGCGCTGTCGGAGCTGGGTAGGTGGGCAGCGGTCAGCCGGCGGGGCTGGTGGTGTGCCTTTGCGCCGGTGTATGCGGGGCCCTTCCCCGAACACCTTGTTTTCTTCACGGCTGGCTGCATCCTTCGGCAGCCTATGGGAGGAATCTGCACGTCTTACTGCCCTTCTTCCCTTATCCCCTCCCCGGGGAAGAGGTAGCAGCCCCGGTTTGGTTTGTGTGCATTCTGTAACTGCAGTGTTCCTTCTCTTCCTTTTCTAGTGTACTCTGCCTCCAACCTCCTAGTGCTGTTAAACGACTGGATTCTCCGAAAGGAGCTGCAGCAGAGCCTACCCGTGGTAAGGCTGGAGTGTGTGGGAGGAGGATTTGGGACACATGCTCTTTTCCTTGCAGAAGCTTTCAGGGAGTGTCTGTAGAAACTAATAGGTCTTTGCTGTGGCCTCTCTTTGTTGTCAGATATGTAGAGGCTAGAGGCAGGTAAACAGCAGCCCTGCCCCTTAGCTCCTGGCTTAGAACAGTGGCCAGAGCACTTGCTGGACCACAGAAATCAGGCCCTGACTTGCACCAGGAGCTCCACTGGTTTTCTGAGATGCTCAGAACTTGAGCTAGGCAAAGGTGTTGCCGAATAACCATCGCTGTTTCCATAGCAGTGGCTGTGGAGCAGTGAAGCTTTGATTCCATCCCTCAGACTCTTCTTTTGCATATGTTATTGAGCAAAACAAATATAAGCACCTTGCTTCTGTGTCTCTCTTGCAAGAGCCTCAGGCTGCCTCCCAGCACTTGTTAGACCCTGAGGGGAATGAGGAGGGTGGTGGTTTTTTCGGGACAGGCCTCTTCTGTTGCAATCCTGCCTGCTGTGTGGGTTTGGGTGTAGGCAGCTCTCTGGCTAGAGTGTCAGGCATGTAACAAACAGAAATGTGAAAGACTTGCTTCGCTGGTTGTTAAGGCCGAAGTGAATTTCAGCTGTATTACCTTTATTGATGCTTTTTAACGGGTTAAATCTTGTGGTTGACAGCACCAGCAAGTTCCCACGTGGGGAGCAGGGACCCAGGCTGGAAGTGCACCCACTGTCTTGGGGTTCATGCCTGGAATCCGGACTGATGCTGCATTCAGCAGGCATTTGCTCTGGCGTGACTGCAGAGCTGGATCCCCTTCCTGCTACTCCAAGCGCGCCCCATCATCAGGGCTAACCTGGATGGTGGGGCAGGGGTTTGTTGTGTATCCCAACTCTGGGACAAGGAGGAGGAAGGAATTTTGCTATGGAGTTCAGTGCCAAAACCCAGGAGACTGTCCCGCTATGTCAGCTAGGGTAGAAGGAAATCTAAGATACATCTGTGATGTTTTCCCTGGTTTTGGGGTAGCAGCTCTGTGTGATGCTGTGATGTCTCACTCTGCCCCTGCTTGGAGGTAGAGAAGTGGGCTTGTGTGTAGACTCTGGCTGCAGTGGAGGCACCACTTCTTGTTTTATGACTTCCAAGGCCATCCAGTCTCATTTCTGAGGGTCTGACCAGACTGGGCTGTGCTTCTGCCCTGTTTAACTCCCAGGCAGAACCTGCATCCTGTCCCGCTCCTCCCCTCTGTGTTTTGCAGTCGCTGCCCCAGCAGAAGCTGCTGACCTGGCTGAGTGTGCTAGAATGTGTGGAAGTCTTTGCAGAGATGGGGACAGCCAGGGTGTGGGGGGAGATGGGCCGGTGGACCATCATTGTCCTCATCCAGCTGGCTAAGTAAGTGCCATGGGCAGAGGGGAATGGGCAGTGTGGGCTCAGAAAGGGGATGGGGAGGGGGCTCACCAGTACCCCAGGAAAAAGCCCAAGCAGGGCTGAGCTGCTGGTCACTGAGGCTGGGGGAATTTGGGGCCCCACAGAGTGCAGAATGCTGTGCCACGGAAGGGGACTCTTATCCCTCTTACCTTGCCAGCTGCCCTGAGCAGACCGGAGTGTTTCCCTGTTCTGTGGATGTCACCTTTCCCACGCCACAGGAACCCAGCTCCGTAGCCTGGTATTGAAGGCTTCCATGTGTCTGTTCACAGAGCCATCCTTCGTCTCCTGCTCCTGCTGTGGTACAAAGCTGGCATCCAGACATCTCCTCCCATCGTGCCACTGAACAGGGAGCAGCAGCAGCCTCTCCACCCCCAAGGTGAGCCTGCAGTGCTATCATCATTGGCTTGGCGCCTCGCTGGGCCACGTGTCTCGCCCTGCTAGGAAATATTCCTCAGAGCAGTGGCTTGGGTGGTACAGGGAACTGCAAGGCTTCAGTACACAAAGCTAAGCTACACTGAACTCTCCACCCTCTGCAGAGCACGAGTTAACTTAGTGACAGTGTTGTCCTGCAGTTGGGAAGAAGGGGGTGGAGGACCCCAAGCCTGGAACCACTGACTGAACTCAAGCTGTGTGGCATAATGGTGAGGAAAGAGATCCTAGGCCTAGGCAACATCAGGCAGATGGACCTTTTCACCCTCTGCATAGTGTTAGCCCGTTCAGAATGCTCTGGTTTGAGCTAGATCAAACTTTCAGTCTGGTCTTTGTGATGGCAATGTAGGGCAGGGTGCTGCCAGCTCTGTGGTGAGCTGTGTTCCTTTGGAGCCTGACCCCTGTGGCTGTTTTCTCCTGCAGACATGGAAGACACCTCCTCAGGGAAGGATCAGACCTATGTTGGCAGGCGTTCCAGCCGTGTTGTGCGCTCTCTCCAGAGCAGTAAGTAGCTGAGCCTGTTTTCTCTCCTTGCCTGAGCTGTTTCTGCTCTGTGCCCTTTATGTATGACCTGGGTGTGAGCAGTAAAGAGCAGAATCTTGTATTGGGCCATATCTAGTCACCAGGCCCTGTATGGGGAGGGATATCAAAGCAATGAGGATTCAGGCACGTGCTGCAAGACTAGCACTTCCATTGTATTTTCCTAAGTGATCAATGAAGACAACCCTTCAGTGTGGTTAGGCTTTGAGGAGCACGGACCTTACAAGTCCCTCTCCTTGCTCTGTCCCCTCTGGAGGCAATCTGAGGGTGCTGGTCAGCCACAGCAGATGCTGTGTGCATAGCTCTTCAAGCTTTCCCATTTCACACCTTCACGGTGCAGAAAGAAGCAGGGGGTGGTGTGGGGAAGCGTGCTAGGAAGGATTTATTTGTGTTAGCAACTGGATCTGCTTGTTTCAGCCCCATCCTTGCAGTCCCGGCACTGGGGATCCCCCCAGCAGAGGGAGGAGTCACAGAGCCGAAGAGCAGAGGAGTTGAACCAGCCTCCCACCCCTCTGGGTCTCCAAGAAACCATCGCAGAATCCCTCTACGTTACCCGCCCTTTGTTCCACCGTATCCGGCCCTGACCGCGTGCAGGCTCACACCGTACCCTGGTGCTGTCAGAGGGTGCTGCTGTGGGCTCGGCCCTGGTTCAGGGCAGTGCCACACTGGGTTCTCTCTCCCTGCTGCTGCTCTGATTGGGCAGGGGCCTTGGGCTGCCTCCTCCCTTCTCTTAGAACTTGAAAACTAGCCTTAGCTGCTGGAATTGTGGGCACAAGGCCTCCAGCCCCTTCCCTGGATGCCCCCAACACTGCCTTAGCGGGTGTTCTGCACTCAGCAGAGCTTTGCTGGTACCTGGGGGCTCACTTATCTGCATGCCTTTTGTTAGATATCTCTGGTTCTTTCCATTCCTTGACTGTGCGTTCCTAGTACTGAGTTTAGGAGTGTGGGGCCAGAGATCGTGGAAACCCTGGCTCCTCTCTGCAGTCCTGGACATCTCAAGGTCAGTCTGAGGAAAAGTCTTTGTGGGTGCTTGAGGTTGGTGGTGTCTGAGCATCATGCTTTCCCCTGTTCCCCAGTCCTGGGCAGGGCCTACTGACAGAAATACACACAGGGGGCTGGTCTTTAGCTGTGAGGCTGACACATTCAGGTATCTTCTGCAACACTTTGAGCGCTCTCTGTCCTTGGGCTGGTGGAGCCTGCTCTGTGTGGAGCTGAGAACAGAGGGCGTTTAGAAACCCACTTCTTTTCCGTTCTGACTGCCGTTGCTGTGAGTTAGCTCTCTGCTCTTCTCCTTCCAGTCTGAGCTTGCTGAGTGATCTGAAAGACCTGAACAGGCGAGAGCGAGCGGAGCTGAGGCGACGAACCCTCCTACTGCTGTACTACCTGCTGAGATCTCCTTTCTATGACCGATACTCAGAGTAAGGGGCCCCTGCTGGGCTTTTGCTGAAAATTTCTCTTTTAACAGAAGTAGCATCAGGGGACTGGGTGAGTAGATCTGAAAAGGTCTGGGTGCCTCTGACCAGGTTCATCTGAGCCTTGCATAACAGCTGCCATTGCTGTTCGTGCATTCAGCAGCTGGGGCAGGAGGTATCCCGCTGGACTCGTTCATACTCTCTCCCTTCCTAGGGCTAGGATCATCCTCCTTCTGCGCTTGTTGGCTGATTACGTGCCTGGAGTTGGCTTTGTCACACGTAAGTGGGCCCCACTGCTATATCCCCATGTTCTGTTGGATGGAGGAAAAACCAGGGGAGTTGGGCAGGACATTTGTCAATTGGTTTCCAACCCGAGGAAGGAATTGGGAAGTCCCTAAAATGGTTGGCACCAGTGCACCCTGTGTTTGATGCTTATGTTGTTTTAAACTGGAAGAGGAAAGGAAGAATTGTTTCCTGGCTCAACCACAGTGGTAAAACTCTGCCCTCCCAGGCCGCAGAGCTTGGTCTCTGCCACCTAGGCCTGTTCTGGGCTCTCTTGCTGCACCTCAGCTGGTGCTCCACAACTGCTTTGCAGCCCTGTTTCTGAACATTTTTCCTTGATCTCCAGTCTGCAGCGCAGACATGAGGGGTAAATGGGTGCCGAGAGGTGTCGACCTAGGCAGGAACCGATGGTAAATCAAAGGGCCAGGTCTTGTGGGCCAGAATTCCACCTCCCCCACTTCCCTGCCGATGTGAAACCTTCTGTGGGGTGATTCATGGCATTAGATCAGCCTGGCATCGTGGGATTGTCCTTCCTTTGGGGAGGTCACAAAGCTGGCTAGCTCAGGAGCTGCTTCCTCCAGTTGGTGATTTCAGAGAAGCTTTGGAGCTTGCATTAAGCCATGTGCTACGTAAGCATTTTCACTCCACAGCAGTTGCTTCTGTTTTTGCACCTGCTCGTTATTGCTGAGTTGTCTTCCCTGTGCCATAGCAGCATCCTCCTGACTTGCTGCACGTGGGTTTTCCCCTCGCATGTTGCAGACCCCCTTCCCACTGGAGCTTGGAACTCTCGGCTCTGAGGGAGTGGTGTCCCACACTGTGTTTCACACCCCATTTGGTCCTGCTCTGATCTCTGGCACCACAGCCTAAAGTTGTCTCCCATCTCAGCAAAAGTAACTGTTCTGTTCTTGGGTTCATCTGAGTTGTGTAACTGGAGATTTGGGATTGTTTGGTGTCATAAGAAGGGGGGATATACCCCATATACATACAGCTTCAAATTCTTGCCTTTCTACGTGTGTGATCCCTCTGCTCTCTTGTTTCAGGGCCACTGATGGATTACTTGCCTGCTTGGCAGAAAATCTATTTCTATAACTGGGGCTGATGAGAAGATGATGATTATTCTCTACTAAGATTGTGGCTGGACGTTTCTAAGGGCAAGCAGGCTCGGGGAGGGATGTTGATAATGTCTAATTTTCAGTTAAACCATCACTGAGAAGCTCCTGATCTGCACGGTGGGGAGGGGGGTGTATGTAATTTTTTTAACAGATCTAGCAGTGGATGATGGACACTACATGCGTGGCAAGACTTTGGCCATCTCTTTCTCTGGACCATTCTGTGGCTGCAGTGATGATGATGATGGGACAACTTCCTTTTTTAAGCACTTGATTTTTCTCCTTTTGTACAGCTGCAGTATAATAAAACCGGGCAGCATAGTGATCTTTTGGAGAGCATTGTCTCCCGCCTCATGGTGCTGAGGTTGACCTGCAGCCTGCTTGTGTTGGCCATGCCTGGCTGCTGTGCTTGGAGCAGGCTTGTCTGTCAAATAAACTGACTGAATGGAAAGAACAGAGCTCAAGGACCTCTCCATCTTTACATAGGATCCCCTCATATCTGACCTCTCTCAGAGCAGTTTTTGCAGTTGTCCACCCTGGGATGCGCTGTCCCTTAGAAGCCTTTTTCTCTAGCCGGTGTCAGGCAGGGCCCCACAGGTTGCTCAGCCTGTGCCTGTAGCCTCTGTAACTCCAGGTGCCCGTTTCAGTCCCCAGTTTCCTGGGGTTCCCTGGTGGGGAGAGAGAGCTGCAGTTTGCAGGCTGTGTGCTAAAAGGGTTTGCAGAATGGCTGCCAGCCAGTGCTCAGGGGCTTGGCCAAGGGCAGAGGAGAAATGAAGAGATTAATTCAGCAAATACTGCTGTGCCACACTTAATAAAGGAGCTAAGGAGAGGCCTGGACAGCCCTGGCCATCTTTTGGCATCTGCTCTGCTGCCTCAGGGACAGTTGAGGCATCGATTTGCTTAGGATCCTTGGCCAGGACAAAGGAATAGCCAGCTGGTGGCACTGGATTACCCGCCCCCAGGCAGCTACCAGCCCTCTGCAGAGCTCAGGAGGTCACAGCGTCTGAAGTCGGGGGGGGAGCCCCACACATCTGAAATGGGCCACTGCAGCTGGGGACTGCAGGGCTTTGGCAGGGTGTGGGTTCTGTGCTGCCCCCTCAGCTGGCAGCAACGCAGCAGCGACAGTGTGGAAAAGCTGTGAGCAAGGGACTGTGCTCCATTTGGGCTTTTAGCAGAGGAAGGTGAAGACCGCAAAGTCTGTGAAGCGTTGGGGAGGTTCAGTCCTGGTGACGGAGGTACTGAGAGGAAGGGGTTTGCTTTTGGAGGGACAGGGGAAAGAGCCCTGGCTCTGTGGCTGCAGGGGAGGGCAGGACCAGGCAGTCTGGGACCAGGAGCTTACGTGGCAGGAGAGGGTAGGCAGCAGCACCCGGGCAGGTGCTTGCCCCGCCCAGCTGGTGTCCCTGGGCCACCGCGGTGGCTCCTCTGTGACCTCACCGTGGAGCTGATGTCCGGGTGCAGCATGCGGTGCTGGCTCCTGCTGCTCACCCTGCTGCTGGGGGCTGCTCTCCCGCTGCCCCTGCGCCAGAGGTGATGGCACTTCCCTACTCCTCCCTGCCCTGGTACCTGCAGAGGTACCCCAGGGCTCCTGGCCCAGGCCTGGGCTGGCAACTGTGGCCCTCAAGAGCTGGCCAGGCTGGGTGAAAACAAGCCAGTGGCACATGGGAGCATTTGTGCCAGCATGGGTGAGCGCCAGAGGGTCTTGGCTCACTTCTGCCCCTGGTTTTCCTCTGCAGCAGGGTCAGCTACTCAGTCCCTGAGGATTTCTCTGCTCCCTTGGAGCTTCCACAGCAGCACTTTGGCCTGGTGGACGGTACAGTGCTCTCCTCACCCCCCTGAACCCCCTTTGCATGCACTCAGCCCTCCAGCCGGGTGGTTGTCCCCAGGCCTGTGAGCAGTGCAGGGCTGAGCCCAGCCTCTCTGCTCTACCTGCAGATTATGGCATCAAACCCAAGCAACCTCGCTTCAGGACCCAGGTGGCCCAGGCACGGCCAGCATGGCTGCACAAAGCTGGCAAGAGAAAACGTGACAAGCTTGACTTGCTGGAGTACTACTACGATGCCCGCCTGTGAGCCAGCGTGCCACTGTGGCCACCGCAGCCCAGCCTCGGGGACCTCCCTGCCTGCCCTCTGCTGCTGCAGCACGGGCCGATGTGAGGTATGGGGGCTCAGGGTAAGCTCTGCTTTGGGTGGGGAGGGGAGCAGATGACCTCCAGCAGTCCCTTCTGGTCATCACATGATAATCTCTGGCCTTTGGGGATTGCAAGCAGGGTTCTCAGGCCAAACCTGAGCAGCTCCAGCTCCTCTTGGGGTCCCAAGGGAAGGTAGTAGTCTGGATCTAAACCCGCTGTGGTGGGACACAAACAGCACAGCAGCCGTGCTCCATGAACCATCATATTTAATAGTTGCTGCCATCACAGCAGATCCAGCTGAAGCACAGAGACCACTGGCTGCAGGGAGCAGGAGAGCTCTTCTACCTCCCTGGTGCTTTGCAGGGCTCCCTGCAGGCTTTAGCTCTTCCCTGCCCTGCTTCTGGCAGGCACCCAGCTTGGCCCAGGGGCTGAGCCCCACTGCTCTGGGGTGGCCCAGCCCTGCCACTGCCTCTGCCGCCTGCAGCTAGGGGAAGAGGGGGTAAGGGGCAGAGAAAGAGTCCCCTCCGAAGGGTGTAGTTACTGCAGGGAGGTATGGGGGGGAAATTTTTCTCTGTCCCCAGGGTACAGATTCAAGATGGGAGGGACAGGGATGGGGGCAGAGGCAGGGGTGAGCTGTCTCAGCTCATCCTGGCACTGGCTTTGGCAGAGGAGAGTGGGGGTCCCTCTGTCATCCCTGCCCAGCAGCCTTGTCCCCCAGGCCTGGCAGAGGGGTGATGCCTGCCCAGGGCAAGCCCATCTCCCAGGCAGGAGCCAGCACATCATGGGTCTTGTTTGCTGTAGCTGCTGTGTCTTCATACTGCAAGAGTCCGACTCTGCCACTGCATTAAAAGTCACCCCAGAGGGATGTAACGGGAAGCTGGGCCACGGTCACAAGGAGATGCTGTCACCCCAGCCTGCAGCAGGAAAGGGCCCGAGCACGCTGCTGCCCACCCCTCCACCGCTCACAGGCAGGGCACCCAGCGGTGCTTCTCCAAATAGAATAAACTAAGAGTATTTTGTACAATAAACACAATTTGTCCAGCCCTCCCCCCTCCCGTCCCCCCCAGCCTGAGGAAGGGGAGTCACGAAAAGAGGCGGCGCTCCGTGCCCCGGGGAGCCCTGCCCCGGGCCCGCTCCTCCTTCAGGCTCAAAGCAGCTCTTGTCCATGCACGACACGGGGAAGGGGCCAGACTGCAGCCCTGGCTGTGCAGGAGGTGCCAGTGCCAGCCCCTACTCCAGGTAGATGTCCTCCGTGGGGCACGTATACTCCACATACTCCTTGTAGAATTGCTGAAAAGCCCTCCTGCAACACAGCACCAGGCAAAGCTGAGCAGCGTCCTCCCCACGAGGCATTTACAGAGCCACGCTTCCCTTCTCACCCTTGCTCCCTACCCTGCGACCACTTTGACCCTCCAGCCCCTGGCCCCTCCTGCGTTAGCACCCAGAGCTGCCCTCAGAGCCACAGGGTCTCCATCCTTGCTCTCATCCCCTGCACAGCGCATGACTTTCAGCCATCTGCCTGCAAAGCCTTGCACTGGGACTTGTTCCAGTGCTGTCAGGAATATGCTGCCCACAGCCCTGCCAGCTCTGGCTCTTACCCCAAGACTCTCACTTGAGGGAAGAGGGCCAGCCTTGGGGCCAGGTCCAAGCCCCCCATGTATGAGGAGATGGCAGGACTCAGCCTGGCTGCCTCGCTCCTCCCGCCCTTCGGGAGCAAGCCCAGCCACAACTCACCCTACAGACTCTGCCAGTGGCTTCGTGGACTCCTCCGAGACAAAGACATGACAGGCAAATCTGTGGTCAGCAGGGTGCTTGGTGATGAACCCAAAATATCTGAGGGCAGAGAGAGTGGGCGTGACTGGCCCAGCAGACAAGCAGGCACCCCCAGCAGCCCCGAGGTGTGCCCAACCCTTGAGCATAGGGGTTTGGGACCTGCACCACTCCCAAACCTTAGCAGCCACCAGCTGCCACGACCCATGCCCAGAGCTGGGATGAAGTCCCGTCTAAAGGCTGCTTTTGCATGAAGCTGCAGCACTGGGCTCACAGGGGAAGGGGAGCTCTCAGGACTGGGGTGCTGGGGAACCTCCCTTTCCCTTCCCAGCCCCCGTTATGCTGCCCCCAGGGAGCAGGAAGGCAGCAAAGCCTCCGTGATGAGCTGTTAGAGTTGAGAGCTGTGCCGCACCTCCCTACTACTCACTTGTTGTTCTTTGGATGGTACCCACAAAAGGAAATGTTCTTCAGCTGGAAAAAATGGCTACACTTGTTTACCTGGAGGAAAAGAGAGACAAGCTGTCAAAGCTTTCCTCCCTATCACCCTGTGGGGCCGCTGGTCTCTGGCCCCTAGAAATATGCACTTGGACCAAGCAAGTGAAATGAATTGGAGCCCGATCCTGAGCTGCTACCAGCAGCAGTTTCAGGATGGCCCCAAACACCTGCACACAGGGTGCTCCTCCAGGCAGCCCTGCTGGCTCCTACCCCAGCAGCCTCTACCCCCAGCAGCTTCTGCAGTGTTTCCCTGGAGTTAGGCTGTACTCAAGCTAGAGTCAGTGCTGCTGTTCACTCAACACACAGAGCCCTTCTCCCTTGCCAAAAAAGGCTCTCAGAAATACTGGCAGATAGAAGGTGAATGTGAAACTTAGAACTAAATAGGTCATTCAAGCCTGGCTGTTCAAAGGGTCCCAGCCAGAAACGAGAACTTATTTATAGGAGTTATAAAGCACAGCTAAGTTGATGGCATCCTCTAAATGCAGGCAAGACTTGTAGAAATCCCAGCCCAGCCCTGTCACAGCATTCCAAGCCATGAAGTACTCCCATCCCCAGCTGTAGGGGAGGTTTCCCAACAGCCTGCTGCAAAGCCCTCGCTTGCCTCTGCCCAGCATCTCACGGTGCTTTGCTAGGCTACTTACGCAGAACGCTAATCAGCAGCCTACCCCAGCCAGCTAAAGAGATTACAGGGCAGATTTGGAGGACACCACTCAAAATAGTAGCAGCTGACAGATTACCAGTGCGGCTCAGCTCACAGCATCCCAGTGCAGCGATGTGCTTGGCAGCTGCGAGGGCAACAGCCAGTGGCGTGGCTCAAAGCTGGGACCCTGTGAGGCACAGGGGTCCCTGATGGTGACCCTACAACCCCACTGATGGTGTTTCCAACACCTGTAGACATGGGGTGGAGGCCCCCAGTTTTCATATGCAAACACAACCTGTAGCACAGAGTGCACCAGCCAGCTCAGAGTAGCACCAGGGAAGGAACGAGACAAGCATAAAGTGGGGCACTACCTTGCTGTGCTCCTTGGAGTCATCAGCTTTCACGGCGATCTTGACCCCACGCACGCTGATCTCCAGGACGCAGCTGGAGGGTGGGTTAAAGTGCACAGTGAGGCGGCGTGTGGTGGCAATCTGGGGGAGAAGACAGAGAGGCAAAGCCCTGGAGCTCGTGAGCAGTGATGATGGCTCACCCCTTCCATACCCAGCGAGGCTCTGCCCTGCTGCCAAGAGAAGCAGGCCTGCCTGCTCCCAGGGATGGGGTGGGACAATACCTTCTGCATGGCCGCACACAGCACATCATTGCCCTTGTGATAGGGAACCTGCACCGAGCCAAGAAACTTCACCCGAAACTGGTCCACCCAGTCACTGCTCTTGGCCAGAGCTGGAAGAGAGCAGGGAGTGGGGATCATCTCAGACGGCCAGGCATGTGGGCTGAGCTCCACCTCCCCTCTCCATATTGCCACCCCTACATGTTTCCCTGCCCACGAAAAGCTTCATTTCCAAGAAAAGCAACACCAGGTGCCAGGTCACAGCATCCCACCAGAAGCTGCCCATCATTCCCTGCTGGGTGCCCGGCTTGGTCCTCCCTCCATCCCCCTGCTCAGCTCCAGCCTCCGCTCAGTGCAGAGGAGGTGGATGCAAGATAGGGGATGGCAGCAGGCTGCGTGCAGAGGATTGGTACCTGTTACATGGTCTGGGTCCTTGGTGACTTCGATAGCATAGTAGGCAGGAAAAATGCCCCGGTCACCCGTCCGCATGTTGTAGGCCTCATACCAGTAGTCTTCTGCCTGCACCTCCACCAGCAAAGGATCGTCCACCTCCAGCTCCAGCTCATCCGCATGGCGAGGCACAAACCTGGGTAGAGAGGCACTAGCACCTGGCTGGCCAGCAGTGCTGGTGGCCTTCTCAGCGGTGGTGGCCTGCTGGGGCAACACAAAACCCACCAACAGCCCAGGCAGGCAGCACCCTGGCAGGTCTAATTAGATACTAAATAAAGCATCAGAGCAGGTTTAGGCTCAAAATAAAACAGCATCCTGGCACCTATGGCAAGGGTATCCCATATGGCACCACCCATGCTGCTCCCCAGAGGTCCTGGCTTGCCCCTGCACCAGACGGGGCAGATGTTGCTCCTGAGCAGGGCATGAGGTACGGGCCTGGAAACACTGGGGTGGGCTGTCCCCACCGTGGTGGGAGGGCAGCACCACCTTTCCTCCTTGAGAGGCTGGGGACACCGCTCATGCCTGCAAGCTCACCTAAAGACAGCACGGTGGGTCTGCTCCTGCTCCTCCCCGTTGATCACGCAGGAGAACAACCCGAAGGACTCGGCACCTGGGGACGAAGGCAGAGGGGGACGCCTCAGCATTGCAGGGTCAGCACCACAGCCAAGGGAAGGACATGGTGAGGCTCCTGGAGGATGGCTCGGCCAAGACAAAGCCATGCGGTGCCACAGGAGAGGAAGGCACGGCTAAAGATGCTGCACTGGTGGCCAGTGGTCCCTGCTGGGGGACCTCCCTGCGCCAACCCACGCAGCTGTGTCACCTGGTGTCACCAGCACTGTGGCACCAGCCACACTGTGGGAAACCCTGCCTGCTGGGGCATGCCACCAGCCCCGGTGCTCCTCCAGGCTTGGGGAGGTGGGTGGCCCTCCAGGAGGGATGCTGTCCCCCTGTGAGACCACTCAGCCTCCTCCTCAGCATGGCCGTACCTTGGGCTAGCCAAAAAAGCAGCCTGAAACACCTCCGCCTTCAAGTCACAAGGCTTTTCCAAGCCCTCCCATGCCTTCCTGACCACCCGGGACAAAGCCACATGCTGCAGAAAAGCAGAGCTGGGGCTCATGTCTGCCGGTGGCTTTCCATCTCCTGAGTGTGCCCTCAGCCTCATACCAGGGATAGGCAGGGCTGCCCGGGCAGGCAGCCACCAGCCCACCTCCCCCCATCGCCCAGCACTCACTGGAGGAGCGCGCCCGGCCACTCATGAAGACATTGAGGAACTTCTTGGAGAAGTGGATGTCCGCCTCAGGGGTGGAGTCCTCGGAGAGGCAGACCGAGTCACGCTTCAGCGCATCCTCCTCATACTCCTCGCCAATGGCTGACTCGTAGGGCGAGGAGACGCAGTTGTCGTAGACGGTGGCCGAGTCGCTCTCGTCGCTGTAGCCTGAGTAGCACTGCTTGAGGCTGACCAGCTCCAGCTGCACGTTCTCGTCCACCACCAGTGTGTATTTGACCGAGTCGTAGGAGAGGGCGCTGGTGTCCGAACTCACGGAGGCTCTCTGAAGGCTGTGCCCTGGCCGGCAGCCACCGCTCCCGCCACCGCAGGAGGCCCTGGGCAGGTTCGTCTTGTCGGGGGAGGACATGTAGTCCAGCACCTCGTCCTCCTCACTGATGGAGGGGTTGGTTTTCCCTGCCAGGGCCGAATACCCGGAGGTGTCGATGTCAGAGCTGATGGACATGCGATTCTCACTGGACTGAGACAGGAAGGGCTTGTCAGTCTCCAGGGGGTCTGAGTTCTTCTGCACAGGCGTCAGGTAGATCTCCTCTGTGGCTTCCAGCCTCACGTCCGTCTGGTAGCGGATGCGGTCCCGGTGGGCCTCGGGGCCCCTCGTTGTCACCACCACTACGCTGGCACCGTGCGGTGGGGGCCGGCTGGTGGCCTGGTGCTTCTCAGGTGGCCGAGATGAGGCGACGCAGGCGGGTGCCATCTGGGTGGCCGCTGTGCGCCGGCACGGGCTCTCCGTGGATGTGCCCCGGTCTTTGGTGGAGGTTGTGCTGTTTTGGTGATTGACCTCATCACTCAGGCAAACGTGGTCGTGGGGAGGGGTCTGCTCTCCTGGAGGGGAAGGAGAGCAGCGTTGACAGCCCTGCAGAGGCTGATGCTCCCTGCCAGGGAAGGTGGTCAGGGATGCCACCCAGACTCCAGATGGACATGCATTCTGCATCCATGTGGAATGTTTTCCCCAACTTCCTGCTCCGACACCACTTTTCCCAGGCTTCCAAGAGCCACGAAAGGGTGCAAGTAGCTGCCCCTGGCCAACAGGCCAAGAACTCACCCGTTTTCAGAGGGGACGACGACCGGGACACCCGCTCCTGCCAACTGTGCTTTTTCCCCAGAGAGTTGTTATTCAGAGTGTCCTGAGGAGAAGAACAAAGCTGCCTTGTAGCCCAAACAGTAAACAGCGTGTGGCGCAGTGGTGGCAGTGGCACCCATCCCTCCCCGGATCCGCAGCACCCCGCTCGGCTCCCCCCTCGCCTGGGAACACGGTGCTCGGGGACCCCCCCGCCAGCCCCACGTCTCGCCACGCTGCTGCTGTGAGAGCTGGCGTGGTGGCCACAGCAGGGCGGGCAAGGAGCCAGCCGGGAGGCAGACGGCCTGGCCGGGATGGTGGCACTCATCCACCCTGGGGTGACTTGGCTGCAAGAGCCCACGGCTGGACACTCCCAAGCCAAAAATCTCAAGACCCAAACCCACCTGGAGCCCTCATGCTTTGCTCCCATCCCTCTTGCCCTGCCTAGCTTCAAACCACACATGCGTGTGTGTGAACAGGGGAATGCACGCTCAGCCCCACTGCGAGACTCAGGGACCAAGGCCACTAGGTCCTCTCTAACAAGGACCCTCCTGCAGATGGGGGACAAGCCCTCCCTGCCTGCCTCAGCAGGGCATGACATTCCCCCTGCTGCAGTCCCAACCCTGGTGCCCATCCTCTACTCCACCCCCAAATTTTCCCTGGCTGCCCACCCTCAGCCCCTCCTGCAGGGCACCGGGTGTTTCTCCTCCAGCTGCAGCAGTGATATTTTCCACACCATTAATTTTTGCTCAAGTACTAAGCCCCGCTGGGACTCCCTGGATTTTCTCACGGCCTTATCGCCAGCCTGCAGCTATTACCAGCCGCGCAGGACCTGCCCCATCCTTGCTTTGCTTCCCCATCAACATGAAGCAAGTCTTTGCCCTGAAAGGCCACCGAGTCACAGGCTGCTGAACCATGGCTGCCAGATCCCTGCCTCAGCACGGGGAGGGGAGAGACCCCTGCCTGGGGCTTCAGCGACCTCCCAGCATGGCCTCTGCAAGCCCCTCCTGTGCCAAGGCAAATAATGGCGCGTCCCTGCTTGCCTTTCCCAGGGACATGACGAGCCGGGACGTGGGCCAGGCAAGCTGCCGCAGCGACGGCCTCTGTGTGCAAAGTGCCACGGGGCCAGCACACGAGCCAGCCTGGCTGCCTGGACCAGGATGGGAGGCAGCAACACAGCAGGCAGAGCCCCCTGAGCCCACCCAGGGCGCTCTGAGGTCTGCAATGCCCAGCCAGAGCAGAGAGGCAGTCACAAGGTCTTAGAGGATGAACTTAGCCAGTCCCAGCACCTGTTTCTTTTCCTCCTGAGAAGCTGGGGATGTTCCTCTCACCATCTCTAGCCCACCTGACTGGGATGATGATAACAGATTGCCCAGCAGCAACCAAGATGTCACTAAACCAGCTCCTGGCCCCGCAAAGAGAAGCTGGGGCAGAGGGTAGGACAGTGCCCTGCCCCTGCACACCCCAGTGCGAGAGGTCTGCAGGCATGGGAGGGCAGGCCAGTGACCTGGCTGGCCACCATCCCTCTTCTAACCACCTGCAGGAGGCAGGAGCTGGGCAGGCCAGGAGGGTCCAGGAGGGTCTGGCACAGGTGGAGGAGGATCTCTCAGGCCGATGACCAAGGGACGCTCTGCACCCTGTCACCTCCTCGGGGCACCACATGTGGGCAGGGAAAAACTGCCTTTGGCCAGAGGCGGGCATCCGGAACAGGCACCCCAAGCACCTTACAACCAGCCTGCCTGCGGCGCTTCTGCCTCTCACTCGATGCCACCAACATGCTCTCCACAGCCATGCCCCAGCCCTGTGCACTCACCCCCATTGCTTCTGGGCTCCCGCTGCCCGCTCTGGCAAAGCCCCCACCTCCCATTCCCCACCTCCTCAGTTTGGGCCATACCCATGTCTCCGGTGCGGCCCCACAGCCTTCACCATCCTGCTGCGAGGGGACCGTCAGCTCCCCCTCCCCAGCCCACAGTCTGTGCAAACTCCCCCCTTCACCCCTCTCTGCAGGCCTGCTGCCACCTCTGGGCACTGGCTGGGACTGGAGGGGGGCTCTGCTGTCCCCCATTCCCCCAGCTGGATGTGGCTGCCACGTGCCACTTGCTCCTCCGGGTCCCCGCACAGGGTGGGACAAGGCTGCCACTGTCCCCTTGTCCATTATGCTCAGTGGGGCTCCCCTCCCTCGTCCTCCCCAGCCCTGCTGCCTTTGTCCCCCGTGCCAGCTGCCCCGAGGGCGCCCATCCTGGCTGTGTGCCTTCCCCCTCCTCCTCCTCCTCCTCCTACCCGTGGCCTCAGGCAGAGAGCTGGCATCAGCTGCTGGTGCTGGGCTGGTGACACCCAGCTCCGACTACTCCCCATCTGTCACCCACAGGGACACCTGCCTCTCGTTTCACGCTCCTCGGCTTAACGTCACCGCAGTGAAAATCCTCCTACTTGGCAGAAGGCACGGCCGAACGCAGGAGGCTGGCAAAAATAGCCCTGCACGTCACGCACACCTTGCATGGGTTTGTGAAGTTTGCAAACGGAGCAAAGGGACTGCGGCCACTGCTCAGAGGGTCAGCATGCAGGGCACCGAAACGCTGCCCGCCCCGGGCACGACAGCAACCCCACGGCTGCGTGGGGCGGGGAAAACCACCCAAAACCTTGTACAAAATCCGAGCGTGACTGAGACAACACAACCCCCTCATCCTCCCAGCCACCATTTTGGGCGTTGCTGTTCTGTCTCTCAGATTTTGCACGGGGTGCTGACATTAATGATGCTTTCGCTGGGCGCCGCTGCTGAGGAGCAGAGGTCGCTGAGTCCCCACCACCGGGCACAGGGCACTCGGTGTCACCATCCTGCCCTGACCTGGGGCAGCTGGAGCCCAGCCAGCCGTTGGCTAGCGGTGCCAGCCCTGGGTGGCGTGGTGCCCCGTCCCGCGATGGCTCATTCATGCATTCGCTGTGCCATGTCTCGTTTGCTCTCCATCCTGGTGGGGTCCCTCCCCCTCTCCCACCTTGCCCCTGCCCCACGGCTCTCTGCCAGGCCCCATGGGCTCTGCTGGGGGCACAGCTCGGTCCTGCTACACTGATGCCCCATCCTGGCCTGCTCCCCCCCCTACCGGGTCAGCAGGGATGGAAGAAGGACCCCCCGGGCTCCTAAGCCCCCTCTGCCCCCCTTCCCGTCGAGCGCAGTGCCCAGGCAAGAGGCACAGCCAGCGGGGGGGGCTCGGCGGTGCGAGGGGGCAGCCTGGCAGGGCATAAGCACGTCCCCATGCGTGTCCCCCGGTGCCCCCCGGGCCCGCTGACCGCTCCCTCCGGCTCTGCAGCAGCG
>NW_020799101.1:42085350-42099194 GCF_003259725.1 Athene cunicularia | reverse complement strand
CTCACAGTCCCTGGGCTGGGGGGGCTGGTGCAGCCGCCTGGGCAGCCGGCGGCCTCGTCCTTTTAAAGGGGCAGGATGCTATTCCCGCGGCCGGGGAGCCCCCCTCCCTGCTCGGCCGGCGATACCCCCCGGATGATGGGGCACCACCACCACCCCCTCGGCAGGTGCCTGTAGGTACATGTGAACAACGCATTCCCCACGAAGGGCACAAACGCGCACGCCCGGGCTTCCTCTCGACAGAACAAGGGCATTTTTCGCAGGGAGAACAGTCATTCAGCAGAACTGCCTCCCCAGGGACGTGGGGGAGTCCCCATCGCTGGAGGTTTTCAAGACACGACTGGACAGGCTGCTAGAGAATCTCATCTAGGCTCCCTTTCCCACAAAAGGTTTGGCCAGGTGATCTTTCGAGGCCCCTTCAGCCTGGGCTGCCCTTTGATTCTTCCTCCCAAGAAGGGAGGGAACCTTGGCCTTTCTTCATTCCTGTTCTGTCAGCTGGGACTCAGACAAACACACAATCATTTTGGTTGGAGGTTTGGTCCAACCGCTGCCTGGAGCAGGTCTCAGGGCCTTATCCATCACACCTGAATATCCTCAGGGACGGAGAACTCACCACCACGTTGGGCACTGGCACCAGTGCTGCATTACTACTACTTTTTCCCTCTCGGGGGTTGACATTTTCACTATGCACCTCTGAGAGGAGTCAGGCTCCTTCTCCCCTGTAATGCCCACGAGGCGGCCAGAGTTGGCAGTTACACCTGCCTTGGCCTCCTCATCTTGAACAAGCCTTTTCTCATACACCCTGCGTTTGCATGCCTCGGGACTTGGAGATGTGCAGAAGGGACGCCCGACGAGCTGGTAGTCTGGCATGAGCTCTCCAGTCACCCACTGGTGGTGGCTGTGCTCTGGCTGGGGCCAGGCCCACTTTCCCCTTGCACCCTTCCCTCTCGGAGCGGGGTGGCCACCGTGGCCTGTGAGGTGGTCACCATCGCACCAGCTAGGCTGGGGCCCAGTGCTGAGCCACCGCACTCCTCATGACCGTGGTGCTGGGCAAGGAGGCACCGGTGTCTGCCCGCAGCTGCAGGTGTTTAAAGGTCAGTGGTTTCCTTCCCACGCCGCCTTCCTTGCAGTAACTGTAGCTTGCACATGCAGAGGTTGCTGCAGCCAGCAATAAAGGCTGTGACTTGGCATTAGTGAGTTGAATTCCCCAAGTTATCAGCTGTTTGTGATGACTCGAAAGCTCATCAGCAGGCAGAGGTGAAGGACGTTTTTTTGGTGCTGATGCTATCCATATCTCCAGCTGTGCGGAGGATGTCCTTTGAGCCGTGGGAAAAGAAACAGCCCCAGAAGCTCTAGCAGCTCCTCCGAGAGCTCTCGCTGCTACCAGCTTCTAAACTGTCAGACTAAAGCCAGCACAGGCAGGGCTCTGCTTGCTGTAGGCACTGTACAAACCCTCTCATAGGGGCCATTTCACCCCCATGTCCCTGCTGCAGTCCTGGCAGGTACTGGCTGAGCATCTGGAGGAGCACTGCTGCCAAAACTCGTCCTCTGGAGGCTTTAAACATTTAACTCCCTTGTTTTTAATGCTAGCCTTCATACAACAAGTTCTGCGTTTCTGTGGCACCAGTTGCCTGTGGCAAGTCACATGGATTTTAACAAGGAAATCAAGGCACAGGAAAAAAAATGGAGGGAAATGCCAGCTAAATAGATTATATCTAGCCGAGATACATGTATTCAAGTCAGCTGGTGGCGTTCAACCTAGACTGCTAATGACGCTGCCCTCAGTAATCCTGTAGCTGTAACAATCACTCAGAAAACCCACAGAGGAGGGAAAGTCCCAGAAGGATGCAGAAAAGCAAAACAGTACCTGTTCTGAAGAAAAGTGCGCCCTAGGAGGGATGCACCATTCCAGGTACAATAGCTAGGAGGAAACTACAGCCACTGCAGGTACTTATTAATGGCCTAAATAGCACTAAAAGTGATTTTGAAACCACACAGCACTAGATCACCTTACCATCTGAGTGGGACCTGTGGTGATCTGCAAAGCAAGGGCACGGACTAAATGATGGGAAGCCTTTCTAAGTGGAAGGACACTACCCCACCAGAACAGGCTGCCTTGGGAGCCCTCTAGGAACAAGTTAATGTCACCTAAGGCCAGCTTGAGTATGCTCATGCCTCAGCACAGACGTGATGGTGAGGTGACGTCCTGAAGTCACTTCAGTCTGTGGGAGAAATTAGGGCATGTGGGAGAGCAGTACCAGTGCCTAAATCTTGTGGTGGGATGTACACAAGATACACACCTGGACCCTGATGGAGTTACGGGGAGTCTCACGCCTCCATTACAGAGCTGTCCCTGGGGTGGCTGTGATGCTGGCATGCTGCTGATGCTACCTCCAACCCGCACGGTGCTGTCCCAATGGCAAAAAGTCCCAGTGCCCGGCAGCTGGCCTCTGATGGTCCCAACGCTGTGGTCCACGGGCCCTGGGGGAGGCTGGAGCAGTGTGACCCCTGCTGCAATTGTGGGTGCTGGGAGCACCTCTGGGAGCACCCCTGGGAGCACCAGTCTATCCAGGGGAACCACCAGAGTGGGGGCTGCTGCCAACCCCAGTAAGGGATGGATGCTGCTTGCTTTCCTAGGAACAAAAGGCTCTTGCAGGAGGAGCAGGGTGATACGCAAGTTGTTGCTTGAGTGACCCTGGTCCCTACCCACTGTGGTCAAGCAAGCAAAAGGCTCTTCCCTGCTCCCCTACTCCTGCAGCCTTCCCTGTCAGAGGAGGAGTGACAAAACCTCCGGCTCGGGAAAGCGTTTTATGAGCATGGGGAAGCAAGGGGGACCTGCTGAGCAGAGGGGACAATCGTGTCCCTTCTCCCTACCACCCGGCTGGGACTGCTTTGCTCCCAGCTTCAAAGCGCCAGGAGAAGCCTCTCTGCCCCCAGCCTGGCGCAGCCGCAGCTGCTGATGGATCACAGAGGTGGCTTCATGGCACAGCCTTTGAAAAGGTGCCTGGAGTAAGCAGCCGCCTTGCTGCCGTCTCCTTTGCTCCAGGCCCCGCAGCCAGCTCCCCGCCAGCCCTCAGCTCAGTGGGATGGCCGGCTCGTGGCAGCCGCTTCCCCCTTTGCACGGGTCCCGCTGGCTTTCTGCGGGTGGCTGCTGCCAGCGGCACGCCGGATCAGTGACGGTGAACATCAAGAGGAAGCCCGGCATTTCCAGCAGTCTTATTATGCCGAAAAAACAAAGTGTTTTGGTGTTTTACTCCACATATCTGTATCTTTATGGCCAGTTCAAGCCTTTTCATGCAGACCACAAAGGCTCAGCACAGCTTTGTATCCTGTATCAGCTCTTTTGCTTTGGCCACTCATTCTTGTGCTCTCAGGTATTTCCAAGAAGGTTATTTCTTTCTTTTCTTTTTTTTTTTTTTCTCCATTCTTGCATTAACCATTTTCTGCAGCTCTTGGAATACAGATGAGACACCAAGCCTTATTAACTGCAGCCTGGCTGTTTGCTGGGATCCATCTTGCGGAAACCAGGGATTGTCATCCCGCCAACAAAGCCACCAAACCAAGGCCAAACCCAAACCAAAAGGCCTGGTCCTTCTGTTGCAACTGTCCCTCTCAATGTGCCTGACCGCTGCCATTTGCGAGGCAGGGGTGACACCTCTCCTCCCCAGCCGGCCTCCGGCCTTGCTGTTCTAAAGGCAGCCCTGCTCCTCCACAGAGCCCTCACCTCAGCCCACTCCTCGCTTCGCTCCTGGTTTTCATTCACCCGGGTTTTCTTGTTGAAATTAAAGGGTTTTGCAGCCACGCTTGGGATTATTCCTCATTCTCAGCACATGGTCTCCTGTCCAGGAGGTGGATAGTTCTCTCTTGCACAAACATCAGTCTACGCCTCCTTGCTGTTTCTGTGTGTCTAAGCCACTATTTCTGGAAATCTGCTAAAATAGTCCACAATGAAGTCATATTTGTTTTTCCAGGACCAAAAAAAACCCCAAACCCCACCTCTGTTTGGGTGTTGACCTCTGCACAGGCTGCCCATTCCTGCCATGGGGTTTTGCTGCTGAGCATCTCTGCCTGGACCGCCCCCACCTCGCCAAGGTCACTGGTTGTCCTCATCCAGCAGCTGCCTTCCCAGCCCTCCAGCAGGGTTTGTCCCTTCACTCCTTCCCGGTGCTTTCCTGCTCTCTGCTGGGCTACTGTGCCTGCCCATCTCTCCAGAGCCTCGCCACCAGGTCGGGAAGCTCGGAGCAGCTGGATTTCCCCAGCCCCGCAGCTCACCGCGCTCCCCAGAGCCTGCGTTTCCCCCTTCCCCCTGGCTCTCTGCTCCAGTGTGATCCATCGAGCTGGCAGCTTGCCTTCACCCCACACCCCTTGCTCCATTGCCGGTCTTTCGCCTGGCATTGCAGGGGCAACTGGGGCCAACCCTCCATCTTACATACCATGGGTCCTCTGCGGCACCGGCACCGGGAGCTCGCCACCAGCAGGGCCCCCTGGCCCTGGCCCCGGTGTCGGACTGACTTGCCAAGCCAGCCATCCCCACGTGATGCAATTAGCTGGCTGATGTCGGGCCGCGGGTCATTACTGATTTGCTGGTCCCCACGCTGTGAACAGACCCGGCCAAGCCGCTCCCTCTGGGCCTGGCTGCTTCCATCAGGCAGATCCTGCAACCCCATCGCCCTGAGCTTGTTCTGGTCAGCAGTCAGGTTGGAAAGCTCCCTGGCTCTCGCCTTTGACGTCTGGGATTGAAAAGCCCCTCTCACCGCCGTTGCAGTCACTGCTTTTGGTTCTGCTCCTCGGGCAATCCTTCGTGTCCCGTATAAATCATTTGGACATATTTTTAGCAAGCATTTTTTTTTTTCTGAGTGTGGTAGGCTTCTTCCTTTGCTGTGTTTATGAATAGCTCATTGCTTCCACGGGGACAGCCTCACATCCCCTTTCCATCCCAGCAGACTCATTGCACCGGGACGTTTGTGTAAAGCAGCTCCACGCCGTCCCCGGGGAAGATGTGGGGCTCCCTGCTGGAGCCTGAACCAACCCTCTCCCAAAGGTCAGGTCTCTGCATCACAGCTCAGAGATGCAGAAACCCCTCAGTACACTGTTTAAAATGGACAAAACAGTCTATTTTTTCCTCACCCTCAAGGAAGGGCTGCAGCAGTTGAGCTGCAAGTGTCCCCCCGCCCTTACCCTCCCTGCCAAACCTCAGCCAAGGGCTGGCAGTCTGTAAAGAAAAAAGAAATCCTGTCCTAAGAGCCCAGTGGTGCTGCCAGCAGCAGAGAATTGGGATGGTTAATGGGAAGCATCCAGCAATGCACCCACAGCCCCTGTCTGCCTCACCTGTCGCAGAAGGATCTTCTCGATGCCCTGCCCTCACTGCAGCTGTGCCCTCATGGACACTCAGCTCCAGGTTTGCCTTTGGTTTTGCCTCCAGCATTATCCCTCCTTCCTTCAGCCAACACATCCCACAAGCCCAGGCCCTCCGTATCCTTCCCCGGCCATAACATCCCGGGGCAGGAGGAGGCTGGGCCAGAGCAGAGATGTGGAGCAGCAGCCCCATCTCCAGGAGCATGAACATTTCTGCTGGGAAGGTCCCGAATTAGACCAGGGAGCACAGCAGGACACTTTTACCTCCCAGAGATGAGGTGTGCCTCTACCCTCCTGCCTTCAACATGGGATTCCCAACACCACAAATTCACTGTCTAATTTTAAATCTGTGACAAACTCCTCTGCCTTTCCCCTCCTTGCTGGGTCTTTATCAGTTTTGCAGAGGAAATATATCTCCTGAGGGGTGAAACAATTCTCAAACCATTTGGTTGCTCCCCCAGCGTTTGCATCCCCTTAGCATGAAACACACTGGCAAGATGCAGAATCCCTGTGTATTTCCAAATCCAATGTTAATTCTCAGTTTATCTCCATGTTTCTGCCCCCCATGGCCTTCTCAGGCAGTTCAAATAGTGGTGTGAACCCCCTTGGGGTCTCTGCAGTGTGGCCTAGGGTGCTTAAGGTGGATGGGAGACCCACCTGCAGCTTCTGCACAGGCTTCACAGATCTCATTTTTATTTCACCTGCTGCCTGCTGGGGTCAGAGCCACCTCCTCCATCCCTGCCTCACCAGCCTCCAGTTCTCTTGCCTCCTAGACGCCTGAGGACAGCTCTTGCTAAAGGCAGCTAGCAAACCAGAAGGAACACCTTGGGTGAGCAGAGGAGAGCTCTCACCCTGCAAGCCTAGATGCACCTCCAGGCCCAGAGATGCAAGTGGCAGGTAGGAGGCACAGCCCGAGTGGGACCTTTGGTGGCACCTCGCACGTGTCCTCACTTCCCAAGGATGCTCATCGCGTGCCCCGCTCATATAAGGGGCAATGCCCCCTGTCATGCCCAAACCCTTAGGCTCATCCCTGAGGAACAAACTCAACCCAGCACAGTGGGAACCAAAAGGCACCGGCTTTGAGACGCTTTTTTGTCTCTTGGGTTTGGCTGGCTCAGGAAGGGTTTGCTCTGTGCTGTGGTGAGGACACTGCTGAGCAGAGGGGATTGGGGTCGTGGCAATGGGCACTCTGAGGAAGCATCACTAGCCTGGGGAGCTGGTGGTCCTGCATGGGAGCTGATAGTCCCTCCAGCCCCACCGGCATGCTCTGCCCATCCCTGTCCCCATCCCCATCGCGCTTACCCGGGTGGCCAGGCTCTCCTTGCAGTGCAGGCTGATTCCACACTCATCGGTGATCTCAGAGAGGTCTTCATCCTCAAACTCCTCGAGGCTGATGTCGTGGGTGAGCCTGTAGGGAGTGGAGACGGCGTGATTACCCACTGCACAGGCAGCAGGCAGGAGGGCGCAGGGCAGCATGCTGCCTGTGGGCAGGGAGCAGCACCATCTGCCCCACGAGAGGCTCTCCCAATCTCTACTGGGAAGGAAGACTGGGAAGGGGGCTCCTTTCAGAGGGGATGAGAAGTGTGCCCTAAACCAGCCCCTGCCTGACCAAAGGCAGCAGAGATGTTCAGGTTGGGAGAGCATGGGACAGACAGCCCTGTCCCAGGACGTTCAGCTCCCACCATCCCGGGGAGGCTCCGGGATTGTCCCGGCTGGGCATAGACACCCAGCAGGGCAAAGACCCAGGTTACAGGGAGGGGACAGGCTGGGGTCCTGGCAAGGGCACAGCGGGAGGATGGACCCACTGGGACAGGCGTTCACATCAAGACCCACAGACCTTGCAAGCACCACAAACCCACCGGCTGTGGCACAACCAGCCCCTGAGCCACAGCTGGGAGGGGTGTTCCAGCTCAGGTGCCTTGCAGTAAGAGAGGGCAGTGATTTCCCTCTGTGCCAGAATCACTCCCTGGGGGGACTGCGAGCATCCCCACAACCATTGGTGCTGTGGAGCCTGTCTGCACGGCCTCAGTGGTCCCTTAGGGCTGTCAGCCCCACAGGCTCATTACACCCCTTCAAGAAGTTTACAGAGATATCCTTTTAGTGGCTGGAAACGTGCTGCCAAGCGGGCTCCTTGTGTACTTGCTTGCATCCCCAGGGGGACAGTGAGGCGCTCCCGGCTTCTGTGCATTAAAACATTTCTCCGTGGTGGTACCGCAATGCTCCTCTCATTCATTACCATGGGGGTAAATAAAAGAGCCCAGCTTGCAAGTCCTCTGCCAACCAACTCAGCCCCACTGTAAGCCAAAACATCTTGCTAACATTTTTTTTGTCTTCATTTTTGCTTTTACAGTAACACCACAAGTTTTGTCCATAGTGTTCACAGGCACTGCTTTGTGTGCCACCATTTCCATTTGCTTCCAACTCCTCAGACTGGGAGATGCTGGGGTGAAAGCACCACGCTGAGCTCGTCACCCCTCTCTGGCTTGGCCCTCACCGACCTGCATCGCTTGCACACCTCGGGGCTCCCCTCGCCCCCGGCAGTGGCACCAAGCCAGCGCCATGGAGGGGTAACACCTCCTTCGTCCCAGCCCCTAGAGAAGGAGAAGGAGCAGGAGCAGGAGAAGCCTGTGGAGGAAGCAACATCTCGCCTCCACATTTCCAAGGACCCTGCCAGTGGTGGGCTCGTGGGGTGAAGATGGCCAGGAATGACTCTGCCCATGGGAGTAGCCCCTGCAAGATACACTGGGGGGGCAGGGACACAACCTTCAGCACAGGGTGGGGTGTCTGGACGCCCCCCAACCCCCCATCTCCTGATGCTGCCCGTGGGAGGTGGGGAACGCAGAGCAGGAGGCTCATGATGAGCCTTCAAAGCAGAAATTGATTTCTTCTCCGGTTACACGGGTCTCCAGGGTGGGACATCACCACCCGCTAATGCTCAGGGCCCCCACTAGCCGCAGTGTGGGAGCGCAGCGGGCACCATGGGGCGTCTCAGCGAGAGGCACAATGTTGCTGAGGGGCTGGTAGGGGCTGCCTGGCTCTGCAGGAGCAGCTGGGGTGGGTGGAAGCACCCCCCGCTCTGGGATGGGGACAGGCAGCCCTGCCCGAGCCCTCGGGGATGGGGAGGTACTGCGCGGGTGTCCAGCACTGGCCCTGCCTGCAGATGCTGGTGCGCGGCAGGATGCGGCCAGCTGCCTTTGTTGCTCCAGCACCCAGCTGCCACGCAGCTCCCTGAGCAGCCGGGAAAACTTTGGACTTGACTAGGTGCCAAGTTTGCTCCTGTCCTGTGACCATTGCTCGCGGAGAAGGGTGATGTGCCCAGGGGCAAGGAGCTGCCCCTCATCCCCCTGCGGGCCCGCGGGACAGCCCCCCCGCCCCGAGGCCCAGCCGGTCCCCTACCATTTCTCCCACTGATCTTCCAGCCAGCTCTCCTCCTCGGTGCTTGACTCCATTTTCAAGGGCAGCTGCATTGAGGAGGACCCCCTTCCCTGGGGGACACGGTCCCACCCCAAAAAAGAGACCCCCTGGGCCTGGGCCGAGGAGAAGTGAGGGAGATGACAGCCGGACCCTGGGTGCCCGCTGCCCCTCCGCCTGCCCCGTCGCAGTCTGTGGCTGCCGGCGCTGCTCTGTCTCCTCACTGCGCAACCTGGGGAAGCTCATTAAAAATAGATGGAATCAGCTGTCCTGGAGGGGAAAAAAAATTAAAAAAAAAATAACCTCCCCAGCTGAGCCAGTGCCAAGTCCCTGCACTCTGCTGGGGATGCTGACTGCCTCCACTGCCAGCCAGCCAGCCCGGCTCCTGGTCCTGCTCCAGCGCCTGCTCCCCAGCACCCGCAGCAGAGAGGATCTGCTTACTCCGGCACAGATGCCCGTGCCACCCAGCCTCCTCCTGCCCTTGCAGCATCGCTGGCTGAGTCAAGGATGAGGGGCTCTGCCCCGCCGCAGTGATGGGTTCCCTTCCTGTGCGAGATGGGAGCATCTTTCCGGCTTCTCGCCAGGTAGAGCGGGGCCGCTCAGCGATGCAAAGGCCGGAGTGTTTCCAGCACAGCAGGACCAGCCACATTCCCCGAGAAAAGGGAAGCAAGAGTGCCTTCGCCAAGGGGCAAGCCCAGCAGCACAGAGCAGTGCCGGAGTGCTGCTCCTTCCCCATCTGCCCCCACCTAACCCCCAGCTCCTCTTCCATCTCAGGCAGGGCCATTCCTGAGCTTCCCCAACCTCGAACCCCTGTTAAGCAGCATAGAAATACCTGGTGAGCTGCTCTGCCAGCTCCCACCCCTCTTCTGCTGCTGAAGGAAATAGAAGACTTTCCCAGGAGGGGCTACCAGGCATTGCCAACAAGCTGTTGGCACAGTGGCCTCAGATAATCCTCCATCACCCCCACGCCTCTCGGACCCACTTGCCACCCACCAGCACACTGCAGACCATGAGCCTCTGCGGAGCCGTTCCTCCCTCGCCCCATCGGGATGGAGCCAAAGCAGCTCTGGGAAAGAGGCACCCACCCTGATTTCGAGATGGGGACAGGGCATCCTCTCGCCTCACTGGCTGCACATACACGGCACTGGCACCCAGCAGGGCAGCACTCCACTGCCACCCATCGCAGCACTGCCCTCCCGCCCCATGCTGGCACCCACCCCAGGAGCCCTCCTCAGCCCCCCCAGCCCAGGGACTGTGAGTGATGAGCACATCTCCCACCAGCCTGGCTGGTATCACCAGCTGCCTAGGACCTGGCCTCACCCCTGCTCGGGTTAAGGTGGGTGATGTTTGCAGGAGTCCAGCTCACTGGGCGGCCTGGACTGCTCTGCTCTGACCCATTGCTGGCTCTCACCCCACCAGTGCCATGCCACCAGCGAATGTCACTCATGATACTGTGTTCGTTGTCTCTCAGATCCTCGATAACGGTATCCAGGGCTCCATCTTCCCTATCAGCTCTGCCTGGAGGCACCTCGTCTGCTCGAAACCTCCTTGCTTAATGCGATGAATAAAGCAAGCTCTATTTCTGTATTACACCCGCCCTTTTCTCCTCTCATATGGATGCTCCAGGACTTCCTAGGAGATACAAGGAAGGCTTTCCGTTTATCCCCCCCCCACCTCCTGTGCTGGAAACACCCCTGCCTTTCTCTTTTGCTTCTCAAAGAGGCTAAAAATACCAGCAAAATGAAACAGCTCTGACTTCCCTCATCTCCATCACTGGCAGTAAAAGTCTGAGCAGGACCTAAAGGGGAATTTTGACCAAGTTCCTTCGCCAGGGGCAGCAGCAGAAGCACAGGTGCCACCACAGAGTTGCCCCTCTGGCTGCGAGGGTGAGCGAGCCCTGTGCCCGCAGAGGTTACAGCTGCTCTCCTGAAGGATGTGCCAAGAGGCACCCGGAGGTTGGCAACCTGCTGCACACAAGAGAACCAGTAAACTCAGGACACCTGGGAACTGCGAGTGGGGGAGCACACGTGGGTATGTTGAGCAGAGGCAGTCATTACCTGCCCACAGGAGGAGCAGCTTGGTCGCAGCCCTAATAACAGCTTTATAATCAAGCCAGGCTGCTGTGCCTCCCTTGATCCATCCCCTGCCAGGGAAAAGGGAACTTACCCCAGCCCGCCGCCACTGTGCAGGATTTCCTGCGTGGGGACTTGGCCGGGGCAACACGGCAAGATGGAGCTGGGGATCCGACAAGCCCGGCTGCCCAGGCCACACTCTGATCCCAGGCCACAATGTGTGGAAGTCATGTAACCAGCATCAGTGGGGAAAAAAGTACTGTCCTAGATTTGGCTGGCCATGGGTTTTTTCTTCCATCACAAGAACCACCAAGAGTCTTTTATTTGAACCCAAGAGAAGGCTCCTCTCCGTCAGAAGACAGCCCTTTCATCTCCCCTCACAAGAAGACAGGTAGCCCCACTCCAACACATAGCTCATTGCCTCCAAACAGGCTCTTCCAATGGCTCCAGAGGAACACAGAAGACACATAAAACAACCCATAGAACTAGAATTGATTCGTGCCTCAGCCTGAAGGCGCTTCTTTGAACTTCCCGAGGAGATGGAGGGGTATCCTTCCCCCAGAGAACTCCTCCCCTTTTGAGGCCCCAGCAATGGCACAGAAAAGGGCTGTGATTTCCCATAGGGCTCCCCGAGGAGCGGGATAGTTCCCCCTCTCTCCTGACCCACACAAATAACTCCCTAAAGGTTTCCTTCCCTGGGAGCCTTCCTGCCCCAGCAGCTAGGCGAATGCTCTTTGCTTTTATTAGGGAAACCAGAAGGAGATAGAGGGGTTTTGTCACTGACACCTCCTCCCAGGTCCCAGCTACATCAGAGGTGCGCTCCTGGGGGCAGCGAGGCAGGCAGCACGGTGAGCGTTGCAGGGCCCTGCACCCAGCTGCACCCCAGTTGTGCCAGCCCTCCCTGCCACTCTTATACTGGGCAGAAGGACCCCCAGCCTCAGAAAGGGGGGCTCCCCTTCCAGAAAAGCATGTCCTGAAATACTGACAAAGCTTTTTGGCAGGGCAAGGAGCTGCAACATGGCATCCCAGAGAAAGATGTTAATGACCCCAAGTGGGGCGCAGGCCCCACCGCGAGGCTTTGGGAGGCTTAAGGACAACAGGGAGGCTGGATGAGAAGAACTTTTTTATTGCTGTCTCCTAAAATGATGCTGTTCTTGTCATGGTGAGCAGCCACCTCTGGAGGTCCCCCTGGCTAAAGGAGGGCTCACCTCACCATCCTGCTCCTCCCATCTCTGCTCAGATGCCACCAATCCATCACCGGCAATGAGGACCTGCCAGATCCGGCCTCTCCAGAGCTTCAGACCCCAGCCCATCGGGCTGCTTGATGACCAGGACCAAGTCCTCTCCCGATTCAAGCCAATTGATCACCTAATGTGCTTGTTCACTGGCACATTACTACTGTGGGAGCTGGAACAGCAGGTGAATGTATCAGAGGGCAGAATAGCTGAAAGGCCTCGTCCTGCAGGCAGCAAGCTGGGGCGGAGGGCAGGGCTCACCTAGTAGCTCACCGCCAGCCCTGGGCTGAGCCCTCACCCTGAGCCACGCTCATCATTTCCAGCTCCAGCTTGGCCACAGGGGGTGGCCCCTCACTGAGCCCCCGTGGCAGGGACGCGGGACCTGGGACAGGCACAACCCCGGCTGTGCCACGTAACCCAGCTCACCAGCACTTCACAAGCAGGGCTCCCTCCTCACACACTGCCCCCCCACCACAGTGTCACCTCTGGCCTGCCAGACCCTGCAGGCCCCAGGCTCCAAGATGTCACCAGCATCTCATTCCACTTCAAGGCTCACACCCCAAGCTCGGTGCCTGGGGAAGATCTCGCACCCCTGCTTCGACTTCCCGGCTTTCTGCCCAGCTGCATGGCCTCCTCACGGAGATCCGTTCTTCCCTTTCTGCTGGGCTCCCTTTCCAAAAGTCTGAGGCACCGCAAGAAGCAGCACCTCATGCTCCCTCCCGGAGCATCGCTGTTTGCTGGGGAGCAGGAGGGTGCCCAGGGACAGCCGCTGCATCCAGGACAGGGCTGGGGGTGGCGAGCCTGACCCTCTCACGGTCCCGGAGCTGCTCGGCAGCTCAGCCTCCGGCCCCCGGCTCAGTGGCCAAGCCCCTTCTCCATGGTGGATGTTTGCAGAGGCAGCATTTAATCGCTCGATTTGCAGGGTTTACCCAGCCATGTTGCAACAGCTCCCAGCAGCTCTTGCAGGCAGCGCTGCAATAGGAGGCGGCTGCTGAAGCCCCGGAGCCACTCGGCAAAGGGGCTCTGGGACCAGAGGAGCCCTTCAGGGGTAAATTGCCTGAACACCCCCATAGCTCGGCGGCACCTGCCTGCTTCCTCGCAGGGAACCGCTGGCCCTTGAGCCTCAGGGGCTGGGGCCTGCCAGAAGTAATAGCTGTGGCCCCAAGTGTGAACCAGCCCCTCCTTTCCCTCCCCAAAACCTCACCACACAAAGCAGCCGGTATGGATCCCCCTTTCCCAGCCAGCTTCCCCGCAGCACCCCTGGGTGCCAGAGACAAGCAGAGAGCAATGGCTGACGATGGCACAGGGCTGCCAGAAGCCATGAGCCTGCCCCGGCTGGCAAGCGGACAACGCCGGGTACCAAACCCGCGGGCAGAGGCAGAGCTCCCTTACCCCCCCCGCAGCTCATCCCCATCCCAAACCTGCCCTCAGGAGGCACTGGAGGCTCCAAAGCCCCCCCCCTCCCGGGCCTGGCCCCTGCCATTGGAAGTCCCTGTGAGCAGCCTCGTTGGGTTTGGGAGCAGAGACAGCCCCTGCATCCGAAATCGATGGGAGCGCTTGGAATTGCCAGGACCATCAATCCTGGCACTCTCCCACCCTCTCGCTTGGGGTTCCTGTTTCACGGGGGTGGGAAGGAAGCAGGAGCACCTGAGATTTCTAGGAAAGGGCTAGAAAAAGGCTTTCCCGGGGGTGGGGGGAAGAGATGAAGCTTTTTCTTGGTGAGGAAGAGGTGGCTGAAGAGGAGATAAGACAGGTAAGGAGGGCAGGGGGGTTG
>NW_020799101.1:42081786-42085300 GCF_003259725.1 Athene cunicularia | reverse complement strand
AGGGGCCGGACCCCCCCGCCGCTGGGACACGCCTGGAGGCGGCAGCAGTAGCAGCTAAAACCCAGCTGGCAACAGGTCCGGCAGCCCTAGCGCAAACCCTGTCCCTGGTGAAGCTTGCTAGGACTACAAGCACAGCAAGGGGAATTTAAAAAAAAAAAAAAAAAATTATACACACGCTCCACAAGCACAAGGGAGGGGAAAAAAAAGGCACTGGGGAGTTGCAGGTCTCTCTCCCCACGACAGGCAGAGCCGCTCTCGCATCCAGCTACACTGCAGAGAGCATCTCGGGTTAATGTTCTTCGCTGCTGCCCTTCCCCACCAGCCTGAGCAGCAGGTTTCTCTCCCCTGCCTCTCCTCCCCCAGCTTTGCAAGCTATCTCAGAAAACAGTGCTGTCATCCACACAAGTGGACAGGACAGCATCGGTATTTTTTGGTCCCAGGGCCACTTCTGTGTCTGAACAGAACTTTTCTTATTCCCTGGATGCCCACCTTGCTCCCGGTTGCTGTCTGTGACAGTCCTGGATGGGGCGAGTGGCACTGCTTTAGCAAACTTCAAAGATACAGCAGGTGCCATTGGTGCTTCTCAAACCAGGAAGCTGACTGTCATTGAGGCAATGATATTAGTTCTTGGCCAAGACACAGGACATCAGCTGCTCCTCCAGAGAAGAACAGGCAGAGCCCTCCAAGGCATACAGCCCCGCTCTCTCATGGAGTCTTGGTCTCCTGCCAAATTCGAAAGAGATGTTACTCCTGGGCCAGCATGGGAACAAGCACACACCCACAGGGTCATCCTGCACAGGTACCCCTGGCGCAGCCTCCCAAGGGGTCAAGGTGTCCTCTTTACACTTTGGATGCACAGACTGAACAGTCTTACATGCAGGACCCGAGATGCACTAGCATCCATTTGGGGACTGAGGGAGCTTTGACACAGCTCCCTCTCAAAGCATAAACCCCAGCTCCCAAAACACAATTCCTCTGGAGCATGGCTGTTATTCAGACTCTGACTGGGGTGGGTAAGTCTGCCTCCTCCTCTTGCAGCCACATCACCACCAGCACACCTCACCTTCTCCTGGGACACAAAGCTCCCAGAGCTGCTCGGCCTGGTCATCAAGCCTTTCATCCCAGGCCTAGCAGGAGACCCACTTCAGCCTTCCTGGCTGTGCTACTGCTGGTCACGTCTGTCTCCTGATCTCCAGAGCCTCTGGGAGAGGGCACATACATCTGCAAAACAGAGACTACACTTCTGTCCCAGGCAGTGTCTCTGCTCACAAGGCATCTGCTGTCTTTGTCTCTCAAACTCTGATTGACCATCAGGTTCACTTTAGAGCAACTGTTCTCAGTCTTAAGTTAAACCTGAGGAAAGGTTATGCATGGAGAGGTTTTCCTGCTTCTCTCCCCCAGCTGAAGCTCCTGATCTGCCCCTAGATGCAGTTGTGATACCAGACTAGCACCACTCTCTCCATCAGCCATCCTTCTTGCTGCTCCAGTTTCCCCTCTGCCCCAATGGCCACCACTCTGGCTCTTCTCTTCATATCCAGGTGTGTTTTCCACCTCCAAACCTTTAAGCCAGCGCCTCCAGCTCCTCCTTTCTGCAGACAGAAGAGATATGGGGGAAAGGAATTTCCCCAACCACCAGCACATGGAGCAGGCAGTCACTCTCCGCTAGATATCCGAGGTTGGCCGGTTTCCACCCTTAGGCACATCACTGCAATTCCTTTGACAGGGAGAACAGATGCTCTGGCCAGCAGAGAGGAGCCTCAAACTCCACCTCTCCAGGTTTAATTTACATGACTACACACTCTGGGTAGAGAAAGCTGGACTGAGTTTGCTCTCATCCTGGCTCCTCATCTTCTAAGCCACAGGCTGCTATTTTCAAAAAGTTTTTGTCACATATGAGCCACTTCAAGCACTGAAGTGTTACTTCCTCAAGCCCACGAGGTCCTTGCTGGAGACAAGAGAACAACTTGGCAATTGCATGAACCCTGACTGCACCCTCACTCAGTTAAAACACCACACTGTGCACATGGCCCTCCTTGCAGACCAGACGTGCCCTTTTATCCCAGCACCTCTTTGAAACGCTCTAACTTGCATCTTCAAAAACTGCCTTTCGCATCTCAAACTTGCCAAACAAATTAAGACTCTAAATTTTAAATGCTTATAAATGCAAAATATTTTAAAATTGTGTCTTGGCTTTACTGGATTGTAAGTAATCACTTAGCTGGTGTTCGGACTGGTGCTACCTGAACATACCCAGCTGAGGCTACAGCTGTTCTGGATCAGCCCCGCTGACAAACCTGCGGTGATGAGAAACTGTGTGGCTACTTGCCCTTCCTAAAGTCTTGCTGGCTACTAAAAAGGTGATGTACCTCACGTAATTCTCCAAAGATTAAAAAAATGGTTCCAGTGACTAGGTCTGCACAGAAGCACCAAGGAGGATGGCATAACGCACAGGTAGAACTTTACTCCAACTGCATTCTAGCTCCAAGACTGCTAAACCATGGTGTATTTAGTGTCAGTTCATGACTTAGCTGACAAACTGCAAGAGAAAAGGCTCAGTTACTGACAGGAGACCCATGCTGAACAACGTTCACATTGTTCATCGCTCTGCAGCACTTCTCTGCCCCAAAGTGCCCCCTCGCAGTTGAAAGGAGTCCCCACACCATCCTAAAGAACATCCTGAAAGCCACTGCTTTCCCAGCATCAAACCCCACCTGCTCCCTCTTCCCCGGCAGAGATCACCCTGCGCCTGCTATGGGGGTGCCTGCACCAGGTCAGATATTGCCACCTAGCCCCGGAAAACGGTTGTTATCCCAAGAAATGGAAATCCCCAAACTGGCACCCATTTCACAGTGCTTCCTTCGTTATCTCGGCCTCCAGCAATCTGTTGCTCCTTCCTGAAACAAAGATGGTATCTTCACTAATGGTTATTGATGGATTTTTCTTTCCCCAAGATCTTTTCTGAATTCAGTCAAACTGTTAGCACCCACAAATTAGGAAGAGCTTGCCACAAAAACATCTATGTAAGGAAGGTGCAGCCTTCTTCAATCTGTCATCTTGTAGTTTAATCGAACATGTCCAACCCTAAATGTTACAGAAAACAGTGAACAATCATCCTCTACTCCTTTGTCACATCGTTTCACACACCTTTATCATTTCAACTGGGAAAAGGTATCAGAGTGGATTAATACCAGCCTACTTAACAGATTTCTTGCAGGAAGTTTTTCTGGTATCTTTGGTTGGCCTTGTGTTTCTCTGTGTCCTTCCTAGTTACTACCTGCACGGCAGCTCTTCCAGGTGCCACCATCCACATCAGCCAGAAACCTTGCAAATGTGATTTCCTCCTCACCCACAAAGCCTTCTAAGAGATCGCTTAGGAGATTTTGCCTCCCCTCCCTTTGGCTCCTTTCCCTCATGGATCTGGCCCCAAAAATGCCTCTTCCCAAACAAAATAATTTGGATGACAGCAAAGAGAGGGTTAAAGACATTTATAAAAAAAAAAAAAAAAGACAGAAGT
>NW_020799101.1:42058839-42081736 GCF_003259725.1 Athene cunicularia | reverse complement strand
GGGGGGGGGAGAAAGAGTCTCTTTTTCTTTATACCTTTCTACCCTCAAGACAGTGGGAGTAAGGTCTTGGTCACACCGAAGGAGACAAAACCTGTTGATTACCAGGTTATCCACCAGGCAGTCTCTGTGAAGAATAGTTCAGAAGAATGTAAGGGCAGGAAAAGCAACTCATTTACTTGGTCAGTCTGCCCAGTGGATTCCCTTGGGAAAAGGAAACTAGGGTCAACGCCCCAGGGAGATGAGTGGGAAGGAAAGGTTATTCAGCTATTCAATAAATTAACTCACAGACCCAACTCAGCCACTCCAGGCTTCCCAGATACATTTGAGTCAGTTTCTATTCACAGCCCCACTGCTCTGGGCTCAAACACAGCCTCTAAACTGAATCCGATTATCCCAGTCAGAGTGGGAGACAACTCCTATGCTCCCCAAAAGCTGTTAGTTGCATAAGCTCACATATAGCCCTACACTATTTGTGCCAGGCAGGGATGAAAGGTTTTGGACAGCAGATGAAAACAGTGCCAACAACAGCCCATTGCATAGGATTAGCGACTCAACCTAATCCCTCTTGAAAACAGCCAAAAGAGAGGCAGTTCTTCTGCAGTACCACCCTCCCTTGCCCTTTTAGGTGGGAAGGTGAGCAGAGGCACTCTGCCAGCACCGTGTTGAAATGACATGTAACAGGAGCAGGCCAAGGAGTGTGTGGTTAAGAGCCAGGAAAGCTACACAATTGTCCTGCTAGACTACAAAGCACCAGCGTGAATGCAAATGGCAAGAAGGAGCAGTGTGCAGGGTATGAGGTACAGGAGTACACTGTGCAGAAACTTGAAACACAGATGCCAACACAGGAAAGAGCTAACATCCACACAGAACGGAGAACGGACTGAGCCTGAGGAAAACTCTCTTCAAGGAGCTGATATGTAATACGTCCCCTACCAGTATGAGGCACTCCACAGGGCTACACACCAGACACTGGTCACTCCGTTTGAGAGAGCTCTCACTCAGGGCAGGAAATGCTGTAGAGTGCAAGACCCAGGTGTAGCTCCCTTATTATCTAGACCAGCAAGCTTCTGGGAGACTGCTTTACTCACATCAAGGCATGAGTTTATTCTCTGACGAACTCCTCCTTCTCTCAAGGCTCCCTCCCCTCAGATGTGAAACTGCTCTGAAGCTGCCCGTTCCAGACAACAGCACTATACAGTGAGATCCTTCTTCAGGGAGAGCATTAATTGCCTTTCAAGTGTACAGACAGTTTGTATCTCTCCATTCTTGTCCTCCATTTCATTTCCATCCCACGAGTACCATCCTGATTTACTCAGAAAGCATTTACATCCCTGTCAGTCTAGCCTAATGAAAGTGATAGAGATTTTCCTGTTCTCTTGTAGGAAGGGTACTCTATTTTTGACATTGTAGCAGCTTCCTTCTCCTTATCCCCTACTATAATCTGAAGTAATCAGCGCACCTCACTGTCTAGTACTAGCGACAAGAAAGGACATTCACTATTTCTGAGATGCGTTGATGTAGGGAGCAGCATCTGCACATCAAGTCACATGCACTGAGTCATTGTCAGAAAAGAAAGATACACCTGTGAGTGAACAAGTTGATAGAAGGCTCCTGCCCCCTTAAATGTGGACAGATTTTGGGCATGGCTGAGAAGAGACATATTTGGCTCTCTGGAGACCAGAAAGCCAAATATTCCCAAGCACAAGTAACACAGTGCCCTTTTGCGGCAGCTATTGGAATTACACGTTTATATGACACCCCAGATTTTCTGTTGCGGATCACAAGTTCCAGTCCCTCTGGGGCAGAAGTCCCTCCTCCTCTGGCCATCTCTTCAATACTCTCACTCTTCACTGGTAAGGTGCTTGTCACCAGCTGTAGGAAAAAGCAGAAGAGAGAATTTGCCTTGACCCTCACCTTGTACTGAAAAGTTGTCAGAACATGCAACCAGCTCCTCCCCTCCTGGGATCTACAGCATTTCAGGCAGATGACTGGACCCTGCTTGCTCCCCTCCCCCAGCCTGTACCCTCACCACATCTGCAAATCTGGCTGCAAACCAGCTCTGTGGAAGGAGAAGCAGCCTCGATCCAGCAAACCCACCACCAACTGTACGCTGTGATTGTTCTAGCAACAGGGTACTGCTCTCTGCTGGACGACTGAGATAACAGCTTGTCAGGCAAAAGCCAAACAACCAGAGGGCAGAGCACTGCCAAATGACAGGGCTATGGAATTACAGTTAGGAGCCACCTCCCTCCACAAGCAAGGCCATTTTATTCATTGAATTGAAGGGAGCAAAGAAGATTGGGCCTCGCTAGCTGCTGGAACAGAGTTGTTTAGGCCAGGTGACACTAGGGACTACTCACAATCATAAACTCTTGCCAGGGATCTCTGGAGCTGGGAGACCCGTCACTTTGGCTCGTTTGTACAGTTCTTCAGTGCACAGCTCTTCTGCTCCCTCATGTTTGCGCTTTGGAGAAGCCTGGTCTGCTTGTGACAGCCTCATCGCTGTAGAGGAAGAAGAGTCATTGCAAAGTTTACCCTGCCTTTGGATCTCACAAGTGCACCCTAATCTAACCTGCTACAGAGCTGGGACAAAGAATATGCAGTGCCACAAGCACAGAGAGATGCTGGCCACAGCCTTCCCATAAACTTCTGAATAAACCTTGTTAAAAGCAGAATAATTAAGTCTCTCAAAACAAACACAAAAGTATCATCTGACAGTGGACAGCTTGATTATACCTGATTAGCCCTACAGTGATTTGGACTTTTCCTGTAAGTGGCTGCATATGATCCTGTACGGGCAATAAAAGATTAACTTCAATGAGCTCCTGCTCTTCAGCCCTTTTAGGAATGAAGGCTCACTGGGGACTTCTGAAGAAAGCCTAAAGGAAGGCGAATGGGATAGGTTTTCCTAGCTCTTCTTTTTAGAAAAGGATCTCTCTCTCCTGCCTGTAAGTCAACATGAAACTGTCTCAGAAGCACACAAATAGCTCCAACTCACCTGTACTGGTGCTGGAGCCCTGCCCTGAAGCTGAGTCTGTGACAGGGCCGCTGAGATCTTCCACACACGAAGGGACTGATGCCAGTAAACCTAGAGAAAGGCAAGGCAGTTAAGAAACAAAAAACCACCTGGGGTAGGAGAAGCCTTTCACATGGAAACACCTTACTGATCACCAACCAGCACATCCCTATCCCAAAGCAGGAGTTCAGAGCTTCACTCATCCAGTGCCAGCCACAGAGAGACACCATGATCTGGCAGCGTTATTTATTTAGGATGTTTTGCCTAGGTTTTTTTCCAAAGCAAAGAACAGGCCATTGGTGGCATATGGATGGTACTGTGCCATTGCCAGCTCTCTAAACTAATCATTAAGCTGTCCAAGAGCTCAGCAGAGCTCTCCCTGGAAATAGATTGAGCAGCTTTGGCAGGGACTGCTTCCTCTTGCAAGGACCAGCCAGACACTAGTGCTATCTCTTTCAAATCATGACCCCCCTCCTACCATTTTATCTCCTATTACAGACACAATCTTTTGCAATTGTTGGTACTTACAGAGTCCCCTATAGCGTGACAGCTGCTGGTAGATCTGCTTCATGCGTTCGATGTTCAGTCGGCTGGTCTCCGCATGGTTCACCATGGGTTTGGGGTAGTCCACCCCAATGATGCACTTGGCTGCCTTCTGCACAGACTCTGGGGCATTCCACGGTTCATAGATGTATCGTGAGGGGAAACCCTTTAGTTTGGGCAAGTACCTCCTGCAATACAAGTAAAAAGATCCACAAACACCGCTTAAAGTGCAGCAACGCAGCATTCACAATGCACAGAAAGCACCGTGCACTTGTCTGCTACTGAACGACTTAGGCTCACAGATCAAGCCAGAGAGAAGCTCCAGTCCCATTGCTTACTTGACATAGTCACCGCTGGGGTCCGTGCGACGCCCAAAGCCCACGGGGCAGTAACAGTGAAAGAACTGCTGGAAAAACGCACTGCATGAAAGCCACATCCAGCTGCCTGCATTTACGCTGAAATCTGCATCCAGTAACAATTCGTCAAATACCTGCAGCGATTGGAGGAAAAAGACAGTGAAAGCTTCCCCAGGCAAGGCTCTGGGGCAGAGGGACCCAAACTGCTATTTTAAGTGGCAGGCTCTTTGCTGTGCGAACAGCTCCGAGGAACCAGAGCAGCAGCAAAGAGCCGATCTGCTGGCTGAAGCCAGCTGGCTGGTCAATACATCTCATTTCCTGGTGCTTTCACATAAGGAGGCACTGTCTGCTCACGCTGATAAAAGTGCTGGCTCCTCTCTCATGCAGCTACACACTAAACCACTACCTAGTGCTGCAGCAAGCCTTGGGTATTGATCCTAACCTGGGAGGCGTAGCAAGGGCAAAGCACCAACTGTGGGAAAGAGGCGGATGGTGCACAGAAGAGCAAGCACCAAAGCCAGAAGGAAGAAACCCTCTGAAGGTCCCAGAGCAACTGCCACTGGGAGGTGGACAGGTTTCAGCAGTAACTCATGTCCATGCACAGATGCTGTACTCTGAACATCTGGCCCTATGATGTGCTTTCAGCTATGCTCTGTTTTGTCAGCTCTGTGACAAGATGCTCCTGCCTCCACTTTCTGCATAGGGCAGTATGTACACTGGACAGGTTCAAACTGTCTGTCCCTTCAGATGGCCCAAGAGGAGGGCCTTTTACCTCTTTACTTGAGAGATTCTAGACTCAGATTTCAGAGTCATGGAGTGTTTCCTGACCAGCATGGTGATGGATTATACGATGAGGAAAAAAGGTTATAAAGTGACATTGAACTTGCAAAGAAAACAAATGAACAGAGAACTTTTCTAAAAAAAATTTTTAAATCCCCCAAAACCCCAGTCCATATTTACCAGTGGGTCCCACTAACATTTAGTTACAGCTGCTGAAGAGTCCTAATACTGTCAGAGCCCCATGGTAGAAGGCAGAAAGAAGTCAGGCTGTTGGCAGTCCAAGAACTCCCTAGCAAATCCTCTCTTCCACGCAACTTTTATGTGCGAAGCAAAAGCCATACCTGTGTGCCCATCCTTGCAGCGAGTGCCAGGGAGACTTTGTTTTCCTTATGGCCTCCTGCAAGCCTCTGGAAATGCCAGACTCACCCTGACGCCTGACTCCCAGCTGATCCAGAGGTCGCCCCTGGTCAGGAAGCAGGCCACCGCGTGCCTGGCCAGATGGTGGATCCACCCTTCCTGTCTCAGTTGGGTCATGATCGCATCGATCCAAGGGAAGCCTGTCTTGCCCTCTGCCCACTTTGCCAAGGCTTCAGGGTTCCTGTCCCAGGGGATTTGGATGCAGATGGGGTTCCCCTCCATACGATCAAACTTTGGGTTGTTTGTGGCTGCTGTGTAGAAAAACTCCCGCCACAGAAGCTGTCCGTACAGAGAGAGGGGAGGCGTGCTGTTCCGCTTCACCTGGGGAAGAGGGAACAAGGATATTCAAAAGCAGGGGAGGACTGGCTTCATTAAGCTGAGCTGTAGGCCACCCATGTATTTATACACAATTCCCAAGTCAGTTACTAACAACGGCCGTGAAGGAGCTTAATTCCAGACCATTCTTTACCAGAAACCCTGGGGGGGTGGGGGGTGGGTGTGAAGCCCTTTTAGCTCAATCAGTACACTGACCAGAGACTTGAACAACCCCAAACTAACAGGAAAAAGCTCTACATGGGTCATGATAGAAGGGTCTGGGCTGAAGAACAGGGTATCAGCAGATTTAAAGTCTGCTCTACTATATACAGGAGAACCACTTTTTCCCACCCAAGAGTCTCTTCTGCAACAAGCTTAGCCCAGCAGTCAAACAGAAGGGAGGCAACAGTTCTAGCACATTGTTTGAGAACCAGCACCATGCTATCTACACTCAAAATCAGCCTGCTCTCCAGATGAACCTTCTGTTTTACCTTCTTATACAGCTCCCAGAGACGATAGTAAAACAAGCGGCAGGACAAGCAGCCAAAACGCAGGTAGGGACTGAGTCCTGTAGGGCTGGCCAGCAACGAATTGGCGTTCATCCTCGGTCTTTCATAATTTGCAACCCATGCCTAGACATATTGAGGAGAAATGAGCCAAAACCTCCAAATTTGTGGGACACTACTAAGGTGCAGGTGGCAAGGCCACTCGGGTCTGACAGCAGAATCTCTTTTATTCACTTCCAACCACTGCTGGGAGATCTCAAGTGGGCAATCCCAACCCCCACACTCCATTCAGGAAATGCAAAACTTTTGCTCCAGGATTTAAACCACTCAGTCATTTGGGCCAATTAAAGGACTAAATATGCTTTGCATGCAAGCACTAATGACCCTGAGAGCTCCTAGGGACATATGCTAACACCATTGTTTATGTCCAGATAAGTCTATCTCATTTCACACACTGAATATGAAAATTTGGGTAAATCCAGACCTTTTTTGTGGAGTATTACATTGACAGTTTATTCCCCCTTCAGGACAAGAATTTATGGTTTGAACTCTACAACTGCACCAAGCCACCCAGCATTAAAAAGACACAAATGGTTTAAAACTGAGTCATGGCTCTGCAACTGCCCCATTCTTTACTTTGAAATTGTTTGCCTTGTGCACTATAACGAGGGACATACACCCCACAGAAAAAGCGTGGGTATTTCAGCACAGGGCTCAAGGAATGCCAGCCAGTGAGACAGTGTATTAACAGGGAGGGGTACAAGGGGAAGGTATTCTTTTATGAGCGTGTACTCAACCAATACCTCAGCTAAAGAAAATCCAAGATGGTGTGCAGCAGGAACTGGGCAACTTACAGGAGAGTTTCCAAGTTTGTACTCCTTTAAAGGAAACCAAGGAGCAAAAACAAGGGAAAGAATCCTATGCACTTCAAAGAGCAGCAGAATTAATATACAGCTCTGCTTCTTTGGGTCTGAGGAAGCCCAGGAGATCCCCGCTGCACACATGATCCAAGATGGCCGAAATACTCCAATAATACCAAACACCTCTTCCAGAAACGAATGCTGCAACCATTGGTAGGTAGAGCAGCAAAACAGAGCAACGGCCAACGCTCAACATTTTTTCATTTGGAGCCACACCTTGCAGGAATTGCCACCTGAATAACATGGGTTACCTTTCTTTCCAAGTGTTTATCCAGTCGTGCCAAAGCTTCTGTCTCCCCTCCTTGCCAAACTGCAGGGGCAAGACCGTCTGTTGGAAAGCCTGAGGAAAAGAACTTTGTAAGATTTGAAGCCACACCTAGAAAAAGGGTACACGTGTGATTACGCACTAATAACAGCAAGACACTATGTACTGTGGTTGCCTAACACAGCTTACTTGCTGCTCTAGTCCTCCTACAGCAGGAAAATCATGTGGAACACGGGGAGAGCCTGCTTGTGACATTGCACAAGGGGCTCTCCCTGCAATGCTTCAGGCAGCCTTCTGGGGACTTTTCCCATTTCTCCCATGCCAGCACTCTCTTTGTGTGTCAGCATTATCCACAGGGCTCTCTTCCAAAGGCCAGAGCAGCTGGGAAAGGAATATCTGCTCCACAGCTCTGCCTTACAAAATACCTTGCCATGGACACCAGGAGCTCACCACAGACCCTGGCTGCTCCTAGTGAGGCTCCTATTCTGCTGAAAGCTGGTGCTGGGGAAGGCACTGGATTAGTGCTGAAGAACCACTACAAAACGGGAAGCAATAATGTAGTTTTCCTGCACTGCTCGAGGCTGACAGAGGAGCCTCCCCTGGCACCAAGCATAGCAGTGTAAGGTTGCAGGCAGTCTCACATCAGGCCAGGCATTAAAGGAAGCGGATCTACCCAGGACTGCAACACTTAGGATACTCCTGTTAAGTCTCCCACTTTTATGTGACTGCTGAAACTGTGCCTTAAGGTACAAGGCGATACTCCTGTAATGCTGGTATAGAGCCTCCAGTCACACACATGCAGACAGTATTCTGCATTAATCCTTTATTGCCTTGCATTTAGATTCACTTCCCTGATGTAGGCCTTGCATTCCTCCTGCCTCAGCTCTCTATTCATTCTCCTTCTCTGAGAAAAATACAGGACCAAAAGGCATAGCAGGATGAGTGAAGGAAGTTTCTGTATTATCTTTCATCTTGCTAAGCTCCCAAATTGGTGCTGCTTGGCAATAACTGAATGAAATGATCTCAGCCTGGTACACTGTTAGTTTACCTCTTCAGGTCTGTTACACAACGTGTCAGAGACGGCAGTAGGAGGAAAGCAGATGGCGAGGACATGAGACACTGATACGGTGGTTACACGCTCAGTATAGCAGAGAACATAAGGACAGCTGCAGAGCGTTTCAGAGCAGTGCTAAAGGGGCCGCTGTGCATCCACCCAGCGCAAGGGACATCAGTCTGTGCTCATGAGGTTTAGGACTGGGCTAGAGGCAGCCCAGGTCAGATGAGAACACTGGAGTTGTCCTGGGCACGTGTCAGCCATCAGAAACAGATCCCCTTTCAGCTGGCAGTTAACCCTTGCCTTTACCCTTGACACATACCCAGCTCTTCCAGGGATGGGACCCCGTACACATCATCGTGGTTCTCCTGGATGTCCACTTTACACGTCTCCATTTGCTGGCTTATTACAGTGCTCACTGGCTTCTTTGGGAGCTCCATACGGCTAATGATGGCCTGGAAACGCTTGTAGGTGAGGGGTGGCTTGTGGCCATTCAGCTCAATTATTCTGGAGACAAAATACGCAAGGTAAAACAACACAGCCTCACTACCACAGAAGACACAAGGAAACGATAGCCAAACTGCACCCTGCTATCTCTGCTCAGGATAACCTTCCACTTTGGATGCACAAATCCTCATAGATCTAGCTTCCACTTGATGCATCCCTCAAAGGGATATTAAAAACCAACCAACCCCCCCCAAAACACACCAGAAAACACAACCCCATATACTAATTCATCTCCACGGGAAAAACAAAGCAGCTCCAGCTGAACCAGGCTTAGCATTACATCTGTCTCCCAGGGCTCCTCCTCAGACCCCTGTATGAAATCAATCTGATTACCCCTTTCAGTCTCCCCAAGATGGCAAATCCCTTACACCTTGAGATATCCTACCCTGATTCTGACCTTACTTCCTCCCCGTCTGACACAAAAAGTCTCAGCCTGTTAGTGACCCCTCCTCCGCCTAGCTCAGATGAGCCAAATCCCAGTTCGCGTCACTCCCGTGATTAAAGAAAACACCATCCTCCCCCATGCCATAAGGTCACAAGCTGACCTGTCTCGTGCTATTCACCTGTGTCAGATCATGCTATAGAAAAGACAGCCCCTGTTCCCCACTCCTCTATTTCACTAAGCATTCACAGCCCGCTAGGGCCACTCAGTCTTATTTTTCCAGGGACAGAGAGAGCTATGAGAAGCCCCTTTGGGCAAGGTTAATCTTCCCCAGGGTGAAAGATGCCTGCAGGGAGAGGAAGGAGTTAACAGCAAAGCAGACAGCACAGGGATCGCCAGCATTACATAAAGTTAAGGCAGCCAACCCCACAGCTCACACGAGAGCTGCGGCAGAGCAGCCTTCCCCACCCATTAGTCAACAGCTTATGCAAGGGGCTGGGCTTAAAGCCGAGCCTTTCGGAGGACGCCATGTGCCTTCCCTTCCCCCCGAAGCCGCACGTGTAGCGAGGAGGAGCGACATGCCGGCCGTGTGTCCTCACGCGTGCTCCGCGGGCACTCAGCCTCCCTCCGCACCCTGCGGAGGAGCCCGGCCCCGCGCCCCAGCCCCCGAGGTCGGGGGGAGCGAGGCGAGGGGAGCCTTCCCATCACGCAGCACAGGGGCAGAGGTTAAAAATGAAGCCTCCTGCAGTTTCCTCCTGTTTTTCCGCTTCTAAGTTATAAACGATGGGATAAGATGACACTAAGGACCAGGACGGGGGGAGGGCAAGCAGACACGCACAGAGCACTGTACATTTCTGGTGCCAGGCTGTAAACGTGACCGCGGTGTGGGCACGGTGCTCTCTGCCAACCCCTCCAAGCAAGGGCAGCGAGGGGAGCCTTACAGGCAACACATTCTGTGCATCTGCTCTCACACATGCACTTTTCAGCCAGCTGTCTCTGTACCACCCCAGAAGATGGCAAGAGATCACACACTCTCATGAATGCTACCCACCACAGCCTTATCCAGGGCTCGCTCTGAGCACTGGGGTCCCCAAAGAAGGCTGACAGAGATCCCCAGAAAATCAGTGTTTCCAGCTACAGCACTCTGGAGAGGCTCACTTGTTTCCAGAGGAGTTCAGAGCTTGAAAGAGAAAACGTGACAAAACTGCAGTTTGCCCTGAGGTGCTTGTGATGGGTGCAGGGAAGCCACTTCTTTATGGCTGCCTCTTTATTCAGTTGAAACAAAGAAACTGACTCAACAGTAAAGTTTTTTACTGTTAATCATGTATTCTTAATTAGTAGCCCTGGGGTCACCCCAGGGGTTCTCCACCATAAGGGCTTCCCCGAGTTAGTAAGGGACATAAGTTTATACACATAAAAATCATATATATTCATTAGATTTCCTGGGAAGGGTTGTCTTATAATAATGAGTTTTCTGAATTAATTTCTTTAAGTTGACACCCCTTTGAGTAAGTGTCTTAAGTTTTACTAGGGGTCTTTGGCGGTCAAGGGAAGAAGTAAGTAGTCTTCCTCATGGTGTTTGCTAGTTGACCTTCTTTCTAGAGCATATGCTGTGAAGTAAAGTTCCGGTGTCGTCTTCTGAAATCAGCAAAAATCATCCTCCTTATTACAGGGTGTCTGTATCCTTTTGAGTCCCTCCTATTTTAGTTTGCACATTCCAGGAATTGTCCAAGTGTCCACTGAAGGTCTTGAGTCTTGGTTATCAGTGATTTACATAGGAAGCCTAACTAGTGTCTTAATCTTACCTAAACGAACAAAGAGGCCTAGGGAAACGGGGAGTCTTGGGGAAACAGAGATACAGATGAAGCAAAACACAAGCAAAGCTTTCCTATATCACAGTTTAGTCCTAATCAAGGACTGTCATGAATTCAGTTGTTTGAGCTCTTTCACAGTCCTCTTCATCAGATCTGCTGAGGCTGCAGCCCAGTTTGAGATCCACACTATTACACCCGGTGCCAGACCCACAGCTACAGCTTTGGTGAACAGACAGCTACGTGGAGCAGATCGCTGTGACTTGCAGGTGGATGCCAGTGTCTGTATCTGACATCCTCAAGAATGTGAATACAAGTGAAGTTACCTAGTAGAGCTCCTAAATTCCTGGGACACAAGTCTGTAAGAGGCAGGATTAGGACACATTGCACATTTCACAGCACCTGACACTGGCATTATGCAACAAAATTTGAACCTTTCACAATACTGCCATGAAAAGAAGTATCAAATATTAGATATTGTACAATATTAGATTTTATACAGTACGTACTGGGTATCGTAGTGCTGTTCAGCCTTCTGAATAAAGATTTGTACAGGAAGGCCCCCAAGCAAGAATCCTTTCCTTTCTCCTACCGTCCTTCTAACTCAGGCAGTACAATCTCACAGGACTCTCCCCAATGCCAGAAAAAGGGTGGTCCCCTCCTCAGGATTTAATACTCCCGTTTCATCCATCTCCCCCAGTGCAACTCACAGGCTACACGTGGAAGTTATTCTTCTAGTTTTCTTGAAATGGAAGAGAGAAGAGCAGAATGACTGTATTTGTCATACAAAACCTAACCTGTCTGGTGTTAGTGAGCACACACAAAAATGGCTGTGCACCAGACTAGCAATACACTGCCCAATGCTATCTGACAGTAGGACCTTGATGCCAGAAGTTATGAGGATCTTTTTGACTGTCAGTCACACAGTCACACTTTGCCTCAATCAAGAAAGCAGACAACCAAAACCTGATCACAGTTCCGGGGCTGCTAGGATTATAAGGTATCCTACCTACAGTCAGTCACCTGTGCCAGCAGAGCGTCTGCAGACTTCAAAAGCACACCCTCACAGGTGTCAGCTTCTGACTCACATCTCCACGGCAGTGCCCCAGCGGGATGGCTGCTGGGCTAGGGAAAGCTGCTTGCCTCAAAACCCTGACAGCTCAGCTCACTTGCAAATGACAGGGCCTGGTTCTGGCAAGGGACTGAATGTACTCCCCCTGCTTCTTCGCGCGAGGAAGAGCTGGCTGCCAGCAATTGGCAAGCAGGCTGCTCAACAACACACCCCACCACCAACTCATGCAGACTAGTTAGTTAGCCTTGCCAGCTTATGCAATTGTTCTGATCTAAATCCTTGCTCCAGAGAGCTTGTGTATGGCTACTCCTACAGAAGATAAGGGGTATTTCTACAGATTTCAAGAGGAGATGGAGGGATAACCAACAAATATTCCCCACAACAGATGCTGGACAAAGGACGAACAATTGAACTTCCACAGAATCACACACATGAGCAGATGAAAGATGAAGAAATGACTTGATGACAGGCTAAATATCAGTGCAGGGGGGAAACACCTGACACAGAGCACCATGCAAGACAGATGAGGATAACAAGATCCAGCAGGCAGAAGTTTGACTTAACCTTCTTAGACAGAAATAAACCACTTTTTGGAGTAGTGTGACTACGAACTGCAGAACCACCAGGGCAAGCACACTTCCCTGGTGCTTGGTTCCTTCAAGTTAGTATGTGCTCTTATTAAAATGCATTTAACTATCATTTCAGTCTTAGGCTGGAGTATTTGAGGAAAAGCTGCTCCTAATGCACGCTACAAACATACAAGCTCACAATGTTCTTCTCTGACCTAAACCACTCCCCCGGAATCACCCAGGCCTGTCTGGGATTATGGAAACCACAATGCTGGCCGTCAGCAAGCAGCCTACAGAGGATTTAGATCCTAAGGAGGAGGAAACAGGCAGATCCAGAGAAGGGACAAAACAACCTGTCAGCTGGAAGTTGTTGGACAGAATAACTGTCAAGTAAAGGCTTTGAGCAGGCTAAAATGATACCAAAGAGATTATCTTTTTTGTCTGATTTCTACAATCTGAGCATCACTAACCTTGACTGGGAATCCCTCGGTTTTCTTCAGAGTATTTTCCAGCACTGATGCTGATTTTGTGTAGTCCTCTCCTTGTTTGGGGGGAGAGGAGGGAAAAGATGCTCTGATAATCACACAGCTATGCTGGCAATGCCAACAAGGAGCATACCGTAATCTTCCTACTGGATAAAACTGGTCAAATTCACAAGTTAACTGAACAGGCTGTTTGTAAATGTTTAATAGGAGCTGGTGGAGGTGGTACCGGGAATACACAGCAGGGGACAACAGAAGGACTGCTGGAATCATTTATGTAGAAGTGAGAGATTAGTTTAAATTGTTTAAAACCAGGCCTGACAATCATGTCAGAAATTTGATTAAAGAAAGATGAGAAGTAGGATGCTACCACCAGGTTACTAATTATGCAGGAAAAACCTGGTGAGCAGAGGAACAACACATACCATGAATTAAAAGACTGGATAACATGACTGGAGGGTGATGTACTCTGAGAGGCTTCCAGGAGAAATACAATATTAGAACTGTATTACCACCTGCTGAGAAATCTCAGAGATGCCAAGAACCAGGAAATGTCAGAGTAACTGGAGACTTCAACTGCCTCCACACAGACTGGGTAGCTGTCACACCCCGCTGCCTGCCAAAAAACAATTTTCTAGTTGCCACAGATGACTGTTCCGTGAAACAATCAAGAATCCACAAGGAAAGGCAATTCATGATTTGGTCATAGGCAGCTCTAAGGTATAGCTGAAAATGTTAGTTATCACTTGCCTGCTCTAACCGTGACTTTGCATGCATCAATTTAACATCCTTTCAGGAGCAACAATACCGTAATGGCTTTTATTTCAAGAAGAGAAATGTGTAAAACTAAGGAATTGTGCTAAGCAAAAAGAACAAGCTGAGTGGGGGGGGAAAAAAAAAATCAACAACTGCACATAAACTATCAAAAAAGATTTCAGAAAGATTACAAGAGTCAAAACAATTACAGATTAGCATCAGCAAAGACTAAGAGAAGGCAAATTCCTCAGAAAAATGAAGGCCAAATAAAGACAGCAAAACCTCAAGCTTTGGTATGTTAAATTACAAATCACAAAAGCAACCTCCCAACCCAAATGAAAGTTTGAGAAATCTTTTTAAAAAAGGGAAAGTATTAAAAAAAAATTTTCAAAAAAATCCCTTTATAGACACTCCAGGACATTTATAGGGCCAAGAAGTGATCAAGTCATAAAAAAACCCAGACACTGCAACAGCACAGCAAAAAAACCCTGCATTTATTTTTGCACATGCTTTAACTATGGAGGTATTCAGGGACGTTACAACTCTGAATCTTTTTAAGGAAATGCGTCAGGAGATGTCACAGACTGGGAAGTCAGGAAGAAATGCCACAAAACAGAGCTATGCTTGAACAGCAAGAACTTGCCAGGACCAGCAAACATTCACCCAGGAGTTCTAAAAGACATCAAGCAATACCCAAACTAATAGCTGCTGCATGTAACACTTGCCTTAAAACTGTCCCAATACTAAGAGGTAAAAAAAGCAAATACGACTCCAGAATTAAAAGCATTTCAAGGGCGTCAGAGAGATGACAGAATAGAGTCTGGTATGTGCATTAGGCAGATGGGTAGAAAATACTAATGGAATCAGTGAATGCATGGGTATATACAATATGCTGGAGGCTTAATTTGGCCTTGGTAAAGGGAAGTCTGCCTCAAAATCTATTAGTGACATTTGAGCCTGGGGCAAGGGAGATTCAGTTGATAAACTCTACCTGGATCTTCAGAACCCATCTGATGAGATCCCTCATTCAAAATTTTTAAAGAAAACATGATAAATTGGGATAAAGGAAAAGGTCCCTGCAGACAGAAAATTCTTTGAGATACAGGATAGAATACTAATCCATTTTTCCAATGGGAGAAGAAATCCTACACAGACCTGAGCTAGGGCTTGTGTTGCTCAACATTATTCATAAAATATCTGGTAAGGGACAAAAAAAGAGCATGATGATAAAGTTTACTGACGCAATAAGCTATTTGGGATGGCTAAACATAAAAAGCAATTGAAAAATTTCCCTATACACCACACAACCAGCTGACAAAAATATCAGATGAAATGCCGTGTTGGTCATGTTGTTTCTCCACATTCATGGCTATGTGATCTTAAACTTACTTATATAGTAGCAGTCTCTCACATAGCTATGACCATTCTGGAAGGAAGCCCTGAGACATCAGTTTAGTGTTTAGCAGCACTCAGAATAAGCAAAAAAAATGCTAGCAACAGTTAGGATAAGACAGGAAACATTATAGCACTGTAAAAATCCATGTCGCTCATACATTTTGAACACTAGCTACAGTTTCACCACTGCTCTCCATCTCTAGAAACACCTAGAAGTATCAAAAAAGGTGGCAAAACTTTCAAGAGATATAGAACAGATTCTGCTTGAACTCTCCACGTTGGCAAAGATAAAAATGACATGAGGAAGGATGTGAGGGGTGTTGACATTGAAGGAGTGAGGATGTAATAAGCATTGATGGTCTCTCATAATGTAAAAATTAGAAAGCAGTGTCTGCTCACAAGGCAGGTTCAAGAACAATCCCCCTCCCTTCAAAGACAAACATTTCCACACAGCATATGCTAACTGCAAAGCTCCTTCCCGTAGGCATTTAGGGGTGTTAAAGATTTATAGGAGAAAATCTACATTCAGCATTACTGGCACAAGTCATCCAAAAAAAAAAAAAGGGGGAAAAAAACCGCAACCAACCTGTAAGAATAATACTGAAGCATGATTGAAGTCAAGCATACCTTAGAGTCTTAGCTGAAAGGCTGTCTCCACTGTTTAAGGAGATCATATATATCTATATATGGAGATCATACATATAAGTAAATATATGAAACTCAAAGGCAAGACTCCCTTATACCAAATACACAACAAAGACAAGGCATTCAGGTTTTAGAATAAGGTAAGTTTGCCCCAGTCTACCTTGTTCTACTTCTTCCAGCTGTCCTGGCACCTCCATCAGTTAAAAGCCCTGCCTTCATAACCTGTTTTAGACAACAGCTCAACTATCTTTATTACAATGATGCAAAAAAAGCAGTCCACGCAGTGAGGACATGCTCAAGGAGAGCAATCAATAGGACACAGCTGAGCAACTTAAATGACTGTCAAGTACCAAGCTTAATAAGCTTGAGGCAACACCTTGCTGTACATTCACGTCACTGTCAGCACTTTGACGTGCTCTAATCAAAAGTGCAAGTGCGCAGAGTAATCCTGTTGACGCCTTCTAGGCTCACACAAGATGACAGCGATCACCGTATAGCAATCAAGGTAATCAGGGAGACTGAAGTCTTCCCGGACGCAACAATCCCAGCCTAGCCTGGGCAACATCTCTGCCCTTGCTCTCCCCGTACCTGTCCAGGTCATAGAGGGTGTGGGAGTTCTCAATCACCACCTCCACGCCAGCCTCCTTGGCCAGTTTGACGATAGCTGCATCTCTCTCCTTACCAAACGGCTCCGAGTCGTATTCGAAGGTGAGGCGAGTGACTCCCCATTCCTGCAAGAAGCACAATACAAACAGCTGTCAAACAGAAGGCTCCTTCGAACCAGCACAATTATTAACAAGGACAGCGTTAACTCCTAGAAGCTCAGAGAGGGTTCCGAGAGGAACAGCAGTCTGGAATTGAGATTACCAAAGAATCAACAATTTTACCAGCTCTAGCAAGCACCGCATCTGCCATGCAGGTTTAAAACATGTAAAAGGAGGTATGAGTTCTTCTCTATTAGTGTTCTTAGGTTACAGCTCAGTCCCCAAACCCAACAGTGCCTTGTTTTGTTGCACATGCTGTCCAAAAGCAACCCTGCCATCTTATTCCAGCATTTGCAGAGAGAGCATTTCAGAGAACTCTTTCAATATGAGTTCTGCTCAATACCCCATATTTTTTATGTGGAGAATGCATTAAGTAAGAACAAAAAAACGGGGTAGCGGGAAATGCAGGACAAAAGATGGCAACTAAGTGAGCCTTTCTGGTCAGCACAATAGAGTATGATACTGCAATTCAGACTGAAATTAAAGTCTTGCCTTTGGGGATTTATTTTACCCTAGTTGAGCTGTGCACCTATTCAGTATCTTCACACCTTTAATAGATCCCTCACAGATTACATGGAATAGGCCTTATGAAAGAGCATTCAGCCTCCTGCAGGCTTTTCCAGAGCACAGTTTGCTTTCAAAGACTATGGCCTAGTTTTCCTCAGAAAATGAATCCTATGAGGTTTAATGGTTTCCACAGTGACCCTCCCAAGACATCAAGAAGAGCAGCAGTCCACAGATTTGTTTAGCAAACACTTTAGTCAAACACAGCCAGAAATCTATTGAGACCCTTAAAAAACCCCAACTAAGATATGAACCACATTCTCCAAGTGAGGCAGTCTAAGTCACCTCTGTACATACAAGACAGTCTTTTCCACCTCAGAAGCAGAACCAGAAACAAATCACAAAGAACAGATGCAATCAGTTCACTAAAGACCATGAAAAAATAATGCTAAAGACATGGAAAGGAATTCAGAAGCACAAAATAACTGTGTAAGTCCCCTTCCTTTCTAAAATTTCAGATTCAATCCTAAAATTACTATTAGAAAGGACAGAGAACTAAAACAGTTATGTACCACTGAATGTACATCTCAGAAAGGTCCTCCGCTCCTTTTTCAAAACAAGAACATGACAGCTTCCGTAACTATGAAGCAGGGGTCAAACAGACATGTTCCAGGCCTTGCCCTTCTCCTGTGTGATTCAACAGCTTCCTTTTAAACTTCTCTTTCTTTTATAAAACAGACAGTATCAGGCTGGCAGGATTGGAAAAGATAGCTTTGGTCTTGAAGGAACATACAGTACTGACTTGAAAGAAAGAAATGGAATAAAAACACATTTAAGCCTAACAGATTTTAGGTAAGAATACAAAACTTCAAATTCAGGTATTTCCTACAGTTTTGAGAAGCCCACCACTCTATGTGCTACAGCAGTGCACAGAAAACAGTAAGCTGTATGACAGTAAACTGCAAATACACAAAAGAAAAGTCATGATGGACTTGTCTCTTAGCATCTAGCCTATAGCAAAGAAATACTGTAGCGAAAAGAAACCACACTGAAGGGATGTAAGCAAAGTGCAGTGAACAAACTACACACTTTTCTTTGATAGAAGAGGTAAAATTACAGATGTTTGTTCAGGGAAAGTGAGACAAAAAACCTCTACAAAGGTTAACACAGACCTAACAAGTACACTTTTCCTCATGGTACCCACACATAATAGTGCCTTTGCAGCAACTGGTACCGATAACGTAGCTCAGGTACTGGCAGCAAGAGCAGAAATGATATGAAGTCTAAGTGTGCATTACCACATGTGACATAAATTTCCTCTCCACAACAGCTGACAGTCAGTCATGAGCTGCTAATCCACTGTTCAACACAGCAGCGCTGGAGGCCGGCATGCCCATGAAATCCATACGTTTACCATATAATAGCATAAACGCCCCCCCCCCATTCTTTTCAGCTCTGTTACAGCACATCCAAGGTACTCACCAACGCACCTGCCCAGGCAAAACAAAAGACTGTAGCAAAAAGCAGGTCTGGCTGATTCCACAACCATCTCTCCAAACCTTAGGCTCTGCCACCTTTTGTTCTTTGACCAAAGCAAGCATTTTTCTCCAACAAAGTTTTAATTATTCTGTGAATACCTTCAGCCAAAATAAGGAGCATGTGAACTACTACTAGCCAGAACTTACTTGCAAATCAAAAGATAAAAATAACCCAGACTCCGAAAAGGCTAAGAGCGACACATAGTTTGTGTCGTGTTAAGATGCAGAAGCCAAAATAAGCATTGATGCCCCTTCTGACCAGCACAGTCTGATTCCCTTCCCTGGTACTGCCCTCCTCCAGAAAATACACATCAGAACCATTTACAGCAGGAGGGTATAGGTTCAAGTGTAACTTTCCTTCTCAGCAGTGGGTCTATAGCAGGCTTTGTGAACAGTAATTGTGTCAAGCATATGTAAGGTACCGTCCACATGACAAACGCAACTCATAAGACTACTATAAGCCATGTTTTGTTTCATTTAGCTTTGTCACTCTAGGAAAGATACTGTCAAAAAGCTTCAAAGACAATGGGAAATACAATCTTAGAGCAGAACAGAGAAGAATGATACTGCTTGAGAAACCTTGATATTCAAGGAGATGCTCTTGCCAGCCCTGCCTCTCTCACAATCTGTAGCACTGACATATCACTTTAGAAATGTATCCCACTAATCCATCACCCACCACCAAGGTCACTGCATATTCCACTGTCCTAAACGATGCATCAGCAGGAAGCTTGGACCCAAGCTGTATTCTGCTGCTGAGCTGACTGAACTGCAGCCTTGAACAGAAGAAGGAAGGTCACCTAACATAAAAAACTTGGGAATTTTGAAATTTTAATACAAAGGCATATTTGCAATTCACATACAGATCAATATCTTTTTCAGTTGTCTGTAAAGGCCTATAGATGTAGCAGTCTTCCTGAGGAAAAGCTGCAGGGAGAAATGGCCAGCAGGGAAAAAGCTCTCAACACAGAGGAGTCAGCGTGTTACAGAGCAATCCTGCGAGACCTGATTTACAGAAGCAAAGGCAAAGATCACCATCCCAAAACAGAAGCTCAAGCACCACGGTACTAGGCTACACCCTACTGCTAAATTTCTTTGCAAGTCTGAGTTCAAGAGTGTATCTGGCTCCCAAGCTGACCCTTATGGATAGTAGTTAAAGAGTAGAGTTTTGTTATAGTGAAGAATTAGTTACAGTTAAGAGAAGAAAAGGGGATCGCCAACAATGAGCAAGTCATTAGTGAGTGAAAACAAGGATAGCATGGGGACATGTTTTTCTTCACTATGCTCCAGAAAATTATTCTCTTACTTTAAAGAGTCTTGGGAATACATCTGTTGGCTGCCCTCGCACAACAAACAAGCGAGAGTTGAGTTTCCTTAAACTGTTGTCCAGATCTTCCAGAGACTGGAGCAGAAATCTGCAGAGAAGAAACAACAGCAGTTAGCATCAGTCAGTTTGACTACAGCTAAAAGACAAATGAGAATTTGCATGGAATTCCAGCAAACCTGCATCATCAAATCAAAGTGAAAGTTAGGACAAGAAATAGAAAAAGAGAAAAAACCCCACAAGAATTCATATTCATCCATGGTCTGTCTACCAGCTGCTATGAGACCGCAGCACTAGCCAGCTTCCAGCCATTGATATGCATGTTCTGCTTGTCCAGATGCAAGAGGTTTCCAGGATTTTCTTCTTCCTGCAACCCCCTTCCCATGTTGCCTCTCAGAGTTGGCAGCACCCCCCTGCCAGCTGCTCTCTCCCCATTATGACATGGAGAAAAGCACAGTCCATACACTTCCCTACAGTATATTATTTCATGGGTTCTGGTGCAGGATAGATTTTGGATATGAAGTAGAAAGATGTCAATGCACTACTCCAAGCAAAGTAATGATTTTCTACAAGAACTGTGCAAGTTTTAAAGTTCTGGCTACAAATAGACAATGTCACAGCAGAGAAATGTACACTTCTAGCTCATCAGTAGCATGAGACTGCACACCAAGATCTCCCCAAGGCAAGAATTAGCTGTACTTATAACTGCTGCAAACTGCAATTTATCTTCCAGCATGAAAATACAAAGATGAGAGCATGCCAAGATATTAACCTATTTCCTCCCACCCGAAAAATGCAAAAAAAGCATTTAAGTGCTTTTTGTGTTTAATGTTGTCTTACAGATCCCCCACTATGCTATAAAACATCAAATGTATCATCTTTGCTTTCCCAGCCACACACCACCCCATCTACATCATAACTTTGTTTTGTCTAACTGGGCAAAAGACACCAGCTTTAAAACTTTAATCTCTGCCACAGCACATGGCACTGTTGGCAAACTCACAGTCCTTTGTAAATGAGCCTACCAACCTCTACCTTTCACTCATTCCCACATGCCCGCTCTGCAGCGTGACCGGCAAGACATGAGTAACTGCATCAGCTCCCTTAAGACCACACACAGCTAAGGAAAGATAAGCTACAACTGCCCTGCACTGCGGGTACTTCCTCTCTCCTCAGGTGCACTGCCCCTAATGGGAAATGCAAGCTTCCTGACAGAACAAGCTCCCTCTGCACTTCCTGAGGGAGAAAGGGACTTGGGGTTCACTGAAAGAAGGGCCCAGTATCACATACCCAGAAACAGGTCTGGGTAACCTAAACAAACCACTTCCCGACCCCCAGCCCACTTTTCACCTGTTATACAGGAATATCAGCTTTCCAAGGTGCTCTAAAAATTAAACAACAGTGAGTCCTATATGGCTCACACATGTTGTGCAGTTAAATAATAAGGGATTTTCAACATGATATATTTCTGGGAGCTAGGTAAAACACAAGCACTTGCTTTTGGAGCACAGAACTCTGAATACAAGTAATTGCATAAAAACCCAGCAAAGTGAAGGCAAGGGTACCAATGGGAAACAATGAACTTTGGTAAATATAAATAACTTGCTAACATGTTTTTGCCTAACAGCCAGTGGTGCTAATTTCTAACATCTGCAGTAGGCACACACCTCCAAGAAAACAGTATTTTAAAAAACCTTCACCTGCTCAGACATCCCATGACGACAACATCAATAAAACCACTACCTGCATCCCTCCCTCTGCAATGTTGGTGTAAACAAACAAGGATTAAATGGATCAGGAATTAATCTTTTGGGGGCACTGCGTTGGTTCTTCCAAATGAGGACGGTTAGTGCGAACAGCAACACGTGAAAGGCATTTCCGTCTGCTGCTGCCTGTAAAAAGTCTGGTCTATGGAAAAATCACTTCAGGCTCCTAGGATATTAAACTGTAATGCAATCCACAATTTGAACATCTACACTGTGGTCATTTCTGCACATTCACGATTTTTAAACCATCCTGATGTGGGGTTTAGAAATGCTTAGAAATCACCCACACTGACCCATTCCTTGAAGATGAACATAAGGTGCACAGCAGAGGCAAGCTGTCACGACTACAGCTTCCCTAACGCGCCGCCACGTGACATTTCAAAGAGCACTTAAAGGATTTTTAGCCAAGTGGTTGTCCAGTCAGGGAAGGGGGAGATCTGCTTCGTTTGTACCCAGGTGAGTCTTGCAGAGGAGAATCCCTCCCTGGATTGGGTTTCCAAATGTTTAGGCTGCTGAGACCTGACACAATAGCATTATGTAATGTTACTGGCTACCGGTACATGAGGTCCTGTTCTCTGCACAGACATGACTCATGCCATATGTTTTCCCATTTGTAGAGAGGAGAAAAGCCCAAACAGCTTCCCCTCTACCTTCCGAAGCGTATTTTCGTAAAAATTTGAGGGATGGGAGGAAGGCAGGCCTGCGCATATGCCTGGGTGCACTCGGCAGCCGAAGGGCAGCGGGAAGGCGTGGTGCGGCCACGCAGCTCTGAGAATTCTTCGCTCTTGTTTCTGAATTCAGAGAAAATCTAAAGCTTTCCTAAAGCTAAACGCCCCTCGGTTGCCGCTCTCATACATTCGCCTAGCTTGCAAGGAGAAAGTCTAATGACGTTACATAAAGTTGAAGGCTCCGGCTGCCGCAGGAGCCCTCCCCACCGCCGGTCCCGGCCGCTCCTACCCACACCCAACGCGTCCCGACACCTCCCCAGCCCCACCCGCGGCCTGAGGGCCAGGCGCCTCCTCAGCCCACTCACCGCCAGCGGTTGATGCCCACAGCGGAGGAGGCGGCGAACCAGGGATCCAGGATATAAATGCAACGGAGGGACGAAGCGTCCCGCAGCGCTTCCTGCAGCGCCGGGTTATCGTGAAGGCGCAACCCGCGGCGAAACCAATGCACCGAGCGGCAAAGGGCCGGGGCCGGAGCCACAACC
>NW_020799101.1:42046023-42058789 GCF_003259725.1 Athene cunicularia | reverse complement strand
CCGGCCCGGCCCCGCCGCCCCGCCCCGGGCCAGGCCGCGGTGAACAGCCGGGGCGATGCGGGGAGGAACGATCAGCCGAGCGCGGGTCTTGAGGCAGCCCCTAGAGCATCAGTGAAGGGCTCGGGCGGGGGCTCTTGTGGACAGAGTTGGTAGTTCCTCGCAGCCAGGCGAGGCGACCGGCGTCATTTCGCCCGGGGGCACCGGGCAGGGGCTGGCAGGGCCGGGGCGTGAGGTAGGTAACCGGTAGCGGCTGCTGCGTGGGGAACACACTCCGGCAGGTCGTATCGGCGTGCTCTGTGTGCTGGTCGGAGCAAACGGGATCCGAGCCTGGTGCTTTCGGTCATTTTCTAACGTGGATTTTGCTCGCAGCCTGCCACAGAGTCCAGGTCTGCGCTCTGCGGCCTAAGCCTTGTTTACAGAAACAAAGTTTGCGGTTTTTTGGAGGGAAGTAAAATCTTCCCCATGCGACCTGAATGAAGTAGACATCTGCAAACGGCTTGTAAGGACAGTAAAGGGTGGTGTGGGCTGCTTTATTCTTCTTCCTGCAGCCCTAACTTGGAAATCTAATCAGGAGAATGTCACCGTGCACCACCCAGCTACGTGGCAAGCGGCACGGGAACTCCTTTCAAGGTAGCCCGGGTATTGCTGCGAGCTGCACACACTGTCTTCTGCTAAAGCAGTTATCCCACAGTCCCAAATCATCATTCCAGATATAAAAGACTCATCTGCCCACACTCACATGTCAAAATGTCCCACCTTCTCTTAAGGCTCCTTTGTTATAAAGCACTGTTTTCAATACCAAACTCTCTAGCATGTTGTGAATTCAAACTGCTGGACAGGACAAAATAAGTCAATACCAGATTACATGTGGCAGGGGAGACAGCGGTGAGCTCAGTGTTCAACATTGGTCAGTATGATCTCCCACTCCTTCTTTCAGCGGAGACTGCTGCAAAATGTCTGGGGGCTGCAATGTCCTGGGGCCCAGCAATTTGCAGAGAGCACAATTAAGGCGATTTTGGATGCAAGGCCAGCGAGGTTAATTGCCCTCATAGCAGCTGTGCCCTTGCAGTTGTGAAGGACAGAAGCGTGGCCGGAGTTGTGGGGAGAAATGTTGTATTTCATTAGACCAGTTGATATGGCTGGAAAATGTTTCAGGTGTAATGTGCTTTTCTCAAGTCTCTGAAATCACACTTGGTTATTTTTTCCCTCAGCTATGTCAGTTGATTTATTAAAAGATACTGTCTTTCCTCATAGCCCTTCCCTCATAAACAGCACCTGGGTGCTGGTGGGAATAGTGTTCCCTCTGGACAGTGAAAGTTGGTGCCTGGGTGTTTGCTCTGGCCCACCCAAGTGCCCCGCGGGGTGACTGAGAGCTCTGGGTACGTGCTAAGCACCAGCTCTTCCCTCTTGCACCTTGTGATGGGTTATCAGGCACCTTTCCAACCTGGTAGAGCCTTTGTGACCCCAAGTGAGTTTTGCCTCCTCACCTCACTGACCTCTGTGCAGGCAGCCGGGAGAGCCTCAGCGGTGCATGGTGTTTGCCAGAGCAGAGACCGTGACTCTGCAGAGGGGCTGGCATCACGGCAGGGAAAGCTGCTATCGATATGCTGGAAATGACCATGTCCCCTCTAGCTCAGCCAAGCTGTGATCCTGCTGCTAGAAGTGCAGCTCGTACTCACTCATTGCAGGCTTCCTATCCAGTGTCCTTTCCCATCCACCTCCTTCCACTGCTTGACCCAGGACTTCTCCCATAAACAGCATCAGTTGGGTAAGAAAAAGAAAGTGAACAGCCTGGCTGTGGGGCTCTGGGTTGGCTCTAGAGATCCCCATGGCCTGTTACACATACCTGTGGCTTCAGCATCACACATTTGTCTTGAATTTCAAGAAAATGACCTCTTCTACCAATAATGTTGCAAGTGTAACAGTTCCTCTGTCAGAATCAGAGCCAGATAGATATACATCTTTCCCCCCCCCGCCACTTGCTAGTGTTGTTCAAAATGTCTTCTCTAAACTAAACACAGAAATTAGATGGCAAAAAAACCAAGCCTCAATTCCATCTTGTCCGCTCATTCAGCACATAGAAGATTGCTTTGTCCTGCACAAGTTTGAAATATCCCAATCAATAAAATGTTCATTGCTTCTCTTGGGGGATTATTCTACAGCCTTATCACACATGTATGGCACGTCTGCATGGGAGAATTGACCAGAATAGCTCTCTCAGCTCTGCCAATATAACTCCCCGGTGTTGACAGTGTATTCCAAAATAAAAGTGATTTATTCCCAAATAATCAGGTAGTTCTGTGATAGTTGTGCTGGTCAATCTCCCTAGGCAGAGCTTGTCTGCAGCACCGCAATGGTTCTGACAAGTGCTTTGAATAAAGGTTTGCCTAGGTGCTAACACTGACTGGCAGAGTTACTCTCCTATAACCATGCCTGCCTACCTACCTCACAGGAATGGTCTGCTCTGGGGGGATTTAAAGTTGTAGGTGATTTAGAAATTGCAAAGTAAAGATGGTAATGAACAGGTTATAATGCTAATTGAAGTTGTTGTGACAATGTAGCCTGGCCTCCTGCACAGTACCAGCCTTAGGCTTCCCTGAATTAATTCCTGCTTGAATTAAAGCTGATCTTTTAGAAAAAAAAAAAAATCAATCTTGATTAAAAATACTTCCAGAGAGACTGAATTCAATAGGTCACTAGCAATATTATTCCGATGGATGGTTATTTCCGCTAAATAATGCATACTCTTTTTCATGCTTGGAGTTGCCTGGTTCAAGATTTCAACCTCTTGATCCTGTTACAGTTGTGGTTTTTTTACAAGCAAACGCTTACAGGCAAATGAAGTTAAGTTTTAACCTATTTTTTTGAGGAGCAAAATATATTTAATTTCCTTACAGAACACATTTATTTTGCTACATCAGCAGCAGTTCCCTTCCTTATGTAGACAAGACCTAGGTATTTTTCTGCCATTGCTTCTTGGTTTTATATTAACACCAAAGCACGTATCACGAAAAGCCAGCACAGGATTATTTCTGGTTTAGGAGTGTGCTACTTCATGTTCCCTAAGTGCTTTCAAAATAAACAATTATAGCTAGTGGAGGTCTGAGGCTGGAAAATAAGCAGCTTCCTCATGTGGGGAAATGTGTCTGCCTTGGTAGTGTCCTTGTTCACATGTCCTGCAAGGTGCCTGCGCTGCTGCCGCCTGCAGCTGGCACACCTGCCTGCCAGCACACACACACATGCATGCACTCCTGTGTCTTATTTAATCCTTTCCTATGTGAACAGAAAACCTTTTAAAATATGATGGGTGGTACTCCTCTGAGGGAAGAGTTCTCCCCTTCCCCCTTAAATTATGTGACCTACTTGAAAGCAAGGAAATCAGCTGAAAACCAGCAGCCTGGCTGATAAAATAGCAACAGGCTTTGGGGTGTAGGTCAAACCCAGTGGCGAGACAGCATAAATTGCATTTCCCATCCCACACAAGAGACCTGGATGTACCGACCAGTGTGTTAGTGTAGGAACAGGCCCTTTGTAAGTCATGTAGAATAGCAGATGAAGCAGAAGAAAACATGGCCAGATTCAAGTGTTTCTCGGTCTTCAGAAAGACCCCTTTGGGGTTAGAAATAGGGCTTGTTCCACTACCTGGAATGGAACGTGGGAAGAAACCAGTTCAGCAGTGAGGTCATTCCAGAATGTTCAAAGATTTATTGTTCCTTGTGTATATGGGGATCTGATTTCTAGTTATACAAGCATTACTGATGCAGACATTTATAAAGTGTGGGGCTAAGAAGTCAAGATATCAATCTAGGTTTATATATGTATTACACACACACATACACAAACATATATGTAAGAATATGTATATCTGTACATAACCGTGTGTGGGTATGCTTATCCTACATACAGTCAGTATGACCCCACAATGGTATCCAAGCACGGACCAAGAACCCAGGAGGATTTTTACCTGTGACAGGATCATTGCCAGGCCTACTGGTGATTCCTCTGGTTTGCTGTGTATCTCAGCAAAATTCCTTGAGACTTAAAGGAGTCAAGTTTGAATTGCAGATATGGTGTTGAAACAACAGGTCCCAGGTGTCACACCAGTATTTTATATTTGCTGGTAACTAATACAGGAAGAGGCCAATGCAAAATCCAAGCCTGATTTCTCAAACCAGAACAACCAGATCAGATCTCTCTCCTAGGTAATAAACATGAATCAGGGTGAAAGAGTAGAGAAATCTCTTAGCATCATTCCCAATTATGATACAGTGTCTTTCCAGACTCTCCCTGGTCTGTAGGAGAAACAGCCATGGCAGGGTAGTGCTGCTGTAGCTCTCTGTTGTACAGGATAATAGATATCTCTGCAGTCACACTGTGGAAAAACACAGAGCAGCTGGGGAGTCCAGTGCAGAGGTGGCCCGGTGTCACTGCAGAATGGGAACAATTTTGGTCCAGGTGGGTTTATTAGCTGTGGTTCTGTGCCAGCCTTGTTGGCCCAGGCAGCTGCTGCAAAGATGCTTTGGTGTTTGCCCCGCACGCTGTCGTGCAGCAGCTCAGTGACACCAGCTGGAGGGCACTTGATCCAGCTGCACCCAGCTCAGACACCTTCTGGGACCCCAGAACATGGGGACTCATGCAGAAGTGGCTAACTCCCAGCTGGATACAAACCACCTCTGAAACTGGATTGAAAACAGCACTGCCTGGGCTCTTCAGCCTCCACATTTTTGGTGCCAGGACCCGGGAGCAGTCATACTGACTCAGCTCTTTACGGAGGCGGTTGGGTCCAACAGGACCTCTGCGTGGGCTCTGTGCCACGCCAAAGCATCCCTGGGCTTTGCAGACCCAAGCTGTTTCTGGAAGCAGTTCAGGTGCTCCATCAGCTAATAAACTTGACCACATCTCAGACTGTCTCTGCGTCTGGGACGTGCTTAATCCCCAACCTGGATAATCTGACTGCACATAACTAGAAAAATAGTGCATAAGAAAAAGTTGATGAAGGTTTCTCCTGGCTGTCTTGTCCTTTCTTGGTTTCCTCAGGACTCCTGTCTTGTCTAGGGAAATGGCAGGGACCTGCTTTGACCATGGGTAGAGAATGGAGTTGAAGGCAGCAACAAGTTCCTTCCATCCCCAAGTTACAACATCACCATCTGGCAAATCTCTGACCCTGGATCCTTCCCCGGCCCTGCTCCCCCGGTGTGCAAGTCAAGCTCTGCCTGAAACAGTCACACCTTAGACCCCGCTGAACATCTGCACCAGAGATGCTGGGAGAATGGTCTGGTTTGTAACGTGTGGCTGTGGCAGAAGTGACACTAGAGGGCAGGGCTGGCACACGGTTGGAGCCTTCCCAGGCAGGGCTGGAACAAGCCTGGGGCTGGACTGGGCTGGACTGGGGCGCAGGTGGACAGGACTGGGACGAGGCTGGGGCAGGACTGGGGCCTTGCTGTTCCGCTTTGCCGGCCCGCTGGCAGCTGTGGGAGGCAGGAGTGGGTGCACACCACGCAGTGAAGGCTGTGAGCTTCCCAACTGCTTTCTGAGGTGCCTGGGGATGCTAAGGCATGGGATACATCTTCAGCTGCGCATACTGGATTTCTCTGCTAAGCACTTGACCTCTGTCACCATCCAAGAATGGTATGAAATCAAACCCCAAGGGTCCTGGCATCATCTTAGAAATCACAGCACCACACAAACCAGCATGGATTATATACACTGCCCATTCCTGTGCGTTTCCCGTGCATCCCCCACTCTCCACCTCATCTCTGTGGGCTGCATCACCCTCTGCTCCCCACCCGCACCAGGCAGAAGGAGCCAGCTGGGACCTGACCACCTGCAGAGCAGAAACGACTCAAGAAGGCAGTGTGAAAACTGGCAGCCCGTGACAGAGAAGTGAGCGGTGAGCTGGGCGTGAGGAAGCTGCTGCTTTGTCTCAGAAAAGGTGATAACCTGGGGGAAAGGTGTCTCTGTGCCCATCCCAGGATGATGCCCAGTTCAGAGGGGTGGCTGGGGATGACTCTGCTTGCCAAGGCTCAGGAGCAACCCAGCCACAGCGATGCCGAACTCTCTGCTTGGGGCTGGAAATGGCCCTGCTGCCGTGACCAGGTCAGGCGAGGGAGCAGCAAACCGACTCCCCGGGAGCAGGGCGGGCAGGTAGTGGGCTGTGATTTACGAGGCAAGCCCTTGGAAACTCTCCGAACCCAGTGCTTAAGTGCTTCTGAATGGCAGCATTAATTACTATTAAAAACACACATTTATATCTCTCTCACCTGCTTTAAATCCTGTGAAATTAGATTCCCTACCCATCCCTTCCAGCCTCAGTGGCAGCTCAGGGTGTTTTATAGGCCTATAAAGCCCCGCAGTACCTGCTGTCTACATGGGCTCTTATTTACGAGGCCTTTAACAGGCTTCCTGGCTGCACCATCTGAGTCCCCTGATCATTTAATTTCCGTGTCCCTCGGAGGGAGTGGTCCCCTTGGCCTCCCTGCCGGCTGTTCCTCCCTGCGGGGAACGGCTGACGCAGACACCCAGCTACCTGGGGTGTGAGTGAGGCCATGCTGGGGGTCCTAATCAAACCCATTTCCACCATTTGGCCCAGCCTCTCTGGTTTTATGTAGAAAAGGGATTCAGTGAGACAAATGCCTCGTGACAGGGTTGTGAATGTCCTCGTTTGCTTGTCCTTTATAGCAAAGTCATGTCAGGCATCACCAAAAGTCACCCAGCACATCCCAAGGCTGGGAGGTGAGAAGCCTTAAAACCCCAGGTTTACTGAGCACAGAGACGGTAATTTGTATGTATGGAAAGTTATGTTTGTGTAGGTCCTATGTAAAAAGCAAGTATTATTTCCATGGCTTCTTTTTGGAGGGTGGAGGCAAACTGTGTACATGTATCTTAAAATAGCCATTTTTCCCTAACGGACTGCAGCTGTTTTGCAACTCATCCTATATCGAATGCCTTGTTGGTGCATTTAAAAATATACTGTGCCTTTGGACTGAGACACGAACCCCATTTCATTGGGGGTCCTCTTGTCCCCACGTCACAGAGGACAGGCTGGGGTGGAGGTGGGATCTCAATTCTTCTCCAGGAGTCTCCCATGTTAAATCCCTGTCACTGGCTCTGCCCCCGCAGCACTTCTGGGTACTCAGACCTGCTGGAGACCTGCTGATGCTCTGGGGAACTGGCCAAATTTGTGTGCCTGTGTCAGCCTGCTGGAGAGGAATTGATAGATATCTCTGCCTCCTGACTCCCAGGCTGAGCGTGTTAATTTATAGATTGGATCTGTCGCTCCTGATAAACGATATCTTACTTCCCTAATGCCGCCTTCAAATTGAGTTTTTAAGGCTAGGTCAGGTGGAGAAACCAAAGGGTGACTCTGCTTTCGCTTTGTTCCAGCTTTGTTCTCTGAGGTTGTGCTGAAGTTGGCTTCAGGCAAGAGATGGATCTGGTGTGGCAGGGGAAAATCCCTGCCCCAAAGCCTGGCTCCCCTATGTGCTTAGTTTCCCTTGATGTGTTTTTGGGGAGGCCAGCCAGGACATCTCTGGTGGATGCCCCATCAGCGCCCCCCTCCCTCTCTGCAGTGCCCTGTGAGACAGGAGCAGCCAGCTCTCCTGGGACAGGGCTGCCAGCATAGCGGGGCCCCTCCATCCAGCACCCACTGCCTCCCTCCCAGTGTCATGCCAGGCCATCCTGCCCTTGCTGCCTCTCCAGCCAAAGCACAGGTTATTTCTAGAGGAGGACACAATTTTCCCTGCCAGAATAGCCATTTACTACAGCCTGGCAGGGCCTAGGACACATGGGCTGCACCAGCAGTCTGCAGAAGGTCCTTAGTGCTGTCCTGTCTCCCTCCTGATGAAGATAAAGGGTCCAGAGCCTCTGTAGGACTGGCACTGGTCCCTCTGAGGAGCAGGGAGTTATTCCCCTGCCCCTTGGCGGGTATAACGGGAGGCAAGGGGCTAATTTGCCTGGACTCAGAGAAGAGCAGAAGAGCTGCATTTTTCTCCTCCTCCCTGGCAATGTGACCAAAACAAAAAAACCCACCTCTTCTCCCAAAGCACTCTGAGCAATGCCCAGGAAATGGGGAGGATGTTTGGAGCCATCCTTGGGTCAGCTGGAGGTGCAGATCAACCCCATGCACACTGAGTGGGGGTATTTCAGCAGCCTGAGGCAGCAGAGCCCAGGCACTCGTGGTGCAGTGGGGCTCAGCTCTTCAAAGTTTGGCTGGTGTGAGGTGCTGGGCAGCAGAGCTAGGAGATGCCTAACAGGGATTGATGGCTTTGGGTTTCTTAATCCAACAGTGTGCAAGTGCTGCTGCCAGGGACCAGGGTGGCATGGTGAGGCAGGGCTGGTGGAGCAGGGGCAGTCGTTCTGACAGGGACGAGGCATCTTCCAAAGGCTGAGCAGGAGGGTTGAAATAGGATGGTGATGAGACACCCATGCTGAGGCTGGGGCAAAGCTCTGATCAGGCAATATGAGACCAGCCATCCTTCTCATTCTCCTCCTTTCAGCTCCATTCCCAGTCTCTTACAAAACTGCTGAGCTGCCTGCTTGGGCAGACGGTGAAGGTGAGCTTAATGCCAGAGGCCAGGCTTGCCCAGGAGCACATGGCAGTACCAGAAGGCTCTTGCCCACACCTGAAGCCAACAGTGTACCCATTGTCACTCTTCGGGGAAAAGTGGCATTTCCCTTTCTCTACATGTTTTACGTGGTGTCTGCTGAGCATTAATCCCTTCAGAGGATGCACCTGAATGAGCACAAGTAAAGCTTTGGTGAGGATCCTTCTCCAGCAGCAGAGAGGACCGTTTTCTGGAGCATAGCCAATGGCTTAGAGCTGTACATACATGAGGAGCTTTGTTCCTTCTCCAGAGAGCTGACTAACAAATTTAAGAGTTGGACAAACAGCCAGGATTAAGCATATCGTTGCTCTAACCCTCGTGTGGTTACGGTGTGTTGTGGTTTAACCCCAGATGGCAACTAAGCCCTACACAGCCACTTGCTTACTCCCCCCTGGTGGGATGGGGAGAGAATCAGAAGAATAAAAGTGAGAAAACTCGTGGGTTGAGATAAAGACTGTTTAACAGGTAAAGAGAAAGCCGTGCGCACAAGCAAAGGAGAATGAGGAATTGATTCACCACTTCCCATGGCAGGCAGGTGCTCAGCCATCCCCAGGAAAGCCAGGCTCCATCATGTAACGGTTACTGGGGAAGACAAACGCCATTACTCTGAGCATCCCCACCCTTCCGCCTCCTTCCCCCAGCTGTATGTGCTGAGCACGGCATCACACAGTGTGGGACATCCCTGGGGTCAGCTGTCCTGACTGTGTCCCCTTCCAACTTCTTGCGCCCCTCCAGCCCACTCACGGGTGGGGTGGGGTGAGGAGCAGAAAAGGCCTTGGCTCTGTGTAAGTGCTGCTCGGCCATAAAAAACATCCCCGTGTTACCAACACCGTTTTCAGTACAAAACAGCCCCGTACTAGCTGCTTTGAAGAGAATTAACTCTATCCCATCAAAAACCAGCACTGGGTGGTTAAAGACACATGTGTGTGACCTGTTTAGCTTGTCATCATCAAGCCCTGGCTATTTTCTTGTTCCCCCAGAGCAGAGTTTGCTGAAGCCACCTCTTTATGCCCTTTATGCCTGAGCGTCACTGTAATCACACAAAATAAATCAGCCCAGTGAATACCTTCCACAGGTGATGAAAGAAGAAGGCAGTAATGTCTCACAGAGGTGGGAACCTTCCTCTCAGAGCTAACTCTGAAACCTAATAAACTATCATCATCCAAACTACACCACATCCCCTGCACAATTTCTAGCAACTACAGCAGTCAAAATTTCCCTGCGCAACAATCACAGCTGTTTGAGATCACAAATCCTGCAGCACGTTGGAAACTAAAAATGATGGAGCTGGGAACAATAAACTGAATTTGAACTTCCAATTAAAGAAACGCAGAGGAGATGGCTGTGATTTGATTCAGATTTAATTCAATCCAAGCTTCCCCCTTTCGAGGTTTGCTTTTTTTTTTTTCCCCCAGCTGCTGCAGACTCCCATTCGCTGCAGTGCAAGCTGCAGAATAAACCTTGCTGCTGAATTTAGGTCAAGCTTGCCAGGGAATACACAAGGCCTTGACTATTATTAAATGCATATGGTTAGCATGAAGACTACACTGAAAACACAAGAGTGGCTGCTTTAAAGCCAGCACCCAGCTCTGTTGCTTCTGAAGGCCCTGTGAGCGATGGAGTGGGGACAGGAGCTGGCATGGAGCACAGGTGAGCAAACACGCTCATGAGTCGTGTCTCCCAGAACTAATAAGTTGAAACCCTTAGACTCCCTGTGGCCTAGGATCTTGGTACTGAGGGTGCAGTACACCAAGCAGAGAAGAAAAATACCTGATAAGAGGAAGCTGGGGCAGAGTGGAGGCTGATGGCAAAACCCTCTTCAGCCTCTTCCTCCCCTGCCATTCCAGCAGACTGCACAGGAGCATTATTACCGTAATTATGTTCGTACTTTTTAACCTCTGACTCCTGTTGGCACAATACTGAATGTTCTCATGCATGGAATATTAACGGGGGTAGCAGGACCCACGAGAGCCTGGCACCCTGTGAACGAGCAGGAGGAAATGGGGAGAGGAGCCCTGACATCCCAAACTGCTCAGAGCAGAGGGAAAGCAGGCGAGGGCTGCTAGCGGCCAGGAGCTCCTGCTGGGCATCCAGCCATGAGCGTGGGACAGGCAAGGAGGAGAAACATGTATGAGGCTGAGCAGAAGTCCCAGGCTGGGCATGGGGCTGGGAAGGTGGCTCACTGCTCCTGCTGTGGTGCAACCGAGGCAATCCCTTTCATCTTGCTGTGGTCAACAATGCATAATCCAAGCAGCAAGAGGGCTGCTGGCAGTGGTCTAACGCATGGAGCAAGTTGTACCCTGCAAATTATCCAATGGATTAAGGCAGAGAAGGGCCTGTTTACGCCTCACAGAGGAGCTGTTGGCTGCTGTAACATAACGCAGGAGCTGCAGGGCTCCTCAGAGCAGCCTGTAGTCTGATGATGGCAGAGGGACATCTTGGGGCATCGCATCCCCACTGACCCATCACACAGAATCTATATGGTCAGAACCATGTTATTTAAAAAAAAAAATAAAAATATATAGATACGTCTCCTTTCTGGTAAGAAAATCACCCCCTCCTCAGCAGGCATACCTTCCTTGCTTCTGGTTATTCCTCACAGGTTATAAAGACCCTTCCCAGCAGTTCACCAGACACAAGCACTCACACAAGTTCTGCCCTGAGCCCCCACATCTGTTCGCTCTGAGTCCCCAGGTTGCCAGCTTTAGCAGACAGACTGGAGAAAAGCAAGTACCAAAGGCGGAGGGGAATCATCTCACAGGCACAGCTGGTCCCACAATAACAGGTCCTGTGGTAACCAGTCCTGCTGCAAGTGGCTGCAAGCCGGGAGGGAGAGGAGCGAGGCCTGTCAGCGTGTGTCTTGTCCCCAGCCCATGCCCTGCCCGTACTTCCCAGTGCACTGGGAATGGCATCACCCCATCTCCCCAGCGTTCCTTGGGCCCCTCATTACGCACCCTGAGCTGAGCTCTGTGTTCCTCAGCACATGGGTCCCCAGCACTCATTTTGTACTAACAGGAGTGCTGTGACTCTAATTGCCTGATACATGTAATTGAAGCCTCTGGCTTACTCTGGCATTACTATGTGGAGCTGTTCACGGAAGTTAACGGTAGCTGATGTGGTGCCTCCTGCCCTTGCAGTAACACATGGGACACCCGGGCAGTCAGTGCCATGCTCTGGGTCACTTCTGTGCTGTCACCTCAGGTCTAGGGAAATGCTCTGCTGTATCCAGCCAGCTCATACAGTCCCTTAACCTGCACCTTTTTGGTTGTACAGAATCCTTCTTTCACTCGTACACTCGAAGGAGGCCTGTAATGCACTTCTGCTTTATTACTTGTCCTTTTCAGTTTCCCTCTAGCCAGTTACGCTGTGTGAGGCCAAGCAGTCCTGCACCACTTGCCAACAATACTGTGTTGTTGAAGACAATTAGACAAAGAAACCACTGAAAGGATTCTCCAGGTAAGCTTACATCTCAAAACCTGTCAGTAAAACAGAAGACCAGAGCATCGCAGTGTTATTGCATCAGCATCAGTGAGCGGAGGTACGTGATTGCAGAGCCTGCAGGTTTGGGAAAGTGTATGTTCTCCAGCATCCCAAGGGTCTACCAGCAGGACCATTTAGAAACGCGTTAGAAGCATTACTCTGCAGCATGATCATTTGAGCGTAGAGTTTGTTAGTCATCAAGCTGAGCAGCAGCCTTAACATAAGGCATGGAATTCCAGATCTTCACAGAGAAGGGGCTGGGCTGGGGGAGCACAGAGATCCCCTGCCGAAGTGGAGCTAGGCACTGTTCATCACCTCTCAGAGTGGTTGATCACCTCTCAGGGAGTACTCTGATAGAAAATCAGTGACAGTTGCAGGGCCAGGGCTCTGGCAACTAGTACTGTCCCTCCTTTTAATTGTGATCTCTTTTGTTTGAAGTGAAGAATGCCCACAGATGGAATCATATCAGCTAAAATTCAGTGCATCCCGCACTGAAGATATCCAGGATGGATAGACCATCTGGAACAAGTCTTTTCATCTGTTTTATTGAACAACTGTTACAGATTTGAAGCCCCTGTGGTTTTCCACAGTCTCAAAACCTCCTCCAGCCAAGACCTGTTCAGCATCAGGGCACTTTTGCTACCCACTACTGCTCTGCCCCTCCCCCCCCCCCCCCCCCCCCC
>NW_020799101.1:41996608-42045973 GCF_003259725.1 Athene cunicularia | reverse complement strand
CATCCCATCCCATCCCATCCCATCCCATCCCATCCCATCCCATCCCATCCCATCCCATCCACAGGCAGTGCAGGCTGTTGCTGCTGCTCCCACATGCAGCTGGTCCTTTGCTGTCACATCAGCCATGGCCATGCTGCCACATCCCCATCCCCAGTGGGCAGTGATGCTGCATGCTCCCAGATGAGGTATTGACCCAGAGAACATCACCTAATAGCCTCCTGTCCCTGGAAGATGCAGAGACAGCAAGTCCTTGCAGTGGGGATTTTCTGGGACAGTCATCTCCTTGGTAGGGAAAGGCTGGAAGAGCCAGAACAAGAGCACAGAAATTTCTTTGCCCCTCAGCTTCCACCAGGCTGTTTGTTCCCTGCCCTCTTTGCTGGACATGGCCATCCTATGCAGCAAAGGCCCAGCTAGCAAAAAAAGAGGCAAATGTGGGGGAGGAAGGAGGCACTACACAGTCCCTGGGCTGCAAAACTCTGCTCCCCTCACACTTTCTTCCTTGGAGGGTGGAACCCATGCCCTCCCTGGAGGGCTCAGGCCCTTCGTTTAACTTCCAAAGCACCTGCAGCAGCTCAGCTCGCAGAAATCCACACCTCTATGAAAACCTCTTCTTTTTTTTTTTTTTATTTCATTTTTTTATAGAAGCCTTTGAAGATGCTTGTTGCCATGGAAACATGCTTTAAAGGGTGCCTTTTCCTTTCCCTTCCCTTCATCTTGAGGGCTTCTGTTGCCATAACAGCCGCATCCAACTCCTCCCTTCTCCTCGCTGGCTGCACCAGTACAGCATGCAGTGGGATGAGACACCCCAACCTGGGAGTGAGTCTCTGGGGTGGGTAAAGCTGCCCTGGGGCACAGCCCTCATCCTGCCCCATGGTACCATCAGCTGAGGCGTCCACCTTTGGGGTCCCTGAGCCCCCTGTGGTCAGGGACAGAAGAGGTGCCTGTACTCCTGCAGGTGGTTGGTGTCCATCCTTGTGCAGGATGTGGAAGAGGTAGCCTGCTAGAAGAGCATCTCTGGGCCATGCAAGCCCCTTACTTACACAGCAGAGGGGTTCTGTGCTCACCCCTGGCCCTCAAACCCCATGATGATGACACCAGGTGGTTTTCTGCACCATTTATCCTAAAGCCCTTGACTGAATGATTCCCATACAGATCAGCAGGCAGCATTGTGGCTGAGCTTAAATGAACATCTGCTATTAGGGTGGCTTTGATCTCTGCAGTGCCCAACATCGGGCAGCCAGGGTTATTTTCCAGTCGCCACAGAGGGCAGGGTCCCTGACCTTGGTGGCAGCCTTCCCTGGTCTGTGGTGCAGGTAGGTGAGACACACTTGCTCTGGGAGCACCCGTGTCCAGGGCCCCCCAGTGTGTGACACCCAGCAGGGTGTCGCTGGCTGCTGCCCACCCTCTGGGCATGCTGCAACAGCCCTGCTCATCTCATGGCTGCTACAGGCAAACCACAGCAACTCAACTGTTTCTTTCAAATTTATTTTGCAGCAGCGTGTGGCCGCAGCTCCGCGTTCCTCTCCAGCAGCTGAGCAGCCTTGGACTATGCTATGAATCCTGCCCTGGCAGGCTCAGCCCTCTGGCCTGGCAAGTCTGAGCATACCAGTGGTGGCTTGAGATGGCAAAGTGAGCCATGGCATCCCTGCTCTAGCAGCTTGGCTGGGTGGCCCCAGGCAGGATCTAGGGTCACAGGGAGGAGGCTGTGGGGTGACAGAAAGCAGGACCTGGATCACATCTAGTTCTGCTGCACTCCTTCTTCTCACTATGCCTTCTACCAGCCAGGTCTGCAGCCACCTCTCCGCTTTGGGGAGGCCAATTTTTTGCCTTGGCAGCCATGGACTCCCCACTCAGCTTTGCTAATGCCCCTCACTCCTGGCCTGCATCACCCCCTCTTCTCCCACTCTCACGTGTTGCCTGAGCAACATCTTCCCTTTGCGTCAATGAGTCATTTGGGGACAGGGTGCTGCAAACCTCCCCAGGGCCTGCGGTACCTCCAAGCACGATTCTAGCACAGGTGGGAGGAGAGGGGGCGAAAAAGGGGGCTGCAGCACCCTCTCCCCATCCCTGCTGGGCATGCACATGCCTGTTACAGATGGCTGCCTACCTCCCACCCTTCAGCTGTGCCAGGCTCTTGCATCTCTTTGGCAGGACGGTCCACGGGGCAGAGATCCCCCAGCACATGTCAGCAAAACCAGTTCCAGTGCTGGATACAGCACAGGCCATGCCAGCATGGTGTGGAGCCGCAGTGAATGGCAGAAGTGCAGCTAACGAGTGCTCAGAGCATGGGGTGGGAAAGGCAGGTTTTCCTCTTACCCCCTTGAAGGCCCTTGCCTGGAGTATCACTGTAGCGAAACGGACCCTGTCCTCTGCCCCCTGGGTTTTCTGCTTCCCCACTGGCTGCTGCAGAGCCACAACTAATGGAGAGCACATTGCTGGCTGCCATCATCTCAATTAATGCATCCCTGCTTGCTTTAGCAATTACCTGCCCGTGGCTTACAGCCCACTTCCAGCTGGACATCTCCTGCCAGCATTTACAGCTGACAAGCAGAAGTGGGGAACAGACTTGGAAGGCACCTTCATCCAGCCTTGCCCAGATCCTGGATGCCCTGAGGACTGGATGGTCTCCCTGACAGAGACACCTGCGTGCTCAGGACAGGCACCCGGGTCTAGGATGGGGACCAGCTGGCCACCAGAGAGCTTGAGGGGAGTGCATTAGCCCCTGGCTAATGGTTTCAAGGAGAAAAGTCACCTTGGCCAGAAAAGGCTCTTGGCACAGGCGTGGCTTCTGTGGTTGTGCCCCATGCTCATAGTGAAGCTCTCCATCAGGAGAGCAGTGAGAATAATGCTGTGGTCCCCCACAGCCACCGAGTGCTGGCTGGCAGGTGACAGCACTAGCCAGCCACTGGGGGCAACCGACCATCCTCAGGAAGGTGCACAGTGGCCACACTGGCTTCTGCTGCACTGGCACCACAACCCCAAATTTCCCAGAGGCACCAGCTTTAAAAGAAGAGAGGAAAAAAATTTTCCCCTGAATCAGGGCAAAAAGGGTTAGGAGATTGCTGGGTTTTTTTCTTAAATGTGATTTTTTAAAGTCGGAATAGAAAGCACTCTTTTTATTTACTTGCTGCTTTTCGAGCTTTTAGGGTGCACGGGGGTCAGATTTTCAAAGCATTCCTCCAAGCAGTGAAGGATAGAAGCTTATTTAAAAGTGAAGCGAGGTGGGAGAGAGAGAAAAGCAAGCCAAGCATTTCCTGCCATCGGGAGCTGGGTTTGCAGAAGCAACAGCAAGCCCTGACAAAGGTACAGCAATGGGGGTACCTGTGAAAGACCTTGGCTCTGGCCAGATCCACCCTTTGCAGCTCTCAAGCTTGCGTGAGCCTCAGGACCTTGTCCCAAAATCCTCATACTTTTCCATCTATCTCCTACTACTTTCGTTCCCCACTATGGCTTGCCCTGCGTGGTCTCATGTGCGTTGCAGCATACCAAGACCATTCTGAAAAACCTTCCTCACCTGGAGCTCAGCTCTCCAGTAACCCTGCATCAACTGAAGTAGTCATGCAAAATAGAGTCACAGAGACAAATATTATTCCAGAAGAGGGAGAAACATCACCAGCCTTCTCCAGAGGGCAGCAGCAGTGGAGATTTAAACAGCCACAATGCAATTTCCTCAAGATGTTGAAAACTGTTACTGGGCTTCACTTCTAAACTAATTCGAGCTCTTTACACAGCATTAGTATTTGCTCCACACCATAGCAAGGTCTCGCCACACTTAACTCGATCAGCACAGTTTCCCCTTTGGCTGTGAGAGGAATGAGGGCTATGTGTGTGCACTGAGACAAACAAAACACCTCTGTTGCTAAAAAACAGAGCTCCTTATTGCTACCCAAGTCTTACAATTTTGCTACTGATCACCATGACCAGGAAACTTTAAATAAGAGATTTAGAGTACCTGCACATCCCAGGGTGCCCCTGTGCCATGGGGGTACTTCACAGTCCCCAAGCCAGCATGCCAGCTGGGGAGCAGCTGCTAGCAGGCTACTGGTGTGCCAGGCAGGGAACGGATTTAAGAAATAGCAGTATTTTCACTAGAAACAGTCACAGGACCATTAGGTGATGGCTTTTTGAACAGCAATGCCCATCAACTCTCTTGGCTTTATGGGGATGGTGGTCCTAGTGGCATGCATCTTCTTCAGGGTAGAGGACAGTGGGTGAATGGGATGAGCACAGTCCTGCAAACAGTTATGCTCCCTCAGCCCTGCCCTGGCCCACCGCTGAGCAGAGAAGTTCCACACCTGGCTATGGGGATGGGAGATCTCTGCAGGAGGCATGGATGCTGAGAAAGCAGCCTCAGAGACAGTGCGGCAGCCTCCATCCTTATGGTCAGATCCAGGTCCCACCAGCTCAGCTGTCCTGGACACCCATGACACAGGCACCTGTGCCAGCCCAGGACCTGGCCGTGCCCAGGGGACAGACTGTGCTGTGAGGCTGTCTTTAACCTCTGTGTGTTTGGAGCGGTGTGGTTATCAAGCGATGTGGTTATCAGCGGCTGGTTTGCTCTCCCGGAGGCAGTGCTGGCCATGGGGTTCTTGGGCGGCAGGTCACACTGGGAGAAGCAGCAGTGGGGTCCTTTTGGATGGCAGCGCACCACACACAACCACCTGCCAAGCAGTGGCAGCCGAAGGCATGCTGTGATTGCTTGCTATGACATGTGAGTACCAGGCCCCTCACACAGGTCAGAGGCACAGCAGCTGGGCTTCCTGCAGCAGGGTTTGGCTGGAAGCCCTGGAAGCCCAGTTTACACAAGCATCTGGATGCTTTCCAACCAGTAGTTGTACTATATGCCTTGTCTCTACCTCTTACCGTGCCCAGAAGCTAGACCGAAAAGGGAAATGCCAGCTTCATCCATCTCTGAGGGGTTGATGCTTACCATTGCCAGTGCTGTATAAAGTAGTCCCATACAATCTGGGCACCAGGACTGCAGAGGGTCAGATAGCAGGGGACCAACAGTGAGGCATGGCAGCTCAGGCTGGCATTCACAAGTTGCAGAAAGGCATGGTGGCCAGCTGGGCTCTCAACCTGCATGAGGCCTCAGGACCAGCTGCACCAGATCCAGCTGGGATGCTGAAGAGGCTCATCTCCTGCTCTGTTTTCCACATCTTTCCTGCCAAGGATTTTCTTGGCCAAGCAGTGCCTGGGTCTTGATGCCACTGCCCCAGGAAGGCTGCTGCCTGGTGCTGCGTGGCTGGAACAGAGCTACCCCGAGCAGCAAGGAAGGGCCTGGCAGCGATGGATGCGCCTTGCCAGCCTCACCGGGCTGGCTGCTGAGTGTGTGGTTGCGTCTGACAGGCCTGTGCTGGCACCAGATTGATGTCCTTTTTGTTCCTGATAAGGATCTGAAGTCTCCTCTGGGTTCCAGCAGCAATTCTTTTATCCTTCCTGATTGTGGCATCCACGTTCCTGGAGTCCCCAGAGATGCATCAATCGCGAAGCTGCAGGCGCCACGGCTGCTATCGGCAGAGATGATGGAAAAGCTACAGGAACAGCTGTCATTTCTCCCTGTTTGCATTTTGTTCTCGGCCTATCAGTAGGACGTTTTCCGTCAGACACCTATCAATCTGCTGTGCCGGAGCCCAGACTTGTCTGTGTGCCTGCCGCTGCCAGTGCCAAAGCCTGCCTGCAGCCTCCTGCCTGTGGTCAGCCTGCTGCGGTGCCTTCTGCCCTGCCCGGGAGCTGCCTAACCTGCAGCCCTGCAAGCACAGGGCTCTGTCCCAGGGCCAGGCGAGCAGGCAAGGCATTGGGATGCAGCCGGAGGAGCAGAGGGGCACAGCATGCCAGCCTAAGTGCCAGGGGTGATGGCAGCCCCTGGGACGAGCTCTGCAGAGCCCAGTGTTAGGGCTGGAATTTAGGATTACCCTGAGAGTTGCTCCAATTCTGCCACGCTGGGTTCCCCCTGGAGTGCTGCCCTGGGAGACGCTGCAGCCCCAGACAGGGTGAGCCAAGCCTGTCTCCGTGGCATCAGGGCTGACAGCACCAGGGGGAGGGTGTCACAGCGACATTAGAGGCAGGGGACACCTCTTTTATCTCCATGTAATGAGGCAGAATACCTTACATAAAAAAAGCTGTTTGATTTACCTTGCGCTTCCTCAGATTCTTTTGAATTTTCAATGGCTTCTGGGAGTGCATAAGAAGATTCATGATTCAGTTTTTCGTAAGCCTGGGCAATAAGACCTCCAAATACATTTCATTTCAGAAGGGAGCTTCCAGAGCAGTGTGGAACAAAGAGGGCTGTGGGGCTGGTGATGCCCCCAGTCCTTCCTGTGCTCTGCTGCTGGCATCACCTGCCCCCAGGCCAGCAAAGGAAGCAGCTCCCAAGGCTTCAGTGCTCAGCATTTATCTCATCACCCTCCGTGATGGCTAAAGACAAGATAAAAACAGGCACTGAGTCCCATTTAATGCCACTTTCTATCCATCACTGAGCTCACAGGCATATCTCTCTTCATTACTTAAAACCCTCAGGGCAAGACGACCTGTCTACCCTGCTCCTGCCTTCTACAGGAGTCAGCACCGAAGCCAAGCACCTGCAGAAACCCAAGTCCTCCCTCCCAGGTGGCCAAGAAAAGCCACTGTTCCCCTGCTGCTTCCTGCAAACAGCTGGCAGCCGTCTCAGAGCCAACAGGCACCTGCCAGCCAGGACCAGCACTGCTGTCCCTTGCCCTCCACCCTGTGACATTGGTGTTTTTCCTCCCATGCTGGGCTCTCCCCTCTGTATGGGACTGCCTCCCTCCCTCTCCCTATCCTCGGCTCTGCTCCTTGCCATCAGTGCCCCTCACTAGCTGCGCCCAAGCCCAGGCCCCAGGCACCCCACTGCTCTGCCAACAGGTCTGAGCAGATGCCCTGTTTCCTTCTGCAAGGCTGGAAGTACCTGATGTGGTAAACATTTGCATGCAGGCATCTGCGGGCTTTTTTACGGTGTCTTCATGTCTGTCTGTTGTTGGGGTGGCTGACAAGCGTGACTGTGTAGCGGGGCCGTCGGTGCCACCTGGTTTCGCTCTGGAGGGTGTCCCAGGGTTTGGGTTGGCAGGTGCTGCCTGGCACATCAATGTTAGGGCACTTCCCCTTTGTTCCTGCTCCTGCTTTGCTTGGGGTGTCTTCAGGCGGATGTGAAATGTCCCAGACATCAGCTGGGAGAGTCCACTATTCTTGAGACATGTTTCCTTCTCTTTGGGGTTTGTGGTGGTTTTTGGGTTTTTTTTTAAGCCTCATTTAACACAACGGAGTGACATATGCTGCTTTCAGTGAAAAAAAACGCTGCTTTCTGCCACACTTGGACCAGGGTTGCAGGCTGCCGCAATTGCCCCTAGCTTTTCTTCCTCAGGCTAAAGCATCTTCTGTCAAAGCCAAGCCCTGCTAGGTACCCCATTGGAAAGCCTCTCCTGGCTGCTTGTGCAGGAGTGATCAAGCCGCCCCAGCGTAGCAGACTCTTTGGCTGCAACCTGTTCTCCTGGGGTGCCCAGAGTCCAGCTCTGCATTAACCTGACTCCCTGGTGAAGCTTTTCCATCCAAGCCTATGTTACAGTGGTGCTAATTAAACAAATACATCTCAATTCCAATGAAAACTACATGTAAATCCTTGTGATGCTTCACAGCAGGCTGCATTTTAGCAGTCGGCTCTGCAATCTCTTATGCCTCCTTGGAGAGTGTTGGCTGCATGGTCAATGAACCTTAATGGGGGCTGAAAGCTTGGGAGACAGCATTCTTGCTGTCTTCACACCCTGCCAAACCCAGCTCTTCATCCTTGCCTCCCTGCACAGGACTGTGTGCCAGAGCAGGGACCGGTTTCTCTGGGCGTCTCATTGACTGAGCCTTGCTTTTGCCTTGTACAAGAGCAGGGGATAGACTGCCTCCTCAGCTGGGACAAAAAACCTAGGTACAAGGTAAAGGCTGAGCCATGCCAGTCAGGCTCCATCTGCAATGCCCAGGGACTGTTCTGGGAACAGCACACAGGTTTCGCACTACGCAGCCTGACTGTGCTTCCCGGTCTCTGCATCTCTTATTATGCTTATTTGTTTTCCTCTCTTCTCTGGCGAATAAGCAGTTTACCTGTTTATAGACTCAAAGTAATTAGAAATAGAAAGGTTGCCTACCTTTTTTGGTGAAGATAAACTTCTTGAGAGACAGCCTTTGTGCATATTGAACGTCGCTCTTGAAAGCTTCCTCCCACTGCTACCGGGATGCATGCTGCACGTGAGATATATCAAAGGCAATATAATATGGCTGCGATGCCATAGGGGGTACTACTAACTGTACCAATGACATTTTCATCTTGGGGAAAAAAAAAGAAAGAGTGAAAAAAATTCTACTTAAAATTCCTGCCTGAGAAGATGAATTTGCAAATGGGTCTGATCATGGAGGGAGGTCTTTGGGGCACTGCCAGCTGAGGTTACCCACCTCTTCTTCCCACCTGGGCTCCTTCAGCACTGGTCTGGGCACCAGCAGTGCTGGGTCTCCTACTACACCACCAGCCTGGGGCTCGTTAGCATTTAGATTCTCCCCACAAATACAGACTTTGGATGATGAAAGGCTAGCGGAGTGCTGCTGCTGCTGTTTGTCCCTGCTCAGCCCCCTGGAGTGCCTGTCTCCTTACCTCCTGCCATCACTATACTTCGTTAGCTCTGTGCCTGTTGCAGCCTTCAGTGGCCTGAGCTGACAATGCTCGGTGCACTTCTCCTGGCTCCACTATGTGTCCCTGTGAAAACATGGAGGACTTGGATTGCCATGGATCCACCCTGCTTGCTCACCACCACCCCCTCCCATGCCAGACAGGCCCACGTGTGGTGTACTCCTGATCTACCTGGGTATCCCCCAAGCACTGGCTCTGCCAGGGCAGGTCGGATACTGCCTGAGGGGCAAGCAAGGCAGGCTGTGCTCGGGGCGCTGTGGGGGGATGCCGAGCTGGTGAATGTGCAGCCGTGGGAAAGCCCTACCTGGCCAGAGCCACTGCCCTTGGCTGTGCCCCCTGCCCAGGCTCCAGTGGAGGGCTCAGCTCCCCCCTGCATTGCACCCACATTCGCGGTCTGGCCAGCTCTCTTCCCCAGTCTTTCATGGGAAGAAAGGCTCAGCTGGCTGCTGCTGCCAGCCCCCTGGGACTTCTCCCCTCCCTCAAACCAGCACCAAGATGCAGCACAACGGGGATTATCATCCATACCGGCTGCGTTACTGTACCAAGGTGTCTGGCTTGTAATCCCCACCCCAGGATAGGCAGACTTTCCTCTTTTTACCCTGTTTTTTCCCCAGCAGCTAGGAAACAGGGGAAGTTTCCATCTGTCTGCACTGCCTTGGAGATATTAATCATCAGCCATGTGTCGGCTCAGCCTGTCACGGCAGTGGCTCTGCAGCAGAAGGCATCTAGGAGGAGAGAGACCCATGGAAGATGCTCCTGTGCCCAGCTGGGTGTAACAGCGAAGCTGACCTGTGTGGGTCTGGGTGAGATTTGCCAGGGCGGGGTGAGAAGGGAGTCAGTACACCCACCTCACTTCCCAGCCATGGGGCACGGGCAGAGGGATCAGGTGTCAAACCTGTAATGAAGCTTTGCCCTGGCTTCTGCAACAGAAGTAGCACAGTTAGGTCCCAGTTAAATGAGGTTTAACTGCAGTTAAACCCTGAGGTCATGGAAACTGGAAGGGGAGCCCCATTTGGAGGTGCTGAAGCCATCTGAGACAGCATCACTGATGCTCTGCCAAGTGAGCAAGTCCTGCTTCAGGCCATGCCCTGCTCCTAGGAGGCTGTGTTGGTGTGTCCCAGCTCTGACATGGGTCCTCTGGGCATTCTGGGAGCTCACGTGTTTCCCTGCTCTGCACATCCCTCCCACTTCCCCATCACACCAAAGCAAAGGCCACTTTACCTCCTTACTGGGCCACGACCCCCTTAAGCTCCTTGGAGGGAGGCACCCTGCAGGGCTGCAGCAAGTCAGAGCTTCATTTGCTGTAAGCACACATGGGGCAGGTCCCAAACATCATCCACTGAGACCTGTAGGAGCTGTTGCCTTCAGACATTCACACTCCCATCCAACCCTGTGAATTCCTCTGTGGCCTCCTGGATTTGGCCAGCAGCACACCCATGGACTTGAGGTCCTGCACAGGAGGGTTGCAGTTGCATCTCAGCAGCAATTACCCCTGGCTTACCTTTCCCCTGCCTCATGGTCTCCTCCCCATGCCAGGGCTGGTGCAGTGGCACTGCTGGTGCAGGGGGACAGCAAGCAACAATGCAGGTGGGATGAGGCGCACACCTCTGCAGGCCAGCCCATGAGTGGGGAGACTTGTGTCAGACTCCCCGGAGAAGGGATGAGCTCTAGCACATGCTTGCTGAGGCTGCAAGGGACACGCACAGAATCACAGAACCATCTAGGTTGGAAAAGCCCTTGAAGATCATCTAGTCCAACCACTAACCTCACACTGACCGTTCTCAACTCCACCAGATCCCTCAGAGCTGGGTCAAGTCGATACGGAGACATGAGGGCAGAAGGTGGCCCAGGGTTTGCATATCCACCACACCTGAGCTAAACACATTGAAGACCTTGCCACTTACAGAGATTTCCTTGGGCATCAAATCTTAGTCAGCTGAGAATGTGGGATGGGGACTGGGGAAGATGGGTGGGCTCCATCCCCCTTCACCCACATCCTCTTTCCCTGCTCCATCTCAAATCCACCCTGCTCCTTTGCATCTCCGCCTTGTACCACGGCTAAGCAGCTTAACATCTTACCACAATCCATGCTCCGGAGCCATTAGTCAGTGCAAATGGGAATTTTAATTGCCCCTGTGATTTATTGAGCCTGGGCACTGTAATTAAAATTCATTCTCAGACACAATCAACGAGCCGTGGAGAAACACCATCTTCTTATTTGTGTGATTGAAGAACCCGTTCCAGCTAGAGGGCTCGCACCCCATCTCTGCCTCCTGGGGCCCCCTGCGCAGTCAGTGCCCTCCCAGGGGGGGTGCTGCAGTGGCATCCCTGTCAGCTGCTGTGCTGCGGGCTGAGGCAGGCTGGCCTTGGGGTCCAACAGCCTCCTCTACCTCCGTCCTTTGGCCTGCTTCTCCCCTTTCAGAGCAGCTGCTACCAAGACACGCAGACTGCAGGTCCCGAATGACACCGTTTGACTCCCTTGCCCCTTATGTTTCCCATACACTGGTAAAGTCAGGCTGCAGGCTCTGGATTTCCAGCCTACCCTCACCCCACGGCATCTTGGGCAGCTATCTGCTTCAAGCCATTTGTCAGCCACGTGTGCTGGCTTGCAACAGCGTGCTGACTGACTGCAGCTTTGGGGCAACCAGCTGCGATGTGGCAGCTTGCTTGGGCAAAGGCTCTGCAGCCCAGTGTGGCTTGAAACCACTTGGTCTCCATTGCTGTGCCAGTGCAGGACCCCTCCGAGGAGAAAGACCCCAGCGTTAGCACCAGTGAGGCTCACCCCAGCCTTGCCCTGCTGACATGTTGCCTGTTGTAGAGGCCTGGATTTATCTCTGCCATGTTCTTCTCACCCATGGTCTATAAGAGCAAAAACAAGCCAGAGCAGGGAAGTGCCAGGGTTTGTGCCAGGATGGTGCTTCCAGCAAACCAGGGTTTGTGCTAGGGTGGCACTTCCCTGCTCTGGGCTCGTGCCATCCCTCCAGCTGCAGCCATCTGGGACCCCGAGCAGCAGTCGTGGCAATGGTCCCTCGCCACTGCTCTGCACTGTTACTGTAAAACCTGGCAGAAGAACTCTCTAAGACTCATTTTGGAGTTTTAGAGCACCACACTCGCAGCAATCACAGGCTGTGATGAGACTTTGCAATTAACCATGCAAGAGCTGTGCTCTCCCCTTTCTTCCCCCTCCTCCCATTGCCACTTACTTCTCCCTCCTTGTGCTGGAAGTAAAGAGCTTCATCTCTTGCCAAATCCCCCGTCTGTGTTGGGGGATTGGGGTGAGCCAGGCGTAAAATGAAAATAAATCACTAATTCCTCCTAATAATGCCTGATTTCCTGATTTGATATCCCACATTAATTCTAATTACTCACCCAGAGTCAGGGCATTAATCAACGCGTTAAAACTTCTCCTCGCTTAGCAACACTGATGTGCCAGGCATCTGGCACGGCCGGGGCGCCGGGGATTTGTCTGTCACACCAGCCCCATCTGCAGCAGTGCTTCCGGGGGGGCAAGGAGGGAGCCCTTTCCTGGCTGGGTGCGTAGGGGCCATGAGGGTCTCTCCGTGCCTTTGGGGTACAACGGGGATGGTGGCAGGTGCCCAGCATCCTGCTTCCCTCCTTGGGCAGGCAAGGACTGGCTTTGCTCACACCGTGCTGGCAGCATCCTTGGTGCAAGGGTATCACCAGTGGCAGGATCCTGTGGCAGGATCTGTGGCAGGGTCCAGTCACCATGGCTTCATCCATTAAATGGAAGTGCCCTCCTAAATAATCTTTCCCCCATAGAAGTACTGATAGATGATCCACTCATCTCACAGTCTGTTTTGGTTTGCTTTTTAGTATAAACTATGTGAAACACGCCTCTATAGAGAGAGGTGAAGAGGGAATAGGAGGGAATCACACCTGCCATGATCCCTGATCTGCTGCTGTCATCGTCTTCCTGAGCAAACAGGAAGGATGAATTGATTTCAATTCAAGTTGATCTAAATCTGTAAACAGGAAGCCTTTAAATAATCCACTCTAATCTTGTTTCACATTTGAGCTGCTTCGCTGTTTTCCTAAAGCAAGCTGACTGGCGCTGGTCAACAAAACCCAGTACTTGTTTTTCGCCAGCTTCCATTGTAGTTAAACCAGCTTATTAGAGCTATTATGTAATTAACATCTATTCGGATTTTTTTTTTCACTTTGTGTTGAAAAGCTTAATATTGCATTTATTCACTAGCTGAATTTTTTTTTTTTTAGTTCGTCAGTTGAATAAGCTTTAATTTGGATGGTAATTAACTGAAACATGTAAACTCAGAATCTACACTTGGTTTTATCAGCCTGCTTTACCTGTCCTAGATACAGGATAAAAAAGATCTCTCAAAACACGTTTGTATTTAAAAGCCATACAATTTATTAAAGGCAGCATTAGAGGTAGTTAATTAATTCGGCTTGGTTTCTGACTCTGGGGACCTTGAGGATTTTCAGCAGTATAGATTTCAACCTTGCAGATGTCGCTGCTAGGACAAGGGTGGAAAATGAGCCTTTCTGCTTTTTGGGGTTTTCAGCTTCTCAAATGTGACCAAACTCACCCTTGAGCTGAAGACAGTCCTTTCGCTGCACTTACAGAGCCCATTGTTGTTGCCAGATTCTGGTTTTGTATTTCATTCCAGGTTTTGTATGCCTCCTGAGTTGTTGGTTTAGCTTTAACTTTTCAGCAACAAACGTGCGTTTTGTGAGTACTTACATTTACATGGCATTTATTAACCTATGGTAATTTTATGCCTCAACTTAGAGTTTCAAATCAAGAGAGTTAATTTTTAGGAGAAATACAGACCTAAAATACTCTCAATTAACAGTAATATTTAAATACATCCTGCTCCTAGGGCTCAGGCAACAGCAGCCATCTGAGCTCAAGGAAGAAGCAGAGTCCTCCCACGCTCAAACCTAAAACTGGGTTGTTGCTTGATGGCATCAAACCACACTTGCTTCTGTCCCCCGGCCGGGGCTGCGACCTGGCAGTTGTCCTTCCAGCAGTGACAGCCTACAGATCAAGCCCTATGAAATTTTTCTTTAAAGAGTAATCAAAAATTTACAGTGAGAAGATAAACTGAAAACTGTGCTGTAGACAATATGCACATGGAGCCCACCACATGCCGAGCCTCGTCCCGTGCCAGAGCCTGAAGGGAATGGGACAGCTGCTCGCTCCCCTTTGGGATGCTCCTGGCATCCCTGGGACCACACAGCCCTTGGCCTGATGGTGCCAGGTTTACAACGGCACACAGCAGTTTTTAAATTAATAGCCTGCCCCGCCACCTTTGGTGCGCACAGCTTTATCTGGGTGGAAATTACGGTGCTGCCCTCTCGTTTCCCTCCTCTACAAGCTGCAAGGTCAGTGGTTTACAGCCAGGGGTCAATGGATCCCGAGAGTCCTGTGGGCTATTTCTAAGCATAACTGAGAGAAGTGAGCCTCTCGTTAGCAGCCTTACAGTTACTCTACAGAAATCTGTGGCTCCATGGGAATATTTTTGGAGGTATACAACTGGGAAAGCTCGCAAAGCTCAAACCAAGATGGATGCATTCACCCAGGAGAGTTTTACAGGCTCCGTATTCAAACTCCCCTCTATCCCCCGGGTAGCGTGCAGAATTAATTACACTTCAGTGATGCTAGCATTGCCCCATAGCAGCTGAATTGCTGTCATCTAGCCCGGCTGGACAAATTTGTACCCCAGAGCCCCTCACCATCTGCAGAAGGAGGGACTGTGCTGTCCCACCAGGCAAAGAGGAATTGGGGACTTGAGCTGCACCCCTGCCCAGGAGACAGCACATGAGTACTAACAGGGACTTCATTAATGTGCAAAGCCTCCCCCTGCCATCTCCAGGTCTCTGCATGCCACTAAATCAACTGGTTTGGAACAAATTCACTGGGAAGAACTATAGCAAGTCAAGCAGAGGTCTTAGGCATGGGGGAAAATGGCCCATAAAGCAAACATGCATCAGTGTTCTCAGCTGCTGGGGATGCTGCTGGCACATGTGCTCACGAAGATTAATATGCACTGAGCAACCAGGAGTGGGGAGGGAAGCTCGCAAGGTTCCTCTCATTAGCTCATCGTTCCAGCTGAATTAATGACTCACAAGTTTCGCCCAGCCCTTGCTGGGTCTGCTATTAAATGGCACCACGGATTAGTGGAGAGTTGAGTGTGTGTGTATGTGAGGGGGGGCTTAAAGGCCTCTTGGACCCTCTGTGGGGAGGATGAGGGAGAGATCTGCTCCCAAGATGCTGGATCAAGTGCAGAGAGGCAGGAGGGGAAGCATTGTGCTCTGCCAGCATTCTTCCTTGCTGCTTTCCCTCTCGTGCAGGGATGGAGCAGGAGAGCCTGGGTGCCCTAAGCTAGAGGAAATCACAGATGCATTCAAAATGAACATGCTTCAGGCAGAAGAAAGGGAGCTCAGAGGACAGTATGCATACGGGAGCAGGGAATAAGTATGGGCAGTATGGGAAATACGGGTAGTTACAGCTGACACGCTCCGCTCCCTGCATATACAGGGAGACTTTTGAGGGCCTGTTATCAGTGGCACCATACCTGCAGCCAGCTCCAAGGGAAGGCGAGGTCCCTGCTGAGATGGCCCCCGGGGACAGCAGCAGCCTGGCTGAAGATGGGTGGGGGGTGAGGAAGGGAGTGAATAGGGAGCGCCTGTATGGGCACAGAGTGTGCCTGGAGGGCTTCAGCACGGTGCTGATTTCACTGTCCTTCTATTGGGGCAGAGATTAAATTGAGGCAAAGCAGAACTGGGAGACAAAGCAGACTCCTGCAGAAGGCTCTGGGATGTCCAGTGGGGCCGCAGCTCGGACACAAGCCAAGTGGGAGGGGAGAATTACTTCTGCGAAGGGTACTGTGTGCCAAGGATATTTTTTATACTCATGATCACAGGCCAAACCCAAAAAAAGACCTTGATGGGGGTTAGGAATGATACATTGGCCTTGTAACAAGGCAGCACGGGGCCAGATCCTGCTCCAGGCCCAGCTGCTTGGCACATACTATCCAGGGCCAGTGTGGGCGTTCATCCAGATAACCTGGAGCATGCCTGTATCTGATCCCTGTGGCAGTCTTTGATGGAGAGCGCTCCAGTGCAGGAGCGGGGACTGGGACCTAGGAAGCACTGACAGGGGTGGCTCCCAAGCCAAGGGAACTGCCGTCCCTGAAGGGTGGGCTGGGGCGTTGGGGCAGAGTATGAGACCCCGGGTCAGGAGCTTACATCGTGGTGGGAAACCCTGTGGGTGGCTTTGCATGGCATTACAGGTGCAGCAAGGTGCCCCCAGAGAGCTGGGAGAGCGGAGAAGCCAGTACATCACCTGCACGGGTGGAAGGAGGAAATCGGCTTCTGCCACACAAACTTATTGACCAAAGGGTCAAGGCATCTTGTCGGAGGCTTGGAAAAGCCAGCTGGTTCCCTCGGCCCTGTCCTGCCAAGTCCTGCTGTCTGTTGGTGCTAAGGCCCCTGCTGGGCTCCCCAGTGTGTCCCAGCCCCTCTACCCCCTCTATTACTCACCTTCAGCCACTTGGCCTTTGCTTCCCAGCACTGGGCAACTGCCTTGATTGCCTTCTCCTGGGACTCAGAGAGGACCAGCCCTATGGAAAAGCCATGAGCAGATGTTCCCCCTTACCATTGTCTCTGATATTTCTTTCCTGCCTCCTCTCCCCCACCTTCTCCTCCTTCTTTATTCTCTTACTCAAGAGCTGAAATGAAAACACCTCCTTCTCCAACAGCCCCTGACAACAGCAGGAGGGAAACCAGCTCCATTCTATTGATTTGCAAAAAAAAAAGAAATACAGAGAAACCTCTTGATAGCATTGTATCAAAAAGTTGATGCTGTGCTGTGCTCAGATGTCTCAGGAGACTGGATCTCAGCTCCTCTGACTGTTTGAAGACTCACTGAGTCTCCAGGGATCTTGACAGCTCCAAAGCTGCCACGGTGAAGTGAGAAAAATCAGAAACATCCACTGCTGGCAAAGGCTTCCTCTGTAGAAATCAAAGGAGGCAGCACAGAAATGGTATATATTCAATATGGCCAAGGAGCAAGAAGACTCTGAGGGGAAGCTATGGGAGCTACACTTACACCACACAGGAATGGGGCTTGGAGAAGACATGCCTTCTCTCTGCTGCCTGAAGGTATCATCCAAGTAACGCCCCAGATAAAGGAGGGAATATATGAGGTCAACCTTGGCTGATCAAAGGACTTGGACAACTGAGCTGGGAGCAAGAGGGAAAGCCAGAACACCAAAAACCTTGGCCACTGGAGGAAGGAGAGGGAGGCAAGTTGCATGTGCCACAGAGGCACAAAAGCAGGGATGCTGAAATTCATTGTGATGGGTAAATCAGATTACTTTCTTGTTCCTCCTTTGCACCATTCATTAAGAGAAGTCCTACTGGGTGCATTATTTTCACTGTATATTTTCACATCATGTCTCCTGGCCCTTGAGACAGGGACAGGGACAATGACTCAGAGACATCATTCCCCTACTGCAGATTCTGGGCAACTTCACACAAGGGCACAAAATCCTGCAGAAAACCTAGGGCAACAGGCCCTGTCATATGTTCTATTTTTAGTTCTATCTCCACATTCTTCCTCTGTCCAAACTGTAATTTTTTATAATCAAAAGCTCTTGTTGAGACTTTCCTGCCAGAGAAGAAAGCCCTTTCCAATCTTCCAGGTTCCTTCTGCTTCTGACCTCTCCTGGACTTAGAGTTGAGCACAAAGAGGCATTAGATGTTTGAGCAGAGCCTTGTTGCCACACTCACCTTCAACATCCACGTGTCCCAGCAGCACACCAAGAGCTTTGGCCGGTGCAGGGTTGCTCTGTTTGAGAAAAGAAGCACAGGCAATGGGAGCACAGGAATTTCTGGGGAAGAATTAGCCACCCTGATAAGGGTTTTTCCTCCCTGCAATGACTAGGGACTTTTCCTCCCAGGGACTAGGTGAACTTGGGATAGCTGCTGGAGAACTCCTGCCTTCTGTGTTGCTAGTGTGCCATCCTCCTGCCCACTGTCATGCATGTTCTCCAGCCCACTCATCTCACCTTATTCCCACCAGAGAAGCATGAGGTCACCCCAAGGTAGACATCTATGCTCCACAACTTCCAGTTTCTTTTCACTGTCTATTCATGCAGACTAGAGAGTTGGCACAGAGGTAAGGAAGCAGGACATCCCCACTGTCTTCAGGAGGAAGGTGATGGGACCTATTTTCTGCAGGTTGGGATAGGCAGGCTGGATCTCCTCTCCAGGAGTGGCTGTAGTGTCTCCTGTCCACTGCTGCTCAGCATGGGTTGAAGAGTGGCCGTGCTCACTGGGAGGGGGAGAAAGCCTCCTTCTCTCAGTCCTAAATAACCCCAGCAGATAACTCGGGATCAAGGCACAAACAGATGAAGAGAAGGAAGAAGGCAAAGATGAGATGGAGCTGGGGGTCAGGGTGAGACATGGGATAGCTCCTGCCTCGTTTCTGATCCCAGACAGGAGACCAGTGAGGGATCAAATCACCACAGGCAATGTGGGATGCTCACTGTGGTCCCCAGCAAGGAATCAGCCAGTTGGGCAGGAGAAAAAGTCACACTGCAGCTTTCCAGATGTTTCCTAGCAGGTGGGCTGGGCTGGGAAATCGGCTCATCAAAGCTCCGCTTTACCTCCCTGGAATAGTCTCTTCTTTCTGAAAGACACGTAGCAGCTGCAGAGGGGCACAGCGGCAGCGCGACTCCTTCCCCACCCACCTGTGCTGCCCTGTCACGCTCCATCACCTGGCTCCAACTTGCACGGTGGTCTGATGGACCACGTCGTGCCCTGCCAGGCCCAGAAGCGCAGAGACCTGATGGTTCTGCCATCTTTGGGAAGGATTAATGCTAGAGGTTTTCCAAAGTGATGCTATAGTCATCTACCATCGCACACATGCTGTTATGGCATTTACAAGCAAGAGCATCAGGTAATCAGCCACCTTCATTAGGAACTCATTAGCTTTACGGAAGCTTCCTCCTCGCTGTGGACTCAGTTGTGCCTCCTCACAGACACATTGCAGTGTTTGCTCTGCAAACGGCTCCAGCAAAATCAATAAGAGTATTCCTGTGGCAAGATGCTTTGTGGAATGAGGAAAGGTGTTACCATCTGGCCAGGTAGAAGTACAACACAGAGCTCTCAGCTGGCAGGAAAGAACCCCCTTGCATTCAAAAGCTCAGTCACCAACAACCTAAATTACTTGAACGACTAACTCAACTATTGCTACAAGGGCAATAACATTTTACAAATAACACACAGAGCTCTTGCTTTTCTTCATGGTAGCAGCTGCAAGGCTCACATTGCTGTTTTCTAAGAGATCCCATTACGTTTTCTTAAGATTCTCTCAAAAGCTGCTGTAAGACCTCAGTTTTAAACAAAACACAATTGTCTCTAGTGCTTTGATCCTTCCATCGCTCAGCTCTTTCCAAAGGGCTTGAGATGTTTCTCCCTTTGAAGCCATATGCTTTTAGCTTTCATGGGTGTGCTGCAGCAGCTTCCCCTGGACCGGCATCCTTCTGCTGTGTCAGGGGCTCAGTTGGCCCCCTGGCTTCTGAAGCCTTAGAGCAGACCTGGCAGCCCCATAACAATTGAGCTGAGCTGCAAGGGACGATGCTCCCTGTGACTCCAGGAGCCCTGGCTCTCTCAGAAAGCATCGCATGGTCTCTCCTGCTCCTACTGCAAAGGCTTTTTTTGCCCAGAAAAGATCTAAAGTTACACAAAAGGGAGCTGGGAGTAACCTGAATCCTTTGCTTAGCTTTGTAGGCACCAAATTTTGTCCTGAGAGTGCTATAGTTATGCTGAGAAAGAAGAATACGCTGGCTTATGCTGGGGTAAACCAGAGGGCACAACCATAGAGAAGTCTGAATGGCTCCTGGGGGAACCCTGCTGCAAGGACTTGCCCTGGCTGGCAGGAGTGCAAGGAGAGAGGGAGGGAGGGAACCACTGTATGCCCCAGTAAGCTGAAATCAAATCCTTTCCACTTTGATGTGTTTGGGATAGGGTACAAGAAGAACAGTTTGTGCATGTTGAGAAATACCCCACCTCTCTACCAGTGAGCACTGCAGAGGTTTGCGTATGCCCCGAGCTCCAGCATAATGGCTCTGTCCCACAGTGCCACAGACCCCCTCCATGTGCACCCCACAAATCACAGCCTCTCCAGAGAGCTGAGCAGCCCACCATAGGTGAGCCAGGGATGCAGAGCCAGGCCAGTGACACTGAGTGGGGACAGCCTCAGCCCAGCAAGTCTGGGCTCAAGCTGGAAAAGCCAAGCCAGTGGGGTGGGGTGTGTGGGCTGGCACAGGCCCTGGAAGCAGCTCAGCCCTCTGTCCCCCTCCTCTCCCCTGTGCCAGCCCCACTGTGGGCACGGGGGGTGAAGTGGCAGGCTATAACAGGGGCACACAGGGAGGCTGCAAAGTCCTGGCTGTGCCCAGCACGGATGCAAAGTAGCCAGCTGCCCACAAAGCCGCCTGAGACACACCTTGTCAACATGCCTAGCCATATGTTTGCCCAGGATTAGCAAATGAGCTGCCAGACCCAAAGCACCGTAACTCTGCTAGCAGAAAAACACTCAATATTCTCTCTCACGATATTCACTCTGTTACTTTATTAGCATGACAAGCCAAGCCGGGTCTGCCAAGCTCTCAACCATTTGATGCTCTACGCTCATGTCCAAGGGTGACATGGGCTGCCCTGGCTGCCCCTCCTGCAAGGCAGCGCCTCAAGGAAGAGCTTCACAGGGCTGCAGGTGGGAAAAGCTTTCCCTGACCCCTGCTGAGGGCTCCCATTTCTTGCTTGCTGGACCAGGTCCCCTACCTCTGCCCATCCTCTCCCCGGCACCAGGGCTGGGGCTGGTCTCGAGGCGGTGGCCGTGACCCTGTGCTGCTGCCGGGGTGCTGCCTGCACTGGACCCCCACAGTCAAAGCCAGAGCCATCCCGGCTGCTGCTGCTCTTGTTATTTCTCAGTCTCTCGATTTTTCCAGCACCGACATCACTTTCCCTGGTGTTGCCATAACAACTGGCGTTAAGAGCTTGTTGACATTGCCTTGTTGTACTAATTGCACAATTTCCTGTCACTGTTACATGCCAGTTATTTCTTTCGAAGGGCTGAAATTGCTTTCGGCCACCTTGTCCGCTCCCTCAGTGCCTCCTTGGGCCTAGTTAGTGAGCTTGAGTGAGGGAGCAAATGATCCTGAAATGCCCCAGGGAAGTGTCATTTAACCCCGTCCAGAGCAGCCATTGACTGTAGCTGAAACGCAGGTAGTTCCTGATATTTTGCCTCCACTGGTGCTTTCACAGTTGCGCTGGCTGGGGGCATGGCACCTGCAGCAGCAGCAGCAGGAAAATTCAGGGATGGGTGGCTGCTGTGTGCAAAGTCCAGGACAGAGCTCGGGTAGCATATCATGGTCACCCCCTTCCCCTGCCAGCATCACTGCCCCGGGCCAGGAATCCCATCTCTGGGATGCGGGAAGCAGCATGGAAGGGATGTGCTTTCCCCAATGCCAGGGACAGCCACTCCACACCACCCTGTGCCCCTTCCTCTGGGGGTGTAAGCTCTGGCACACCAGCAAGGAGCTGGAGGGGTTCCAGAGGTCCCCATCCACCAGGAACGTCTCCCCTGTCCTGAATGGGGGTCTCTGGGCTCCTGCCTGGTCCCTGGGACACTGTGGCATGAGGTTGATGGGCTGCCTGTGAGCTCAGGGGTTTTGCTATGTGCTTTGATGGAGAGGAAATGATTAGGAGGATCAATTGCATTGATCCAGCTCAGTTTTCAAAGGATGCTCAGGTCACCTTGAGATGCTCATTGTCTTAGCTAGTGGCTGCCCAGCCTCTTTCCAGCCAGAGCTCCTCATGGTTGCTCTCCGGTCTCATCTGGACCCCCACTTTCCCTGTCCCCAGCGGGTTCTGCAGGATGCCTGGCAACCCCTTGTGACCGCAGTCCAGGGTCTCTCACAACACTTCATGGCTCGAAGCAGAGCGGGAGAGGTCAGCCCCTCTCCAACCACTGCAGGTGGAGGGGAGAAAGCAGCTCAGTCCAAGCCCCCTGAAGGTTGGCTGGAAAAAGTGGGAGCCTCCTTCTCAGCCCTGTATCCCTATTAGTCCTGCAAACCCAGCTATCACCTAGTGATGCTGGGCAAAGGGTGCGGGCAGTCTGGATTCAAGGGGAGCTCCCAGTACCCATAGAGCTCTCCTACATGAGCAGCAAGGCTGCCCTGTTGTGTTCCTTAGTAATTTATCACCAAGACACTCACTTTATAAATATTAAATGAAGGGCTCCATAAATTTTTAACACAGAAATAAAACTGCATTTGATGGAGGGAAAAAAAAAAAAACAAACCACTCCTCACCCCTTCCTGTTGTCCTTCTTCCTTTCCCTGGCCTTGCCAATGGTGGAAAACGGCACTGCACTCAGTGCCACAGCTGCTAATGTGAGGATGGAGTGGATATTTCTGCAGGGTGCTCGCAGGTGGCTTTATCGGCACAAGAGCACTTCATTAGCACGCCTGCCCAACTTGCCAGGTATCGAGGAGGTCACACTGCGGAGCACTGCACTCTGTTGTGTTGTTAAATGTAATCACAAAAATGGTGTGCCCTGAACTAATACCATCCAAAGTGACCTGGAACCACTGCCCATGCAACATTCATGCCAGGCACTGTTCTTCAGTACTTGCTTCCAAGCCAGCTGGCACGTTTTGGGTCCAAATTCAGTTTTGTATAGGACTAACCAATCCCATAAATGTGGCTGACTCATGTGTGGTGCCCAGACATGACAAAATGTCTCCAAAATTCTGAGAACACCTTAGTGAGGGCTTGCGCATTTAGGGCAGCTCTCGGTCCCTCTCAAAGGGTTTTGAGAAGTGCTCAGATCCCTCCTGCTCTCCTGGGTCACACATCTTGGACCTAGCAAAACCAGCCACGAGCATCGCTGTGGGTTTCACACTGCAGCTGTGGCCACCACCCCGGTACACCAAGCTCCATGTAGGGCACAGCAAAGCCAACAGCGGTGACTGTGTGACCCACCTGTGCCACCAGCGGTGTCAGCAGCAGGGAACACGCTGCTGTTCCCTGGCACACAGGCCAGCGTGTTGCTGCCTGTGATCATTTCTCTGATTGCCCATTCAAGCTAGGGCTTGCTGCTGGTGCGCTCTTCTCCTTGTCGTAGCTTTCTACCAGGCCTCCCGTTCCTGGTCCTCTGGGCATGGAAGAGGAGGAGGAGGTAGCCGCCGCTGACCGCAGCTGTGGAGGTGAGGTGGCATCAATTTTGGACTGGCCAGGCAGCTGTTTTGAACACATCCCTTTGCAAGGGCTGCTAATGAGGGGCACAGCACTCCAAGCACAGCCTGAACACCCCTGGGAGCTGCAGAAACACGCTCATCCCTCACTGTCAGCCTGCTGCGATGAAGAGCACGGATGAATCATTAGGACAAGTGCTACTACAGCCCAAGTGCAAATCAGGGAAGATTGGACCTTTGGCAAATAATAGCTCTTTGCTCAAGTGTGCTACTCTTCTCTATTCAACTGTGGCTCCTTGTGCTAACCCTGTCACGGGGATGCATGGCGAAAGGGGTCACGTTGTCACCCCTTAGGGCGCTGCACACATACCTCTGCAGTCCAGCTGCACCTCAGTCACCACCCGTAGATGGTAAAGGAGCAGCCAGTGGTCAAACTGGCCCTGAAGAGCGTTATGTCCCATCAGTCACTGCACTATCTCTGTATCGCTACACTGCTTATCTAGTTGGCTTCATACAAAACGGAATTTGGCTAGAAAAGCCTGATGACAGATTACACCATGCCTCTTGTTCTCCCTGCACCCTCTGCAGGACCCGCTTTCTCCCCTTGCAGCTCTTTGTGAAGTGCAAATGCCAGCAAATCCCAGCTCCTGCAGCCATTAACTGCAGGGAGGGGAGGAAAAAAAAAAAAAGCAGCTTTTTGATCAGTGGATGAGGTAGACTTTGCCTAGACTCCCCTCAGTCAGTCAGGGACAAAGAGGAACCCCACAGAGCTTTCTCCTTGCTGTTGAGTGCCCCGATAGAGTCATCTTGGACTTATACTGCAGAGGGACCCTAACTTTTCAACCAACTTCAAAAATACCTGTAAGAGTTCTTTGCTGCTTTGATGAACTCCAAAATTTTGGCAAGATTTTGTTGTTTCTCTGCAAGTGAGAAACATCAGAGTCAATGCTTACAAAGCCATGTTGATGTAAAGGGATTAATTGCCCCAGAGCCTCTGTTGAGCAAGGTAAAACTGAGAGATGCAACTTCCCCTCTGTGCACCAAGTGCTGCAGCCAAGGTCCAGGGAAGCCTCTAAAGCGTGGACAATGCTGCACAGTGCCTGGATGTCTTCCAGGCTGAAGCAGCCTCCTGCATCTGCTGGCCTCCCTGGCCAAACCTCCCCTCCCCACCCCACTGTGGGCTGCCCCCACCATGGCTCCTTGGTCACCCGGAGCATCATCCCCATGGGGGGATGGCGGGGAGGACAGGGGAGCAGGTTGTGCTGGGAGGTGATGCCTCACAGCCTGGCAGGTAGAAGAGGATTCCCAAGCTCCCAGCTGCCAATCCGCACAACAGAGCCAGGCGTTAAACAAAACAGAAACTCATAAAAGTGATTTTAAAAATAATAATGGCAACACAAGTTATTAAAATCTGCACTCAGCTGGGCATGGGGCTTATTGAGTATTTTCCTGGCTTTTCGTCAGACTGTGGGATTGCCCCAGACACCGGGGCAGGGTGTATGACAAGGAGAGACAACGATCAATTTTTAATATTGCATATTTAAGCAGGCTTGGGCTCCAATCCATCATATCCCCCGGCTTTCCCTAAAATTAATCTTCAATAGCTTATCAAGAACTTCAGAAAATTAATATCCTAGCATTTCACCTTAGGGGAACAGCACTTTCTCTGGTTGAATATGCATGCAAAAGCGAATGAGTGAGAGTTGAAGTGTGTCCCTGCAAACTTCAGGTTCAAAAGATGGTTTTAGCAGAGCCACCCACCACCTCTGTAGGGCTCTAGCTCTGCGGGCTCTGCTGGATTGCTGAGGAGAGGCACTGCAGGAAAAGCTGATGGGAAGGAGCATCTTGGGAGCCTCAGAGCCTGCACTGAACCCACCACTCGCTGACTCTGTCTCCTCTATGGCCTCACTCCCACCAAGGATGGGACGCAAGGTGATGGGTAATGCAGAAAAGACATGGCCCTTCCCAAGCGATTCAGGACTTCACCTCTCTGCTTCCTGTCCAGGCCCAAAATGATTAAATCTGCCCTCAGTGTCAGCCCAGGGAAGCATGAAGAGGAACAGGAACAGGTTGTTTCCCTGTTGTCTGGCTCCAAGGAGCTGAACATCTATGCTCTCGCTCCCACATTCAGCAGGTGGTAAAGGCTCCCACTGGGAACCTGTGGGGTATAGCAGCATCCAAGCCCCACCGGCGTTTCAGAGAAGGATGGTGGGAAGCCAACAAGGCTGTCAGTTAGGCACGGCTTGTGTCCCCAGCGGACCACACCGCATGACTGCGTGCCTCCCGGGGACAACTTGTTCACGAACCAATAGCTTTCACAACCACACAGGAGGGTCAGAGTCCTCCGCGGGCTGGCAGCTACCCAGCAAGCCCTGGCAAGTCACCAGGAGACACAGCCAGCACCCCTCGGCTGAGCAAAGGTGGATCCCTCACAAAGAGATAACCCGTCCCTGAGGAAGGTTTTGAGCTGCAGAGCACTCACCAGGCACCCAGGGAAACCATAGTGTGAATGTGCATCTGCGTCCTCAGGGGCCGCTCCCCTGGAAATACAAATGCAAACACGTGTGTGTAAGCACCAGCAGAAACAGTGAGGAAGGGCTCCAGGGATGGTTGTATTTCCAGATAACCAAAGCAAGGAGGACCCAGCCCAAATGGCTGTGCTCTGCTCTGGCCCCAGGACAGGTGACCCCCTCGCTAGCAAGGAGGATGGCAGCAGGGTTGCAGCACATGGTTGCTTTTTGTTTGCCTTACAGGAAGGTAAAAGCAAAAGACCGCTCCTACCAGAGAGAAAAGATCCATCTGAAAACTGGCTTTTATCACTCGTCCAGAGGAACCCAGCAAGGGCTTGGTGACTGACATCCCCTCTTCTCCACATGCACGCAGTACTGACCCTGGAGACCCAGCTCACGGTGTCTGAGAGTCGCAGAAGTTGAGCATGGCAAAGCAACATGCTAAGAGATTTTGAACCATAAACCCACCTCCCTTTCCATCAGATCTCGGTTTGACTTTTTATAACCCCGATTTCCTCCCAGCCACCTCCTTACCATTGCTGTCTGGGTGCTACCCATGCACCAGCCTCCTGCCTGAAAGCTGGGGCACAAGGGAGGACTGCTCTTCTCTCCTCCTCCCCACCGTGCCCACCACAGCCATGCTTTTCCAAAGCAGAGCAAGGCTTGCAAAACCAGGGTCTAGCTTGCGTTGCCAGAGAGGTCACCTGGCAGCTGCCCTGTAAATGTGTCTGGGAGCCAGATTCCCCCTTCCCTGCCTGCTGCTCACTTCTGGGCAGCTGAGGGTCTCTCCCAGACACTGGGGAGGAAGGAGAGTGAGGAAGAGGCCACACAGGGAGAAACGGCGTATTTTGGTGCCAGATCCATGCCAGGCAGGAATAGGGGATGCAAGGGAGGCAGACAAGGAGCTGGGGGCCAGGGGGATGCCCCAAACCATTTCACAGGAGCCCTCACCAGCTTCCCCATTAAACAGGCTCTGTGGCAATAGGATTAAGAGGTCAGGGAGCATGGGACCACATCCGAGACTGGATTATCTGGAAGAGAATTAAATGGAGATTATCTCCAGCCTAGCACGCATTGCCAGTGCCAGGTCGCTGTGCTTGTTAAATTTCCCTCTCCAGCAGCCCCCTGCAGCACTGCCAGCCCAGGTCCCCCACCATCACAAGGACTGGATTTAAAGCTCCCACATGCCTCTTGCCTTGGCCCCATGTGGGGGACTCAAGGGGCTGCAAGCTCGTTTGCAGCTTCCTACGTCAGAACAGGGTTGGAAGGATTTGTTATTAATAATTAAGCACCCTCAGAGTATAAGCAGAGGAAGGCTGCAGCACCCCCAGGAGCTGGGGCATCCTGGGAGCGGGTGATGAAGCATGTCCTGAAGGATGCCAGTGCTGAGCACGTGGCCAGGGAGATGTGCTGTGGCAGGGTATGGGGAGGGTCCCCTGGGGCTGGGACGCCCTGGGCACACAGATGCAGGGCTGGGATGTGGAGAGGCTTTTTCTGTGTGGCAGGGGCATGGCCAAGTCCAGGGAAGGCCGGGACAGGGGTCTGCCAGGCTGGTACCTGGCCCCACGGGGAATGTGCCCCAGGTGGCAGAGCAGGCTCTCCAGCCAAATACAGACTCCCCCATCCCACTGTGTTTCTGGCTTTGTTCTCCCATTTCCTGAGAAGAAATTGTGTCTCCTCGAGGAGATGCAGCTGACCAACCCCTCCTCATGGAGGGTCTGGCTGTGCCAGCCCTGTGAGCCACCTCCACCTCACACCTGCAGCTCCCCAAAAGGAGTGATTACGGATCTCCATAATGAAGGCACTTATGATACGTTCATCTTCCCCAGAACCTCCTGACTGTGCTCTACAAGCACTAATTAATTAAGCCATATACCTGGAGCTGTGATGGGATGGTGTCTGCCTGCTACAGTGGGGAAACCCAGACAGGATTATAGCAGAAAGGGTTTGACCATAGAGTAAATCACTGCCAGAGCCCAGAACAGACTCTGGGTTCCTGCAGCGCACAGGGGTACTCCCAAATGGGGAAATCAAAACCTCACCTGGAACAAGAAATTACAGCAGGTAACAAGAAAGAAAAAAAATGAGTCAAAATGGATTTCTGGAGAGCAGATGGCTGAAGGTGTAAAAACAAAAAACAACAAGAAGAAAACCTTCCCCCCCAAAAAAACAAACAACAGATAGTTGGTAGCAAATGTTACACTGACAATAAAAATGAAGCCTCCAGGGGTAATTTGGGGAATTACAGATCAGTAAATTGCACATCTGTGTGCACCAAATTGATTGGAATGATAATTAAAAACAGAACATCTCATAATACAGCCCAGTGTGCATGTCTCAGAGGAAAACCATGTTTCACTAATCTCCCAGATTTCCTTGAACATATCAGCCCAGCGGCGGATGCAGAACAACGAAGTGACTATTTATTTAGAACTCCTCTGACAAAGGATTGTCCAGACGGCTGCTAAAAAAGCTAATTAGCCAGGGGGCAAAAGGCACTGTCTTTTCCTGTGTGGGAAACTGGCAAGGAGTCCCAGAGCAGAGAGGATAAATAGTTGGGGTTTATAACGGCAGAAGATTAGTAGTGGTGAAGTTGGGATGCGTGTTAGGCTTACTGCTGTGCAAGGGTGTTATTAATGGTCTGGATGGAGGAGCGGAGGCAGGAGATAGGAGCAAGCGCAAACTTCTTCAGGTGATTCATGAGCACAGGAGACAGCAAGGCGCTCCAAAGAGTTCCCAAGGTACTGTATGGATGGACACCACCGTGACAAATTGTATTGATGCTGATAAAGGCAAAGAAATGTACTTTGTAGTATAAAACTTAGAGGTTTTGTAAACCCAGGACGGTTACTGTAGCATCCCCAGAGGAGGCTGGGGCTGCCCCAGGATCAGCTCGGTACACGGTATCTGCAACAGCGGCTGGTGAAGCCTTGATGAAGCTGAGACGGGTCGGGCAACGTGATGAGTAGTGTGGGGACAGGCAGGAGGCTGCTGGGACAGTCATGGCATGGTTGAAAGCGGGCCACTGAGAGGAGTGGGGAGCTTGAGGGACAGGGACCCCAACTGTAAGGGAGGGGAGGCACGAGGCAGACTTACAAAATAACAAGCAGCAGAGAGAAGATGGGAAAACCCAGTTTCCCCTGTCTCGTATCAGAATAGCAGGAGGCTGGTCAATGAAGAGCAGGGACAAGGCAGGAAAATGCCACTTCACTGGATGTGAGATTATATGACAGTGGGTTTTCCCCAGGAAATCGCTGTTTGAGACCAGAAACCCAGTGAGATTCAGTGCTGGATTAGATACACACAGAGATATCAACAAAACCCAGAGCACCGTTATTATAATTTACATTTTGTGATGGGGATGGGAAGCCTTGTGCTTAGGGCTCTGGCTACCCCATCTCTGCCAGACCCCCGGCGGGCCAGGTTGCCCCATGCCCACTCTGCCGGCCTCGATCCTTACCCTGCCCCAGCTGCTGCCAGGGGGGTCTGTGTCAACCCAGAGGCAGCGAGACGGTTCCTACCTGTCCAGACCTTGCTAGCAAGAGTTAATATTAGTCTGCTGAATGGGATGATGAATGTCTGATGGGAGGGTGGCACATGGAAAGCTCTCAGGAACAGAAACTTTCCTCCTTGGCACACTGCGCCTGCAAACTTTTGACAGTCTTAAGGCTTCTCAGCACAGAGCACCCCATAGCAGGGGAAGTGCCCCAAACCTGGCCCACATCACCCCATCTGCACTGTCCCACCCTGCCCTAGTCCGAGTGGCAGCTGCGTTCCCGGCAGCGCCAGCCATGCCAAGCCCTGGGGGAACACCGCACTGGGAATCATCCTCCATCTGTGCCGGGAAGAAACCTCCCAGCGTGAGAAGGCAGGCAGCTGGCTTCAGCCCTCGCGCCAGCTGAAAGGGCCGGGACCTTCACAAAATGGGACAAAACCTTTGAGCGGAGACAAAATAGGAAGCGGAAAGCTTTAAGGAAACACTGAGCTGGAGGCTCCCGGGGCTGCTGCAGCCCCAGTCGGCTCGCTCACCACAGCCCTGGCATGCTGGCCCTTCGGCTGTGCCGGCTGCTCCCCAGCTACCCCACACATATCCCAGCCCCGACCTGCTGCTCCTCTGGTTTTGTCTCCCGCTGAGCTCCACAAGAGCTGGCCCTGCTCACGGACATGGTTTTGTTCAGGTTTTTTTTGATGCCAACAAACAGAGCCTGCGTTAAGTGAACCCTGCAGTCGCCCTGCTGAAGGTGAAACCCAGGCTCGGAGGAAGGCTTGCAGGGGTGAGAGGCGAGCGCATCAGCCCTTGGCACCTTCCCCCTTCACCTGGGAAAGGCTGAAAGGCTCCCTGTATTTCTCTTTGGCTCCTAACATCCACAAAATTATTTCCTATTGCAGCAAGCAGATTCGACTTTCCTCTTTTCCACAAGCCTAGCGACACTAGCCCCACAGCTCACCTTGCCACACACAGTATAGGACACAGGTTATTACATTTGGAGTATACTCCTCCAGCCTTCCTGTGCTCATTTCACATTAATTTTTAATCAAAGGAAGAAAGAGGCCACTTATGCCCCGGACACATGGCCCTTATACATCTGGCTCTGTATCTTTTAAAAGAGAAGAAACTCTTCCCCTCCACTCTCTTCCCAGCTTCTCTCTCCCAGATCCATCATCATTAGCAACTATAAACGTCAGAGCTGCAGCCATTAGGCTGCTATTTCTAGATAAATAATGCTTTTCATATTTACTTTACAAGTGGTTGCAGAGCCTCTTTGGGGTGCACAGGGTTAATTAAGAGCTGAATTAGATGGAAATGCTTCTCTCCAAGGAAAGTCAATTGAACTGTTCTGGCAAAAAAACAAAGATGGTCAGGATTTCTCCCCAAACAGTGATGCTGTGCCAGCCACCCTGGCCACTGTGTCTCCTCTGCCTGGGAAAGGAGCCTCTTCTCCCACCTAATGCCACACAGGTGTGTGCCAATGCTGCCACTGGGCGTGGCTGGCTGCCCCTGATCCACGTGGGAAAGGAGCACTGAAGCAGGCAAATAGCAGGCAGTGATGAGGGACAGGACTAGGGAGCCCCCAGCACCTGTGTGGGACACGCAGCTGCTCCTTTTGAGTTTGAATATTAAGAGTCCCTGGATTGTGGTCACACATGCCAGTGATGATGCTCATGGCTAATCCTTCCTCCTGCTCCACAGACAAGTTGCCAAATGCTCCTCAGGAAAGTGATCTCCAAAACAGGAGGTGTACCAAGACCTTGCTATGCAAGTGAAGGAAGCTCCTGGCCTCCTCCTCCCAGACATCTGCTCACCAAAGCAACACGTGCTGCGAATCACAAACTACCACGGGCCCTGTGTGAGCTTTACATCCTTCCTGTGCGGGTACATGGGCAGCAGCTCCTTTCCTTCCCGAGAAAAATTACTATGGACAAAGCAGCATTGCTGGAAGAAACAAAACAAAAAACTGAAAAAACCCTCAAGAGAAGGAAGTGAGATCTTTTGGGATGACAGGAAAATTTGTTTACATGGACTTTTGCTCTGATCCCAGCCAAATGAGGAAGGCAGAGCATCAGGGAGCACATATCTGACTCGCTAGACAGGATGAAAATGTAAAATTCAAGTGCTCGGTATCCATACACAATACCTCATATAGATCCATCAACCCAAGGAGGTGTTTGGTGGCCCTGATCAACAGCTCTTCAAACTTGTACTCGCTTAAACCTACTTTTACTCTTCTGCATGTGTCCTTTCCAAGAGGCAGATGGTCTGGTGGCACCTCCATGCCACCCCACCCTGAGTGGCTTCAACTTCAAGGAGGTGGAGGACTGGTACCAGGAGTCTCCCTTAGCAGCAGGTGCTTGATCTTAGAGACCTGCGTGTCGCTCAGCTCCTTCCCTGGCTCCATCCCCACATGGTGCTGGCTGGAGACCCACCTGAAAGCTGTTCCTTCAGCTCACAGCACCAGGAAGATGAAACACCATGTCATCCTTTCTAATATCAGCCTCACTGTTTGATGTGATTACCTGCTGTGTTCACTTGGCACTTGAACGTTCAGACCTATCAATTTAATCTTAATTGTGCCCTTAATTTGATCATTGTGTTGTTCCACCTTTAACTGGCTTAGAGGAACCTGGTAGTAAATTTGCCCTGCAATGTGCTAGACTTAAGCATGCGTTTGCTTTGTTGGCCTTTGCATAAGATTTGCGAGACAGAGCGCAGAAATCAGTTTATTCTGTCAACTTGCAGCATGGATAATGAACTTGGGGGGCAGAAATCCCTTTGGTAATGTGCTCTGCTACCAAACCAGAGCTCCTGCACCTCACAAAGCCTGCCTCATCCTCTCCCTGGCCATGGAGGGGCTCAGGCAGAGAGACACCTGTGCCCAAGCCAGGCAGTGTCAGGGATGCTGGTCAGGGTTTCCTCAACTGAGGGAGTGCATGTGTTTCTGTTCAGATATAGTTACTTCCTCTGAAAGCATTTCCAAGTGTGGCTGGACAGGGAGGAAGAGAACCGAGTGTTTGCTATACCTCTACCAACTCATTTTCCTTCCTCGGTCTTTTGGCTTGTCTGCTGCGTAGTTACATGCAGCCCCTTACAGTATCTCTCACCGTCTGACATGCCCTGTCTAACCAGGAGGATGACAAGGGAGAAAATCAGCCCCTGGAAGTTCTTTCAGCCCCCTCCTCCAGAGGCTGCAAATCCTTGTCTCCTTGAGGCCACCTAGGTGAGGTTACCCACACAAAGGTAGCCTGTGCAGAGGCAGGAGAAGCTGAGAGAAAGTGGGAGCAGAGCAGAAGAAATCCTGGGTATCACATTTCCCATCCCAGGACTTTGCAAAGCCCACAGAGACTTCCCCCAGCTTTGCAGCTGAGAAAACCAGTGCCTGCCAGACCAGTCCCACCTGGGCCTGCCTGCTCAGCCTCGGGTAAGTGGATGGGCTAACCCAAGTATGCAAACCAAGCCTCCTGCTGACAAAAAGCCTCGGGAGCCTGGCAAGGATGGGCTCCCAGTAAGTACACCGCAGCCAGACTTACAGGGAGAGCCAAGGATGCCGTGGCATGCTATCTCCCCCATCCCCTGGGAAATTTTTATGTTTAATTAGAAGAGAGTGAAGGAAAGAAAGATGAGTGCATGAGCAGGAGTAAACCATCACCCGGGTAGCTGATTTCCTCCATGCAGAAGACAGAAGCAAAGGAACATTTAATCCTGCTGGCTGAGCATGGCCAAATTGAGATCTACAGGGACTCCTCTGTGCAAACGCTGTACAGCGACAAACAGCCTGGGTAACAGGATAAGCTTTATCTGAACAATCAGCCACTTCAGTGCAGCCTTCCAGGGCCACTGGCACTGGCCAGCGAGGGGTCGCCTGGGGACAACTCCTCCAGCCCAGCAGGACAGTCAAGAAAAGGAGCTGCTGCAGAGCAGCCTGGAACCTTGCTGAACTCGGGTAACAGCCAAAAATCCTCAGTAAGATCCCCCTTTGCTTAGAAACCGCCCTGTTACCCAGCCCCCTTGATAAAACCCTTCTGCTTGCCATCCTGGGGCGGGAGGTCGTGGCTGCCCGCATCTGCCCACCACCCAGCTACACACCTCCGTATCCCACGTGCTCTCTGGCACCACAGCCCCTCACACACCAAACAGGGCTTTCAGCCTCAGCTGCCGCTGGCATCCCTGCCTTCGACCTGCCTGCCTTCCGAGAGCTCTTGCGCGCAGGGATATTAATGATGCTGCCTTTTGATATGCAAACGGAGCGCTCATTACGCCTCTCGCCCCACATCCTCTGAGCTGTTAATTAAAGAGTGTGCAGCAGGCAGAAAATTATCATCGTCGCCTGCAAAATAAACCAACAACGCTCAGATGGCTGCACCCCACCCCCCCAAAGCACGTGCAGCAAGCCCTGGTAGTGACAGGATGGATGGACAGATGGACCCACGCTTGGGTGGCTGAACCCCACAGCTCCTGCGAACCCCACAGCTCCTGCGCAGCTCTGACGTACGGCCTGGAAATCTGTGGCCAGGCCACGGCGCCTTGTGCTGGAACCGGCCAGGTTGAGGGGAGCCGTGGCACATGGGACAAATGCACAGCTCCCGGGCTGCAAAGGCACCAGTGCCACCTGCCAGCATCCCGCTGCTCGTTGCCCAGCCTCTCCTGAGCTCCAGGCGAGCAGGAGAGATCCCTTTCCATCAGTCCAGGGAGGGATGGCTTTCCCCTTCCCCAGCCCCTGCCTGGATGCTCACTGCTGGAAGCAGAGATGTGAACAGGTTAATTTTTTTTGGTAGTTATTTTGTGATATCTTTGCTTCCCTGGGGAGAGGGACACTTGGATCCACCACAGCAGTTTTCAGGGAGGGCAGCCTGGAGAGCTGCTGTAGCAGCCCAGAGGCAAGGTTAGCAGGGCTGATATGCAAAATAAGCCTGTGCTTTGGCCTTGATGAGCCTTTCAGGAAGGGAGGGACAAGCTGAATGGGAGCCAGGTAGGGAAGGATGCCCTGATTGCTGGCAAAAATGGGACTGCTCTCCCACCGATGCCCTGATGAGGGAAGGGGCTCTCCCAGGCTCATCCCCAATCTGCCTCTCGCCCTGCTCCAGAGTCTCGCCTCGCAAACAGCCAGCAGCTTTCTGGGGCTCTGAATGCAGTCCTTGCAGAAAGAAGCAAGTGCCTGCAGCAATCACCTGCAGCAATCAGGACAGATCAAAGGGAAGGGTGGGAGTTGGAGCCCACAATTTCCTTCTGCTCCAACTAAACGAGGAATCAAATTAACCTGTTTGTGAGCCGATTGGAGACTGCCCCGACCCACTTTCCCTCTTAGGTAGATCCATGGCTAACCCGAGAGGATGCTGGCCGCAGTGACTCCCGGGGGCTGCCTCTCCCCACTGTGCTTGACAAAAAAACCTCAGCCGTGACTCTCCAGCAGAGGATAATGCTCGCAACTCCAGGTCCCAGCACAGAGCTTTCCCCCCTCCTCATTGAATAAGAGAGAGGAGGATAGCAGTTTGCTCTCGAGTAGGTTTGGGCACATTTTGGGTGTCACCTGTCCTTCCACAGATTCCCCACAGCTGAGAAGGGAGCTGCTTGGAGATACAGCTCAGCCCTTAGCTAGAAGGACACATTGGGGTATTTTTTCCCCTGCCATTTTTTGGGATACAGCCTGAATTTTGTCTCTGCTCTTGGGAAGCAGGGATTGCTACAGCAATGAGACTCTCCCACTCCATCCTGTCACGGTGCTGGTTAGAAATGACAGAAACAGCAGGCGCCCTATGGACAGTAATGGACTCGCTGTCTCTCTTTGCATCCAACAAGCACTGCCTGATTTGTAACCCTGTGGAAAAGGGAGAGCTCGCAAGCAGGAGGCAGGCTCAGGAGCTGTCTGATGCTTTGGAGAGAGGCTGTCCCTTTGCACTTATTTGCTCATCAAAATAAAATCAAACCCAGACTCAGGCTGTAAGTGCTAGGCGCAACTAAAGGTCCGCTGCATGGAAGCAAACACCACCTCTGTCTGCGCTCCTGGGACAGGCTTTAATTGCTGAGAAGGTGGTTTTGTCCCCCGATGGTGTTTCTGTACCCTGGGGATGAGGCCCCTCTGGATGTTGCTCTCTGCAGGGGAGATGGGGATGACGGAGCACCTCAGCACTGCGGGACAGACCTTGACCCCTCATTTCTCCCACACCTCCAGTGAGAAGATGCTGGGAGCGGGATCTAAGAAGCCCCTCTGACATTTCTACTGCTCCTAATCATTGCTGTACCCAGGTGCCATCGCCCCTGTGGGGACTTCGGAGGCACAGACTCCACCATGTCTGCACAGACAGATGATTTATCATGCTCTCCTCCAGGATTTCCTCCCACCTCCATCAGTGACGGTGCTTTGCCCCCCTGGGGTTCAGTGTGGAGGGGGCCAGAGGAGCCAGCACTTGGGGAGGTTGCCAGCTCAGCTCTCTCCAGAGGTGGATGACAGCCGCTTCCTGCAACCTGGTAATGACAAATGTGGCACTGACTCACCCAGGGGTGGAGATCACGGCAGCCTATTTCCCTGGGGCAGCAGTGGGCACAGGCCAGTGGTATTCCTTCCTCTCCCTCCCCATCCCGCCCTCTCAGGGCAGGGATGAGGTGGAGGACACAAAGGCAACTTAACCCAAACAACTCTGCTTCTCCACCTCCTCCCCACCCCACGGCCATGCCTCTTCCCACAGCTCCAGCCTCCCAGGACCTTGCTGCAAAGCCGAGGGTCTGCAACCCCACACCAGCTGTTCTGCACGGCTCCAGCGACCACAGGCTGCCCCTGCTCTCAGCCTCCTGCTTCTCCCGTGAGCGGTACCATCCGTCTCCTCGTCTCAGGACTCGCCCTGTCATCCATCACCGACTGCCTGAGCACATTATCCTTCGTTTCTCCAGACAGCGGTCAAGGAAGGCAGCTGGGACAAAGCAGTAACTCTGCTGAATCCCAGACGCGCTCACACCTTGGCGCTGCGCTGTGGGCATGGAGCTTTGCTGATTCAAACCTTCTGAAGACTGACAAGGTCTGCGGAGCTGCCTGGCATCGTGGGCACTGCCTGCAATCCTTGGGGATGGAGGTTGTGGCAGACAGGACAGTTTTAATACCACCATGCTGGATCACAGTGTCTGTTTTTTGCTGTGACCATAAAGTTTCTGAGGCTGAAGCCTACTCCTTACTCTGGGATTTTTCCCAGATGCCACTTTCCCTGAATTTCTCTCGCACTTATTGACTGTTTCTACCCCTTGAGGCAGGGACTTTTGCCTGCAGCATTCCTGCAGCCCCAGGGGCACCATGGCTCAGCTCTGCCTTTGCTCCCAGCGCAGCTCCCTTGCAAACCTTACCCGGCAGCTGGGCAAGGCAGGACTTTGATGTACAGCCCTCCTGTGACAAGATCAGTGCTGGAGCTGCCCTCCTGAGCCCCCGTGCCCACAGCACCGCTCCGCAATCCCTCCTTCCCTGCCCACCAGATCCCCCAGAGCAGTTCTAGCCCCCGTTGCTCCCCATGTTGATGGACGTGTGCTCCGGGAGGAGGTGGGCAAGCACACACTGTTCTGCCACATGAGTACAGTAAAAAACCCACTTATAACAGCGTTTGCTCTGAAAGATCTAGCATAAAAATGACAGCAGGGATATCCCAATACTTGCACCTCTGAGATTGTGGTAACACCTCTTGTGGCAGCGCTGTGGCAGGGCTGTGCCTGCAGAGGAAGAGGTGGAATTTCTATTTCAGAGGTCAAATCCCTACGGATTTGACCCACGCTGACCCAGTATCACAGACATGTTAACTAGGGGAAAAAAGATTTTGGAAGGCTAAGAAGAAACACATCTTCCTGTGGTATATTATATATGTCAAAAAAACAATTCTGATAAATATACGGTTTAATGTGAGTCAGTAGCAATAGGTGCTACAAATTTAAATACCTCACTGCACACTCTGTACACAGCTATGCAGAAATAGGAAGCACTTTGGATTAATATGCATTTAGTATTATGCACCAGTGTTTAGTTTGTATTGAATTGCTGCATTTCTGTTTGCATGCTAATATTAAATGTGCATCTACATGTTGACTGCGTAGATCTCAGCAGATATTCAGATGCCACTGCTGATCTAGAGCTTTAAATGACCCTAAAGCAGTATTTTTGGAGAAGCACCTAATGACCCAAGGGTTAAGTGGCGGTCAGGCCCTGCAGGGTCCTGTTTGTGGATCCTGCTGTTTTGGAAGAGCAGGAAAGAATGAACAGTGTTGCTTTTTGGGGTGGCTTGACACCATCCACCAGCTCAGAAGGCTGTCACCTGCCCATCAGGGTTGATCAGGGCTGGGAGTGGAGTGGTGACACATCCCAAGAGACTGGCTCACCCATGTCACCTCTGAGCAGCTCCCTCCTGAGGACAGACCTCTCAGCTCCTGCCCCTTGGCTAGTGTGTCCCAGCTGCCACTGAGCCCCGAGGTGCCAGTGAGTCATAGCATCACATGAAGAGTGGAGTCCTCTAGAGATGTCACCCAGTCCTTGCTGCCGCTCTGCCCGCAGCAGCCGGGGGAGAGGCCATGCCATGCGCAACCCCACGGCATGCAGTTCCCCAGCAGCTTGCAGGAGCTTGATTCCCCCAGGAGTTTTGTCCAGGCTGATGTGAAAGCTTTCCACTTCCTTCCCAGGGACCATTCTGTAGCCTCAGACCTGGGATTACCTGGCAGCTTTCCACCCACTTTCCCCCCTTCATCTCTAGCTGCATCCCTCTTCTCCCTCCTCCCCTGGGTATTTGCACCCTGCTACCCTGTCTCCATTTAACCAAGCCAGACATGAGGCTCTTTCAGTCTCTCTTCTCACACAAGCTTTCCAACCTGTTCTGTTTTTCTACAAACTGCCCCAGTCTGTTTCAGCCTCTGGCAACCACCCTAGGCTGGATGCGGTGCCCCAGGGCACTGGTGGTGTTCTCCAGAGGCACAGATTGCCCATTGATTGCCTCAGCCATGCCAAGGACAAAACCAATCTCAAATTCTGCTCTCAGTTTCACCCTGCAGCTGAATAAGACCCAGCAACATTTTACCCCCGCTCCTGAGCAAGACATGAAGAGTGGTCACCATGCCCACCAGGAGTTGTCCCCTCCCGTGCCTCACCTACTCTTCCCCTGGCAGGCAAAGGCCCCCTTTCCTCACAGAGTTCAGAGTCCTGGGAACAGGGCCTGGTGGCACTGTTTGAGGAGAAAAAGGCTGCAGATGCTGTGGCATCCTCCATCTTTGGTGTTTTGCAAGACTTGACTGGATAAAGCCCTGGGCAACCTGGTCTGAACCCATAGCTGACCCTGCTTCAAGCAGGAAGTTGGACTTGAGACCTCCCGAGGTCCTTCTTCCAGCCTGAGTTTTCCTGTGACCCTAACCCCCTGCTCCCCCTCCACACTTGAGGGGTGGCTCCAGACCTTTCCCAAGCTGCAAGGCGCTAAACTCTGCCCAGGCTCAGGTTGGTGGCAGCACCTTCTTTGACTGTCTCCTCTCACAGCCAGCAGCAGGCACGTGTGCCAGCTTCCCTCCTCCATGCCTTAGCCCACTCACGGGGTGTGCACAGGGTCTTCCTCCTTCACAGACCCCCCCAACCTTCCCCCTTGCTGCCTCCCTGGGGGAGCCCCTCTCGCCCCACCAGCGCTGTGTTCCAACCACGGTGCTGATGAGTCAGAGCTCATTCGGCAGAGACAGGAGGCACACATCCTCTGCCGGCAGAGCCCAACAAAGCGAGCAGAAAATGCACTAAAGCCTTTGCCACTTGTTTATGGCTGACAGATTAGTTTTTAACATGCCCGGCTTGTTGGCTGTGCTCAGAGCACAGCTAGAGCAGGCAGCGCAGCGAGGGAGAGGGGAGGGTTATGGGGGCAGCAGGGACAGGTGGCATTGCACTGGAGCAGATGGCACCTGTGCATGTTGGATGCAACCCCACTGTCAGGCAGCTCAGACCCCCCAGCCTGGGGAGGGGAAAACAATGAGCCTTCTCACCTTTGGGGATTCAGAGGGCTCCTGCCTGCAGGGAGAAGGAAGAGGGGATGAATTTCCAGCAGTCATCGGGCAATCTCCTGCAGCACTGGCATCTCCAGCTGGGTCCAGCCAGATACCTGGTTTTGTCCCTTCCCTTGGGAGCCACAGCCACGATCCTTGCAGAGCGGGGCAGCTTCCCAGTTCCACCCCTTTGTTTGGCAAAGGTGGCGGCTGCAGTTCATCCCCAGTGAGTGCTGGAAATCCCTGCTGAGCTCTCCTCTGCCTCCCCAAAGGCCACAGGGAGGCCAGCAGAAACCCTGACTCTGCAAGAACCATGGTGGTCTCCAGTTCCATCCCCAGGTGGTCGCAGGAGGGATCTCCAGTCCCAGAGTAGTATGTGGGCAGGTGAAAGCCATAGTGAAATGAGATGGCATCCAGTGCACTCCTTGGGAAAGGGGAGTTTTATCAAACCCAAAATATCCCCCCTTGGTTCCCACTAAATCACTGCCAGTTCTGGATCAGCGCTAGTGGGAAGGGTGTAGATTGTAGAAGAGGCACAGCCAACTCAGAGGAGGATGTTTAAACTACAGCAGACCCACAACTGCTGTAGTTTACACTGGGGACTACATCCAGGCCTTTCATATATCCGTACTCAGGGGTCTGAGGTGTCGTCTTGCTTGCAGGGGTTAGCAGGGCGAGCATTTTCAAAGGGAAGAGAAGGGATGGTGAAAAGCAGCATCCCTGGCTGGGAGCAAAGAGCAGCTTTTGTGGAAGTCACGCAAAGAGAGAAATCAATACAGCTCTAAAACAGGCATGACAAAAGAACAAGTGGAAAAAGCAAGTGGCCCTCCAAAATCAAACCAGAAGGTGCAAGCAAAGAGCTTGACAGCTGCCTGAGACAGCAGGAGAAGCCACTGAGAAAGAACAAGAAGAGTCAGAGCCTGAAACACATGGAGCTACAAAAGGGCTCAAGACATAAAACTTCCAGTATTGAGTCCCCACGGTGTCCTGATGTGAAGTACAAGCCCCTTCTCTCTACAGAGGTCTCTTGCAGCCTGTGTAGGGAGCCAGCAAGGCCCCCCATACCCAAGCTGGCCTCTCACAATGATGCCTCCTCCTCCCTCATCCATGACCCTGTCTTCTTTTTGACTTTGCTACATGACATTTAACCATGCTACTCAGGGAAGGATCAGGCCCTGAGACAGTCCCGAGGCACGTTGCTGGGTGCTGGGAGAACAGTGCACAAACACAAATCTCTAGCGCCATTCACTTTTGCAGCCCATGAATATTTTCCATGACCGTCTCTCCGAGGAGCCAGGCAGCGCCTCTACAGAGCGCAGGGGTCCTGGCCCAGAGACCCTGCCTGCTCAAAGCTTCAGGCCCGAGAGGCTCCGGGGCAGCTTCTCACCCTCCTCAGGGGAGACCAGTCAGCGTCTTTGCCCCAGCCAGTGTCCTTGCCTGCTCCTGTCCCCGTGCTGGGTCAGCAGCCTGGGGATCAGCTCCGCCGTTATGCCTGGAGGAGAAGCACCGCCAACATGCGGGCTCAGCAGAAGTGCCCTGTGGGGACAAGAGCTGCTCCCCTGTCCCCACTCTAGCAGAGCCGTCAGAGCAGCCAGCACCGGAGGCTTAAAAGGTGCAGCCAAGAGCATGGGCAAGCCCTGAGCAGGGGGAGCAGGAGGCAGCAGGAGGGCTCGGGAAGCTGGGTGACCTTGGAAGGCACCCACTGAATCTGTATCATAGAGCTAATCTGGGATTTTGATGCTCAGATACCAGCAGCAGTCACCACAGGCACTCAAGTAGGAAGCCTGCAGCAAACACCCCAGTGCCCCCCAGCCAGCATGCCTTGGCCCCATGCCATGGTGCTGGGGGCTCTTTGGCTGCCTGGTGCCCACCTCCAGCTCTCACATGGCCCCCGTGTCCCCACGGGACCATCTAGGGCTCCCTATCAGCATCTCGGCCAAAGGCACGACCCTCCACCCTCCTTCCCAGCCTGGTTTGCAAGGGAAGCCCATGGATACCGAGCAACCCCATACACAGGAACAGAGGGAGCTGCAACACTGGGGTGGCACAGCCAGGCTGGGAGATGCTCCATGGTTTGCAGGAGGGGACCCCAACTCCTGGGGCCCCTGAGCATGCTGCCAGCAGCCTGCTTACCCCCACTGCCTGTGCTTGAAGGCAGGGCAGCCACGGCCAGGCTGGACCCGGCTCCCTGAAAGGGCTCATTGTCATCAGCAGCGGAGGCAGGGACACAGGCAGCATTGAGGGTGGCGGGTGCCCCGTGCTCCCAGCCAGCAGCGGGGGCTCGCCTGCCCCGTGCCTGGCCGCTAGCAGCCACGACCTCCCAGGCCTCCATGAAAAGGCTGGTTTGTAACACTGCCCTCAGCCAGGAGCTGCAGGAGGACGAGGCACCCAGCTTCTGCTTCTGGAGCTCCCAAATGAAAGCAGCCTCTGCACTTATGCTCTTACCCACTTCTCTGCCAGCCCCACCACCCCAGCATAGCATCATGTCTCTTCAGGCTCCCCAGACCTGACTTTCTCGAGCAAACACAGCTCTAGCCCCTTGGGGTGATGCTGCAGCTCTGCTCAGCATGGCCACCACCACCCCAGTGCTCCTCAGAGCGGCTGCTGGACGTTCCCTGTTCTCTCTGCTCCTCCTTTCCTTGAGACAATGCTGAGCGGGACCCAGCCTGGCTGGGGAGGAAGCAGTGGCAGGACTCCAGCTCTGCCTGGCCCTCAGCAGCTCCTGCAGCCACCAGTAAACACACATTAAGCTGCTGCGGCAACCAGTAAACAGCAAAACAGAGGAAGGAAGGACGCCTGCCCGGGGAAGCGGCCCCAAGGCATCCGGCAGCAGCAGCCGGCACCTGTGGCCGTGAGGAGCCAGGCTGCGCCATACCCCTGGAGGGATGGCAAAGCCTCCCAGCGTCTCCCAGCCCACAGAACCCAAGATGTGTGTAAAAGGAAAAATTACTTCCGCGGTGACCTAGCGGTGTAACCTGTCAGATGGCAAAGGACCTTTTCTCCCAGGAGTTGGGGGAGCCTTTCTCTCCTGGAGGAAGGAGGCTTTTGCCATCCATGTGGGCAGAGTGATGGGTCAGGGCAGGGTGAAGCAGCAGCCCCCCACCTTTTCTAACACTGACCCGGCGGGGAGTGGGTTCACCCCCTTCCCTCCCTGGGCGGCTCTGCACACTGGCAAGGAGGGGTGTATGCCTGCCGGTGAGGAGCCCTTTCCCTTCCTGAGGATGCCACGGTGGTTTGGGGAGGGGCATGGGGCTGGTACCCACCAGGGCTCACTGCATGGGGCTTCAGTGAACAGCTTTCTGCATCCTCCGAGCAGTGGCTGGAGGAGACAGGCTGTCCTTGGGGATGGACAGAGACCCATCTGTCCTTAGAGAGACAAACAGATGCTCGGGGCGCTTTCTGGGCTCGCAGTGTGAATGGCACTAACTCACTAACTCACGTGCATCCTGGGTGCGTGCGGGCTCCCACCGAGGCTTTGTAAACTTCAGTTTCAAATGAAATGATAGACTCCACTGATGCCTCCTGCTTCCCCAGGACTTAATGAGGGCTAATTCAAATCTCCAAAGAAGCGTAACGCCCACATCAAAAGGGCTGGGGAGGTGGAGCGGGTGCCGTGCGTGCTGATGGTGTGGGTCATGCCTGGCTCTCCAGCAAAGGCACGGTTCAGGATGCACGGAGCACCAGGCCCTCTGCCACAGCCCTTGCCTCTTCGGGTCAGGGCTGGGGTGTGGGGGGTCCCATTGCCTCCTGCCGCCGCATGGCCAGGCAGGCAGCCCCTTCTCATGCGAGCACCCCGCTCCCTCATGCCCCTTTGGCAGCTGTGCCCCTCCCCACATGCCATCCCCCAAACCAGGGTAGAGGCACAACTATCTCAGAACAGAACTACAGCCCTGTGGCTAGAATGTTCTCTAGTCCCAAGCTCTGCAAACAGGAGCCAGCAGCCCCCCATCTTCCCCAGGGACTGGCCAGTTCCTCCCAAGGTCCCTGCGGTCTAAGGGGATCCCTGTCAGATGTGGTGGCTGTGGCCATACCAACCTCAGAGCACCTGAAAAAAAAAAAAACAACAAATTGTTGCAAGTAACAATAAGAACAACCAACACCACACAAATTTTAACACCTTGCATCCTTTTTTCTCCAAAATTATCTGACCTCAAACCCCAGGGTACTGGTACAGACCTGCTCTAAGGTCCAGCATCCCCTTCTCCTCTGTGCCCAGCATCCCAGCCTTGGGCAGTTAGCAAGGAGGGGTTCTCATTTCCCCTGGCACACAGGGCACCTGACATCCAGGCCTCACAGGTGGCAGGCTGCTCCCCTTCTTGGCCCTTGCAAAGGCTTTTAAGGGAAATATTTTAACTGGTATGAATGCTGGACAAATGAAAGCTCATGTGTGTATGCACCAGGGGAACAGCAGAACAAGGGTTAAAAGAAGGGCTGTATTCATAACCAAGGATGCAGTTAGTCAAGCTGAGCACCACCGAGCCCAGGTCTGATAAGCCCCAGCACAGATGCTGTGTTAGCAGAAGACACCAGAGTGCCATTATTTTCTGTTCCAGCAGGAACACAGTTGCAAAAGACAACTCTGAACAGACAAGGTCAGTCCAAAAAACTAGTTCAGTGTTGCCCAGCAAGAGTGACACAGAAATCACAGGAAGGACCCAGTGACCATCATCCCCTGTCCTGTGGGTCACAAGATTCTGAAAATCTCTTGGGGACATGCATCTTGGTGTTGTGCAGAGGAGAGCATGCATGGGTGAAAACAACTTGCTTAGAGATGTTGTATAATAAAGTCACCTTCCCCTTCTGTAAGATCTCGCTATCTTGCACCATGATTAAATGATCCCCGCTCTTCAGCCACTTACAGAAGTGGTCAAGACACACAAGTGTGTGAAGGCAGAGCACCTTCCCCTGGCACGGCACAGCACGCAGGTGGCACACACGGCTGGCTCTGACAGCCCTGCCATTCGTTACGGGATTAAAGCAACCTATGTACCTGATGCCTCCAAGCAGCCCTCAGAAATAGTTCCCTGAAGGTTTTTTCTACCTGTCTGAGCCAGCTGGGGAGACTAGCTGGGACTGGCAGGGAGGGGGGCTTGCCCCAAAGACAAACTGCTGTTTAGCTTGACTTTTAATCTCTGGTTTTCACTGACATTTTCACAACACCCCCTTTTCACTCCAGCAAAACACAGTCTCTTAGTAAATACCCACCCAAGCCCTCTATTGTGTGGTTATTTGTAACAATAATTCACAATACGTGAGTGGTTTTTATTAAAAATACTGGAATCAGCATTAAAGATACTACAGTGTTTTTAACTCCCAAGAAAATGGGTCTACAAAAGATAAAGGCCACATAAAAGTGTTGGCTTGGATACAGTGTGATTTATGGGCCACATTTAACACCAGGAAGCCTGATGTAAGCTTTTAAAGAATAAAAATACAATGACATATGAAAGTCCAAGACAGCTTTTGCTACTGGCTTTGGGTCTCCATCAGCAGGTGATTTTCCTGCTGACCTCACCTCAAGGGAGGTGGAAACAGGCCTGGGAGAAATGACTGTGGCTGGGGGCCAAGCAGCGAGGCCGGGGAGAGAGCTGCACTGCGTCCCATTTACGTTGTTTTCTGTATGAGGAGTAACACAGACCCCAGGAGCTTGTAAGGTTTGAGCTTTTTCTGGGAGGTTTCTGAGGAGTAAGATGGGATTCTAAGAGGACCATCAGCCTTAGCTGAGATGGGTTAGTGCAGCTGCTCCATGGTCAGTCCCAGGGTGCTCTCTGCACATGTGGGGTCCGTGTTTCCAAAAAGACATCAGGCAGGCTGGAGAGACTGGCATGAATGATGAGAAGCCCAGAAACCCCCGCATCGTCATGAGAGATAAAGAAGTTTAGTCTATTTAACTTCTCAGAGAGAAGGTTAAGAGGTGCCTTGATCATGATCTATTAATACCCACACAGGAGAAATAGTTCAGATAGTAGATAGCGCTTTAATCTAATAGGCAAAGGCATAATGCAGTCCGGTGGCTGGAAGCCAAAACTCGACACCTCCAGACTAGAAATAAGGGGCATGTTTCACCGTGAGGCGCATTAAGCTCTGGAACAACTCGCCCACGGCGGTGATGGCATCTCTCCTGAGATGAAGGTGTGCCTGCGCCCCGCCTGTGGCTCTGATGCAGGAATTACAGGGCGCAAGGCGGTATAGCCTGTCACCCACAGTGGCAAGGCTGCACAGTCTGAATGACTATATGGCCCTTAAAATCTGGGATTTTACAAATGGATAGCTGATTGCATTTAGTTTTGTATAGAGAGGGAGAGTCTCCCTTCCTCTCCCAGCAACTTAAAACTGATTGGTAGCCAGGGTGCCCTAAGTATATCAAAGTAACAACATAACACTGAGATGGTTACTGTTGTCCTCATTCATTTTCTTTACCTTATGTGTTATATCGATTTGTCGTGGCTTTTTTGAAGGAAAGAAAACCAAAAAGAAAGGGGGAGTGAAAGGCCGGGGTAAATAAACACATCCCTGGCTACATTACCAGTCCCGCGCACGTGTAGCTTATAAACTCCTCAGGAGAAGGGATTAGAGCATGAGCTGTTTATCCCCGCTTCTGAACTACAGAAGGATGTCAAGTATAAAGTCTTTTGTTAAAGCTTCTACGTGAATGCCAAGGAGAAAGGACATCTTCTGAAAGTCAAGCAATGAAAGGAAAGTCCCCCAAATATTCCAGACTCTGTCCCCTAAGATCAAGGTATCAAAAAAATCACTCTGTGAGATAACTCGGCTGGTGTTTCTATGGGGCTTAGGAATGATTCTGGTCGTCCCGCCGGCTCCACGCACTGTTGGGCTCTGGCAGATTTTAGAAACTCCTCACGGGGCAGCTTGCACCCCGCAACCCTGCACAGGGAGCTGCGGGGCAGGGGGGAGGTGGTGGCAGCCCCGCTCCGGCACAGCCCTCCCGCTGCTCCCATCCCAGTGCCCTGCCCCGACCAGAGCCAAGCCGCCGCCGAGCAGCTGCCAGCCAGCGAAACAGCAGCTCTTTCTCTGTGACATACCTCACGATCCTCTGCGCATACTTGGCCCGCGGGGCAGCCGCAAAGTTTTTATCATCTCGGTCCCGAGCGGCGTTTCCTTGCAGCACGGAAAGTCTCAGCCAGGCGGGGATGGGACCTCCATCGCTCCGGGACTGCAGCTCGGGGAGAGCCTCCTCTCCTCCGGTAGAAAAAATCCTAGCATGCAGGTGGGTTTACAAACGCTACAGTACGATCTGATACAGGCTCTCAAAATGCCATGCTTAAGCACACAAATAGTATTTTCTATTAGTCTGCCTTCAAATTTATGTGCCTTAATACATTGCTCTTTATCTTAACGGTGTTTTGCAAGACGTACAGGAGATGTAACGTGGCCAGATTACTGTGAGAATCGTAACTTTGTTCCCGACTGCATTCTGAGTGATTAGAACAGTAACCTTCACATCACCTTAACAGCCACATTGGTATTTTATTACATATATTCCCAAGCAGATTATGTTGTTAAGGTAGATTTTTTTAACCATAACTCAAGAGGAGAAAATACAAAGCCTTCACTGAGATCTGTTGCTGAAGAGCATGGAAATTGGACGCTTTCAGACTGCATTTGGGCTCAGACGAAAATTTTAAAAGGTGAGCTTTTTTGACTCTCCAAGTCACCAGCAGCCTCTCTGCTCTCCTTCCCAGAGCCACGCAGGAGAAAAAATGATGCCTTTTAAACAGAGGCAACTTTTCTTGATGAGGATGAAGTACAGCCACAGCAGTCCTTCCCTCTGACAGGCAAACTGACCACAAACACACACCACAGAGCCTAATTAATGTTTTAATACTCACCGGTCAGAGTTACAGAGCTATAATATGTAAACTTCCAGATCAACAGCATTTCTCTAGATTAATGCTTAAAGTATCAGGGAGCATTAGAAAATGTGATCATGCTCTGCTGAAATTATCAGAACCATCTGTTTGTCCTTCAACCGCGCTTTCATTCCTTATTTTTTCCATCACTCTCAAATCTCTTTCCTTCGTATGAGACAGCCTCTACAGCCACCTTACACTGACTGCCCCGGGTTCAACATCCCCATGTCAAACCCAGGTGTTGAGTAGACACTCGATGCGCATCACTGGTGTTTGGAAATTCTCCAGGCACCCACGCCGGTCCCGAAGGTGGGGGGACACAACTCCCAGCGCCAGTAGGAATGTGCCCAAGTAGTTCTGGCGTTGCTGCAGGTTGTAGAGTACCCTGGATTTTTGGAGATGGACTTTGGAGGTGTCTCAGTGCCCTGACTGTTTCTGGGCTGGTGTCTAAGAGAGAGGCAACTCCTTCCTTACTCTTTGGAAAGACTGGGAAGCACGCAGGTGCCAGGCTGCTCTCATATTCTTACCATGAGCCCCTTGATTTCCTCCTGGCACTAGTCCCTGGCCCGATTTATGCCCTGCTTGGCCAAACTCCTTGGAATCCTGCTGTTACTGTGCTTCCAGCACCTTGGCCCCCAGTGGGAGCAGAGCATGGCTGTGGCCATAGGCCAGCTGGATGCCCGCTCGCAGCTCCTCCCCAACGCTCACCAGAGGTGCCGAGCCAGCACGAGCAGACACGAGGGGCACTTCACTGGCACCCGGAGCTGCCGAAGGCCTGGGTGCCGCGCAGGGGTGGCACTCAGGGCTATTGCGGAGGTACTGCGGGTCTGTAGGTACCAGGTCAGCTCTGCCACGGCAGATGAATCAGCAGCTTGTGTCTGTGGAAGTGGGATGGCCTGAGCAGCCACATCACCTGAGGAACACTGGTGATGGAAACCCCAGGGCCATCGGCGCATTTCCAGCAGCGACTGGCGGTACAGCTCTTCCTCAGCTCCAGGAACAGAGTCAGGACAGTCAGGAGCTTCAATCTTTGTCCTTCACAAGGTGTAGGAAAACAAGCATGAGAAAGAGTGGCTTCAGGGTTTTCTCACTCAAAACAGGGATACACCAATGCAATAGCACCGTATAACGAATGCTACGGTGGGGAGCTGTTGCTATGGTGAGGAAAATAATATTTAAGCACCAACTGTTTATAAATATAAAATCCCTACAAAGTTTTCTAAAATTACATTAAGGGGGCTAGGGCTGTCAAGATATTGTAAAAGACTTGAGAAATACCGGTATTTTTGGACACCCAAGATCTCCTAAAACAGCAAACACAAGTCCAAAATGCTAAACATCAAAAGTGACGACTCTGCTGTTGTGCTTCCCAAGATTTAAAAGCAACCTCACAGCCCTGAACTTGCTGTCGCAGCCTGGCAGGCCTCTGAGAGTGGAGGCGAGACCAGCATTCCCAGGGATTTATTTTTCTCTTGACACAATCGTAGCGCAGGGATCTGTGCTCTGCTGTTTTCCCGTAGCCCGCTTGCTGCCAAGCAAAGTTGATCCAAGCTGCTGCTGAGCACGCTGGTACCGTGACCCTGCAGTTACACTTTGCGAATCCTAGAGTCAGAGGTGAAGATTTGGAAATCCCTGAGCTGGGGAGGCAGCTCCTTGCAGAGCACAGGAGGTTGTCGGGAGCTGTGTGCTGCTCACATGAATGTAAGAAGAAAACTGCTGTGATTTCTTATAATGCCCAGGCAGCACCAAACATGCACAAAGTAAAACAAGGACATAAAAAATGAATATCCATCGTAGCGTCTCATAAGCAGGCTCTCGTTGGGAGCTGCCATTTCAGTGGAGGTGCGGTCAAAGTGCTAAAGATGCAGCTTGGTTGGCAAGCGCCGGACAAAAGGGCAAACATTCAAAGTTGCCAAAAGTAAATGTCCGACCCGCTTCGAGGGACTGCAGAGAAGCAGAAACTGGGAGGAACGTGACTGTCAGACCACAATCACCTCAACAGCCCTGACACTCTCCCATGTTTACTGGCTCTGCCCCATCCCACCGTCCCAGGGGGTCAGGGTGGCACCTTCCTACCTCAACTTGTCATTGCGGCACCACCGAGGATGGTTTTGGCCCCTGCCCGTGGCGCTGAGCCCTGGCCCTGGCAGCCCAGGGAGGATTTCTGGTGCTGAAGAACTAGACCCCACGACAATATTTTTTTTTTTTTAAATGAGCAAAGGCCACCGGAAAATGCACAAATAAATGCACACTGCCATCACTACCAAACCCGGCAGGGAGTAGGGCGGGGAGCTGCTTGCACCCCAGAACTGGGGTGTGGGGAGGCTGGGAGCCGCGGGGGTCCCCTCTGCCCCGCACCCAGCCCCTCTTTGCGGGGTGTGGCGGGGAACCAGGGACCCCCGTGCCCCCCTCCAACAACCCAGCCTGGGAGGGGACACGTCTCCTCGGGGGGGTGGCGTGGGGGGAGCCCACTGGGACCTCGCCCGTGACAGAAGAGGGGCTCTGTCCCGCTCCGGCCGCGCCGCCTTGGGGTTGGAAAAAAAACAAGGAAAAAAGAAAAAAAAAGAAAAAAAAAAAAAAAAAC